>NC_073237.2:15100833-15412500 GCF_029281585.2 Gorilla gorilla gorilla | reverse complement strand
TTTTTAGCTTAGGAAAGAAAGCCATTAAAAGAGTTACATGTCAATAACCATGATACTATAGGATTTTAGTAGTTGCAGAGTATTACATTACTTAAATAAATGATTCACGGAATAGTCTTTTTTTATTGGACAAGGAATTTTCCCCTTCCCCTCAATCTTTGAGAGTTAGAAACAATGCAGAGATGAGTGTCTTTATAGTTAAACCTTTGTACCTTTTATAATTTACTTATGATAAATTTTCAAGTTGAATTCCTAGGCCAAAGGGTATACAGATTTTAAAGACTTTCAATGTTGGCAGATATCACTGTAGGATAATTATACCAATTTATACTCTTACCAGTAATATATGAGTGTATATATTTACCTATTACTTGCCAGTTCTGGAAATTGTGAATTGAACAGAATCTTCCGAAAAGCACTGAAAATTCGCCTGGGAATGTAAATATCCTTTTCTTCCCCATTCAGCTTACTAATGAATCTATCATAATCTCAGCTGTCTGAATCTAAAAGAGAACCAGTAAAATTGAGATAACAAGTTTATTGCAAAATAAATGACCTGAAAGCCACAGGCATTGGGTGGGGTAGGAGAAGGGCAGGTAGTGGTGACTGAGGTGACTCTGTGTTTGGGTTTTTGAAAAGATTGTAGATTTGAAGGATAAGGAGTTCAGAGAAGTAGAAAGGCAAATAGGGGCTGTTATAAATAAGGACAGTGGCATGAGCCAACGGGGTTATCTCTCATATTTAAAGAACATGGCTAGATCTGGTTTCCCTATAAGTTGATTCCTTACTGTTATTCTGAGTTGAATGTACATCTTTTTCTCAGTGAAGCCTGAATGGCTTTTGATGTCTCTGATCTGGAAAGGTTGTTTGTGTATCTCAGAATAAGTCATTTTGCTAAAAAAGGCTACTCCTGAGGGAGAGCAGTGGAAAAAAGAGTTGGAACAGTGGATTGTAGCTAGTTGAAAAAAGGATTTGAATGTCAAGCTTTAGGAATTAGGTTCTTATTTGGTATGTTACAGGCAACCATATGGACTTTTGAGCAGGTGAAAAGTACAGTATTAATGGGTAGGGATAGCTTGGGAGGGAAGGAGACATGGACATTGAGCTTCAGAAAAACCAGTTAGTAAAATGTTTCAGATAATACATTGGTACTAGAAAACGATCCATTGAAATGTGAGGCATTCACATGGAAAGAACTGGCAGAATGTGGTAATTAACTGCTATAAGGACCCCAAAATAAAAGGAGTAATCAAACATCACTCAAAGCTTTTAGCACAGTTTTTGAGAACAGTGTCAGAAGGAGAAGACAACTTTGTTCCTAAAAGTTATATTGTAAAATAAATGTGGCTTATACATTTTTGAAAGTGAAATCTCAGGATTCATGGTATCTTTACTTCTACTTGCCAAATTATTAAAATGGTGTTATATTTCTTAAGCTATTTTAAAGCCTCTATTGTAGAACAGAAATAGTAGAAAATGGAACTAATGTTTATTAACAGTTACTATGGAAGAGGAAATAGAAATGTGTTGCTCTTGAACAGGTTTATTCAACTTTGGCACTATTGACATTTTGGGCTAGCTAATTCCTTGTCACGGGCAGTATGTCCTGTGTGTAGGATGTTAAGCAGCATTCCTGGCCTCCACCCACTAGATATAGTAGCACACCCACATCCCTCCCCTCCTCCCTGCCCCCGTGACAACCAAAAATGTCTTTAGACATTGCCAGATGTCCCTTGGGCAGCAAAAATTGCTCCCTCTCCCCAGTTAAGAGTCATTGTTCTAGAGTACAGAATCAGTACCACTAAATAAATGTTATTGGCGTGTTTAGAACAGTGCCTAGCACATGGCTGGTACTCAAATATTTGTTGAATAAATGAGTAGTCAGATTTTCATTGTGAATTAAAAACAGAACAAAACTTGATGACTGACCTTTCAAGTTGCTTTTACAAAAGAAATGTGATGTCCATTGAACATCTGTTTTAGATCTGATTTCCCAATCTGGATTATTAAAATGAGGAGGCTATTTTTTCCCAGTATATAAATGATTCTAATACTTTTTGCTGTAAAACTTTTGGAGTCTCTCTGCTAAATTACGTTCCAGTTTCTTAGCTTGGGATTCAAGTCATAAATATACTAGGTCTGTCTTACCTTTCAATGCTTTTATTTGTTCCCTTTTGAACATGACTGAATTTTACCTTTCTGTCTACCTGCCTGCCATTCTTGCTACCCCTCCTTCCTTTTTCCACTCTCATCTTTTTCCCATTTTCCAGTCTGTAAATCCTACCTATCCTTTTATTTTTTAAATTACATTATCTCATTCTGTTACTTAGGCAGGAGTGCATTGGCACAATCATAGTTGACTGCAGCTTCGAATTTCTGGGCCCGAATGACCCTCCCATCTCAGTCTCCCAAGTAGCTGTAGCTGGGAATACAGGTGCACAATACTGTGCCCGGCTAGTTTTTTTTTTTTTGTTTGTTTTGTTTTTTTTTTTTTTTTTTTTTTTGAGACAGAGTTTCACTCTTGTTGCCCAGGCTGGAGTGCAATGGTGTGATCTCGGCTCATTGCAACCTCTGCCTCCCAGGTTCAAGCGATTCTCCTGTCTCCGCCTCTCGAGTAGCTGGGATTACAGTCTCATGCCCCCATGCTCAGCTAATTTTTGTGTTTTTAGTAGAGGTGGGGTTTCATCATAGTGGTCAGGTTGGCCTTGAACTCCTGACCTCAGGTGATCTGCCTGCCTCGGCCTCCCAAAGTGCTGGGATTATAGGTGTGAGCCACTGTGCCCAGCTTAGTTTTTTTTTTTTTTTTTTTTTTTTTTTTTTTGAGATGGAGTCTCGCTCTGTTGCCCAGCCTGGAGTGAAGTGGTGTAGTGGTGTGATCTCAGCTCACTGCAACTTCTGCCTCCTGGGTTCAAGTGATTCTCCTGCCTCAGCCTCCCAAGTAGCTGGGACTACAGGCGCATGCTGCCACCCCTGGCTAAGTTTCTATATTTTAGTAGAGATGGGGTTTCACCTTGTTACCCAGCTGGTCTCGAATTCCTGAGCTCAGGCAATCTGCCTGCCTCGGCCTCCCAAAGTGCTAGGATTACAGGTGTGAGCCACCATGCCCAGCCATTCCCGGCTAGTTTTTGTAGATACTGGGGTCTCGCTGTGTTGCCTAGGCTGGTCTCGAACCCATGGGCTCAAGTGATCCTCCCATTACAGCCTCCCAAAGTGCTGGGATTACAGGCATGGGCCACTGTGCCCTGCCCTGTCCTCCTTTTTGAAGTCTCACTCTCTCTGTCTTTACTTTTATACTTATTTTTTCTCTCTTATCATGTCTTTGCCCTTGTCTTTTTTGGAGTCTTACTCTGTTACACAGGCTGGATTGCAGTGGCACAGTTCTAGCTCACTGCAGCCTTGAACTCCTGGGGTCAAGTGATCCTCTAGCTCAAGTGATCCTCCTACTTCAGCCTCTGAGTAGCTGGGACTCTATGTGTGCACCACCACGCCTGGCTCCTTTGCCCATTTTTGTTTGTTTTTTGGAGACAGAGTCTTACTCTTGTCACCTAGGCTGGAGTGCAGTGGCATGATCTCGGCTCACTGCAACCTCCACTTTCTGGGTTCAGGCAATTGTCCTGCCTCAGCCTCCTGAGTAGCTGAGACTACAGGCGTGCACCACCATGCCTGGCCAATTTTTTTGTTTTTAGTAGAGACGGGATTTTGCCATGTTGGCCAGGCTGGTCTTGAACTCCTGACCTCAGGTGATACACCCACCTTGGCCTCCGAAAGTGCTGGGATTATAGATAGGAGCCACCATGGCAGGCCTCCTTTGCCCATTTTGAAATTGAGTTGTTTTCTTTTATTTTGATTAACAGGTTCCCCTCCCCCACCCACACACACAGTCTTGCTTGTTGCCCCAGGCTGGAGTGCAGTGGTGCGATCTTGGCTCACTGCACCCTCCGCCTTCTGGGTTCAAGCAATTCTCCTGCCTCAGCATCCTGAGTAGCTGGGATTACAGGTGCCTGCCACCATGCCTGGCTTATTTTTGTATATTTAGTAGAGATGAGGTTTCACCATGTTGACCAGGCTGGTCTTGAACTCCAGACTTGTGATCTTCCTGCCTTGGACTCCCACAGTGCTGGGAATACAGGCATGAGCCACTGGACCCTGGCCTTAACTACGTATTTTTTACATCTGCACAGTGTTTTGGAAAAAAGTGGTTCAACTGAAAGAATGAAAAGTTGGGGGCAGAATTTGCTTTAAAAAAAAAAATTTAAAAAAGGGCATTGAAAAAAGTTTCAGTGGTGTTGGGAGGGCCTTGGAACAAGGAGTGAATGGAAGATGAGGGAGTGGAGGGAGGCCATGTATGGACTCTTTCTACAGACCAGTCTGTTGAAGGAGAGAGGGCTAACAGGAAATGAAGGGCAGGGGGAAGTTTTTTGAAGATGGGAGAAAGAGGACAACTTTTATATATTTCATTTCATTTGATTCCTTATAAATTTGTAAGGAAGATAGAGCTTTTATTATGTCAGTGAAGTTGAAAATAGAGTACAGAAAAATTAAGATACAGCACCCCCAAAACCGAGAACTTCTGACATAATACACTGTTGGAAATATTTATTTCAGAGTGAAGAAAATATTGGAAGTTAGGCTTGTTAATTGGTCTGCATGGTTCATAATTACTCTTTCTTATTAACTATTTAAGGAACATGAGACCAGGAAGTTAAATACCCAAGTATATGCAGATGTATATCTAGAATTGGTACCAAAGTAAATACAGGCATACCTTGGAGATACTGTAGGTTCCATTATAGACTACCACAATAAAGTGAATATCACCATAAAGCAAGGCACACAAATATTTTGGTTTACCAGTGCATGTAAATATTATGTTTACATTCTACTGCAGTCTATTAAATGTTCAATAGCGTTATATTTAAAAAAACCAATGTGCATACTTTAATTTAAAAATACTTTATTGCTAAAAAATGCTACTGATCATCTGAGCTGTCAGTAAATTGTAAGATTTCTTGCTGATAGAGGATGTTGGTGGCTGCCGACTGATCCCAGCAGTGATTGCTGAAGGTTGGGGTGCCTCTGGCAGTTTCTTACAATAAGACAACAATGAAGTTTGCTATATTGATTGCCTCTTTCTTTCATGAAAGATTTCTCTGTAGCACTTGATGCTGTTTGATAGCATTTTTTACCCAAAAGTAGAACTTTTTTTCAAAATTGGAGTCAGCTCAAACCCTGCCACTGCTTTAACAGCTAAGGTTATATAGTATTCTAAATCCTTTGTTGTCATTCAATAATTTCACAGCCTTTTCACCAGGAGTAGTTTCCATCTTTAAGAAACCACTTTCTTGGGTCATCTGTAAGGAACAACTCCTAATCTGTGCAAGTTTTATCATGAGATTGCAGCAATTCAGTCACATCTTCAGGCTCCACTTCTAATTCTCTTGCTGTTTCCACTACATCTGCAGTGACTTCCTCCACTTGAGTCTTGAACCTCTCAAAGTCATCCATGAGAGTTGGAATCAACTTCTTCCAAACACCTGTTCATGTTGATATTTTGACTTCCTCTCATGAATTATGAATGTTCTTAATGACATCTACGGTGGTGAAGCCTTTCCAGAAGGTTTTCAGTTTATTTTGCCCAAATCTACTACAGGAATCACTTTTTTTTTGGAGACAGAGTCTCGCTTTGTTGGCGTGGCTGGAGTGCAGTGGTGTGATCTTGGTTTACTGCAACCTCTGCCTCCCAGTTCAAGCAATTCTCCTGACTCAGCCCCCGAGTATCTGGGACTACAGGTGTGTGCCACCACGCCTGGCTAATTTTTGTATTTTTAGTAGAGATGGGGTTTTGCCATGTTGGCCAGGGTGTTCTCGAACTCCCAGCTTCAAGTGATCCTCCTGCCTTGGTGTCCCAGAGTGCTGGGATTACAGGCATGAGCCGCCGTGCCTGGCTGAAATGTATTTCTTAAACAGTAAGACTTAAAAATTGAAATTTCTCATTGATGCATGGGCTGCAGGATAGATGTTGTATTGTACTGGCAGGCATGAAAGTAACATTCTTCTTTCTGAACATATCCATCAAAGCCCTCGAATGACCTGGTCCATTGTTAGTGAGTGCTAATATTTTGAAATGAATGTTTTTTCCTTAGCAGTAGGTCTTGACAGTGGACTGAAAATATTCAGTAAGCCAACCTCTAAACAGATGTGCTGTTATCCAGGCGACTGTTGTTCCATATGTAGACAGCAAGCAGATTAGATATAGCATAATTCTTAAGAGCTCTAGGACTTTTTGAGTGGCAAATGAACATTAGCTTCAATGTCAAGTTACCAGCTGCATTAGCCCCTAACAAGAGAGTCAGTTTTTATTTATTTATTTATTTATTTATTTATTTATTTATTTATTTATTTATTTATTTATTTTTAAAAGAGACAAGAGTCTCGCCTTGTTGTCCAGGCTGGCCTTGAACTCCTGGGCTCAAGTGATTCTCTTACCTTGGCCTCTCAAAGTGCTGGAATAACAGGTGTGGCCCCAGTCTGACCTTTGAAGCAAGGCATTGATTTTCCCTCTCTAGCTGTGAAAGTCCTAGATGGCATCTTCTTCTAATGGAAGGCTCTCTTGTCTACATAAAACACCTTGTTTAGTATAGCCACCTCCAGCAATGATCTTAGATAGATATTCTGGATAACTTGCTACAGCTTCCATGTCAGCACTTGCTGCTTCACTTTCCACTTTTATGTTATGACAAGAGCATTTTTCCTCATGAGCCAACCTCTACTTGCTTCCAGTTTTTCTTCTGCAGTTTTCTCACCTCTCTCATCCTTCATAGAACTGAAGAAGGTTAGAGCCTTGCTGTGGATTAGGCTTTTTGCTTAAGGGAATGTTGTGGCTGGTTTGATCTTCCATATGGACCACTAAAACTTTCTTCATATTAGCAATAAGATTGTTTCATGTTCACTGACATAGTGCTTTTAATTTTATTCAAGAATTTTTCGTTTACATTCATAATTGGCTGCGTGGTACAAGAGGCCTAGCTTTAGGCCTTTCTCACTTTTTGATATTCCTTCCCCACTAAGATTAATCATTTGTAGCTTTTCAGTTAAAGTGAGAGGCACGTGACTTTTCCTTTCCGTGAATTGTTTGGGCATTATATATGACTTCTGTTGCACTACAGTGTCAGAGTTGGTTGCTGCAGAGAGCACATATATTTCAAATTGCTGCTCTGCATTCTACGAATCACAATGACATAGTTACTGCTTGTCAGTATGTGTGTGTGTGTGTGTGTGCCACACATATTGCCCTGGCATCTTATTTATTTCTCTCATTACCAGTGCATACCTACCTATCTTGTTAAAACAAGAAAAGGAGAAAAGTGGACTTTATATGTAACACTTTAGAGGCATAGTGGAATGTATATTATTATTAACAAATTAGATAGCAAAGCATTATATTTGTTATGCTAGAAGACTATGGCTGTGCTAAAAGAATATAATATATGTCAACATTGCCAGACTGGGCACTTCTCACAATATTCCCAACCAACAGGAATAAAACTAAAGGTCAGAAAAAAAATAGTAAATTAAAACAAAATTTTATCACAGCAGAATTTCTTCTCAAAAACAAAAAATGGAAATTAGGCTATAATTAAAGTAAGTTTTTCAATGGCTTGTTAGCCAAGCAAGGAAAACCATTACCACCAGTAGTTAATTAAATTATGTTTTATTATGGTAACCAAAGATGTGTCCATAGAAAATAAACTTTAAAAAAGACTATTAGCCTTTCAGTGAGAGTAATTGCTCTAAAAGTTAAGGACATTGGGAGTAGTATCAAGTCATTTTGGAAAGAAGGGTGAATGATTTTTCATGGTTTTCTTAGGCTTTTGATGGATGAATAGGTGTTACCAGTACTGTTCAGTTGTTACATATTCCAGAAGTCAGTGCTGAGTTTGAAGTGATTGAAGAACTAGTGTTTATGCATAGTCTATGTGAAACAACTACAAAAGAAAATATTTTCAGAAAAGTTGAGCAAACACTAACTTAGTACAACCTGAAGTGGAATCCGCTAAGATGCGTTACAGTTGATAGTGGCAAAAATAACTGTGGAGCAGAAAGACTTGAGTTGGACAAATTTACAAAGCTTGTTAAATGTCAGGTGTTTAAAGCCTGATTATTCATTGTATTATTTATTAGCAGGTACTTTGCAGAAAATATTTAAATCTGTCATGTTTTAGTGAACTATTATATAATAGTGTCAGCAGTGATTTTGACTTGCATTTGTGGACTTCATCATCAAATCCTATGAATTTTTGTTAGATATAGAGGCAGAATATACTGAATTGCCATTCTACATAGCAATTTAATGACTTGGCAGTGGTAAAGTTTTATTTCACTTTTTTGCGCTGAGGAATGAGATTGAAATTTTTCTGAATAATATTGCCCTCAACTGTTAAGTCAAATGTTTAATAGCTTTGAAAGTTGGCTTTTCCTATAGATTTCATAATATTTTGTAACAAATTCACCTAAAATTACAAGGCAGAACTGTGATTATAAGTGAACCTTATACTGTGGTAAGGTCACTTCTACAAGAATAATGAATCATGAAAATCAAGAGAAAGAACAAATAGTAGGAAAATGTCTTCCAATTCCTTTTGGCCCTTCATATTTCCACTTAAACTCATAAGCTTTTAAAAAGATAATTATTTTTATTTATACTTAAAAAGATAATATAGGATAATATTTTTGTAAAAGAGTTCTTGAGATACAGCACTGAATGTAAAGGAAAATATTGGAGCATTCAACTACATTTGAGAAATAACTTCTGTTTATTAAAAGATACTGTAAGAATGAAAGCACAAGCCCTAATGAATATTCCTGTTTGATACTAAACCAAAGCTTGAGAAGTGGTAGTTTCTCAAGTTTTTCAAGTGGTTTGGTGCAATCTGAAGACTGCAATCCCATCAATGAACTTTATATCTTTACCCTTTAAAATTATAATTTATGGGCTGGGCGCAGTTGTTCACGCCTGTAATCCCAGCACTTTGGGAGGCTGAAGCGGGTGGATCACAAGGTCAGGAGCTCAAGACCAGCCTGGCCAAGATTGTGAAACCCCATCTCTACTAAAAATACAAAAATTAGCCAGGCATCATAGCAGTCACCTGCAATCCCACCTACGGGGGTGGCCGAGGCAGAGAATCACTTGAACCCAGGAGGTGGAGGTTGCAGTGAGCCGAGATTGTGCCACTGCACTCCAGCGTGGGTGACAGAGTGAGACTCCATCTCAGACAAAAAAAAAATTATATATATATATATATAATTTATTAGACTACCTTGCAATTTCAGGGGATCTTTTACCCATATATGATTTTATAAGATTACTAAGTGGTCTTTGGAAAATATTGGTTCACTGAGTGATCCAGATATTCCAACTATTGATACAGTTGTTTTTATTTGTTTTGTTTTGTTTGTTTGAGACAGAATCTCACTCTGTTGCCCAGGCTGGAATGCAGTGGTGCAATCTCACCTCACTTCCGTCTCCTGGGTTCAGGTGATGCTCATGCCTCAGCCTCCTGAGTAGCTGAGACTATAGGCATGCACCACCAGGCCCAGCTAATTTTCATATTTTTAGTAGAAATGGGGTTTCACTATGTTGGCTAGGCTGGTCTTGAACTCCTGACCTCCAGTGATCCCAAAGTGCTGGGATTACAAGTGTGAGCCAGCTTACCTAGTCCTACGTATTTTTAATAAGTAACAAAATTCACATTTGTTATAATCGACTGATCTCATCAGAAAAGTCTTTAAGTATTGGAATTAGTTAAGCTTACATTGTTGGTTGTAAGTTTTTCAAATCTTCTTATTGTCCACTCATGTTCTAAGTTGTTTTCCTTGAAGTGACAGGCTCACTTTATTCATTTTTGAAGAAATATGTCAGATAATCAAGTTTTAATAATTGTGGTTTCTTAGTTGTTCTTACATGTAAAAACAGTGTTCCATGAAAAAAGCAGTTATTCCAGTTTATAAATCACATGATCACAAATTCTTTCCTCAAGAAAAACTATGGTGTAACAATTATTTTACGCTTTATTTCTCGTTTTGTCACATAAATAATTAAAAGATGTGTATTCATGGATCAAGACTTAAAACATTAAAGATTTTTGCTGCTTCATCAGTGATATGCTCAATGATACTCTACATTATTTTTACTGTAGTTGTAATGCCAGTTGAGAATGTGACAACTTCTAATACAGCTTGGTGCCAGCTGCCTTCAGTTTTGGAAATGCATCAACAGTATTACCCACCATAGCTTTTGCATCATGTAACAATTTTTGCTTCAATTGTTAAACATTATTTTGGAAACTCAAGGAACAGTAAAGCCTGTTTTATTGCCCATATTTTTACTATTTGTTTGTTCTTTCTTCCTTCAGGATGTTCTGAGAATCCTTCTTTTTATCATTCTCCTTTCTGGTTCAATAACTTTTCTCACTATTCTTTTGGTGTAGTTTTGTCTCATGACTAATTTTTAGTTGTCATTCATCTCACAATTTCTTGATTTCCCTTTCATTACTAATGGATGTTTTTGCTGGATGTAGAATTCTTTGTTGTCAGTTCTTTTAGGACTTGCAAAAATGTTATGCTGCTTTGTTCTGGCCTCCATCGTTTCAGGTGAGAAATCTGCTGTCATTTGAGTTGTTTTTCATCTGTGGATAAGGTGTCATTTCTCTTATTTATCTCAAGGTTTTTAAGTTTAGTCATTAGTTTTCAGAAGTTTATGATATATATTAGCATTGATTTATTTGTGTGTATCCTCTTAGGATTTATTCAATTTCTTGAATCTGTGGGTCTTCAAATAATTGTTCAGCTGCATCATGTTCCTTTTCTGAGATTCCAGTGACAGGAATGTTGCATCATTTATTATAGTCCCACAAGTGTCTTTAATGTCTTTTTAAAAATATATATATATATATTTATTTGTTTATTTATTGTCAGAGTTTTGCTCTTTTGCCCAGGCTGGAGTGAAGTGGTACGATCTCAGCTCACTGCAGCCTCTGCCCCTGGGTCTAAGTGATTCTCCTTCCTCAGCCTCCTGAGTAGCTGGAATTATAGGTGTGTGCCACCATGCCCAGCTAACTTTTGTATTTTTATTAGAGACAGGGTTTTGCCACGTTGGCCAGGCTGGTCTTGAACTCCTCACCTGAGGTGATGCACCCATCTCGGCCTCCCAAAGTGCTAGGATTACAGGCCTGAGCGACCGCACCTGGCCACTGTTTGTTTTTTTTTTTTTTAAATCAGTTCATTTTCTTCTCTAGGTTGGGTAATCTCTCCCATTTTGTTGTTCAGCTTAGTTTGTATTTTATTATTGCTAGCATATTTTTTAATTTTCAACTTGGTATTTGTTTCTTTCTTGATTTATTTGCGAAACTGTATTGTTTCCTTTGTTTCAAAATTATGTTTGTAATTGCATTTTTTTTTTTTTTTTTTGAGGTGGACTCTTGCTCTGTTGCCTAGGCTGGAATGCAGTAGAATGATCTCAGCTCACTGCAACCTCTGCTTCCTGGGTTCAAGTGATTCTCATGCCTCAGCCTCCCAAGTAGCTGGAATCACGGCGTGAACCACCATGCCTGGCTAATTTTTGTATTTTTAGTACAGATGGGGTTTCACAATGTTGGCCAAGCTGGTCTCGAACTCCTGACCTCTAGTGATCCAACCACCTCTGCCTCCCAAAGTGCTGGGATTACAGGCGTGAGCCACTGTGTCCAGCTGTAATTGCTTGTTGAAGCAGTTTTATAATATATAGTTTAAAATCTTTGATAGATAATTATGACATCTATAAATTCTCATGGTTTGCACGTTTCAACTATATTTTCAAATTCTTGTTCACATTTTCCTGGTTCTTAGTATGGTATGACATGTTATATTTGATTGAATCATTTGCATTTAAGTGTTGTGTTTGAAGCTCTGCATTTTATTTAAATCCCCCCTTTTAGTAGGATTTATCTGAAACTTTGCTTTTGGGGTGGAGGTGGGGCCCAGCCTTGTTACTACTCCCAGGTGTATGTGAAGATTCCAGTTTCATAGTAGGCCTTTGTTGACTCATTGATGGAGACGTACACCTAGTAAATGCTGAGTCGGAATGAAAACTCTGGACTTGCATTATACCTTTGTGAATACCACCCTGGCTCAAAAGGTTCCTGCTTTTCACTTGGCCTCCACTGACACTGGGATGGAGGGGTGGTTAAGTTATCACTGGGCAGTGCTTTGAGTTTGGATTCTCCAGTAGGCCTCTCCTGTCATATCTCTGTAGAGGGAGGGATAGGGATATGTCCTTATCATTGGGTGGGTGTTGAACTCAGGCTCCCCACTTTTTTTCCACCCACGCTCTAGAGGGAGGAAGCCACGTTACTGCTCAGTGGGTATGAGTGTCCTGTGTCCCCACTTGGCCTGCTGTGGTATCATGTTGTCTGTGGGTAGGAGTGGGGAATGGCTGACTATGTCCTCCTTTTAAGTCTTTGCAAAAGGTATATGGCTTGGGGTTTTATTTGTACCCTTTGGCTTAAACTGGTTGGTTGTTGTCTGTGAGTTTTTTTTTCTTGGTAGCCTGCCGCTTCCCTGCTTTTTTGACAAGAGACAGCAGAATTTTCTTGGAGTTTTACATATGTGTGTGCCTGTTGGCGTTTCTGAGTTGTCTGCTTCTCTAGCAACTTTTCTTGTATATATGAGTCAGAAAGGAAACCTAGGGAATTCATCCTCTTGTGTTTCTTGGCACCTGAAGCCCTAATTGGTCTGCCATCTCTCTACATTTTGTTGTCTTCCTTTGTTTGTCTTATGTATCACGGCCAAGGGTTTTCAAAGCTGTATTTAGTGGAAAGAACAGGGAAAAGTACATTTTCTGCATTTTGTCTGGAAGTGGAAGTCTGCATTCATTTTTGCCTTTTTTTCCCTGAATATAGAGTTCTGGGATGATTATGTTCTTCTTCTTCAAGCATTTAAAAGATGTTGCATTGTTTCCTGTCTTCCATGGTTTCTAATGAGAAGTCAGGTGTGGTGTCAGTAGTATCATTATTCCCATGTATATAATAATGTTTCGATATTCTCTGGCTGCTTTCAGGATTTTCTCTTTATCTTTGGTTTTCAGCAGTCTGACTATGATGTGCCTAGGTGTGGTTTTCTTTGTATTCATCGTGCTCGGGGGTTGCTGAGCTTCTTGAAAGTGTAAGTTGATATTTTTCACCAAATTTGTGAAAAGCTTGACTTTTATTTCTTATTCTTTTTCTGTCTCGTCTCTCTCTCCTCTTCCTCTGTAACTCTAATTACATGAATGTTAGTATATTTGATATTTTGTAGATTACTGAGGGTCTGTTCGTTTTCTTCCCAGTGTTTTTACTTTTAGTTCCTCAGAATAGATACACTATTCATGTATTTTCAAGGAGATGGACCAATTTTCTACCAATCTCTTGTTAAGCCCATCCACTAAAATTTTCATTGAAATCACTATACTTATTAGTTGTAGAATTTTCTTTTCTTTTATTTTGAGACAGGGTCTCTGTCGCCCAGGCTGGAGTGCAATGGCGCGATCTCGGCTCACAGCCACCTCCACCTCCCAGGTTCAAGCGATTCTCGTGCCTCAGCCTCTCAAGTAGCTGGGACTATAAGGTGCCCACCACCACACCCAGCTAATTTTTGTATTTTTAGTAGAGGTGGGGTTTTGCCATGTTGGCTAGGCTGCTCTCAAAATCCTGGCCTTAGGTGGTCCACCTTCCTCGGCCTTCCAGAGTGCTGGGATTACAGGCAGGAGCCATCGCGCCCAGGCTGAAACTCCATTTAAATATAGATTTTAGCCAACGATATTCCGCTTTTTTTCCAAGGGTAAAATGTCCTCCCATTCCAGCCAGTTTTTGGTTATTTACAGGTAACTTCAATTAGTTAGCTTTTACATTTTCTTCAGATTTGAGACATTTTAGGAAAGTTATTCTGATATTGGTCCCTATGCTGTTACCCAATAAATAAATAAATTTATGTGTGAGAGTCATTGTTTTGTTAAGGTATATTTTGCATACACTATAATTCACCCTTTCTAAGGTGTGTATTGAATGTGATTTGGTAAATATGAACAGTCATGTAATTACCATCATAGTCAAGATACAGAATAGACCCTTTACCCATAAATTCGCTCATGACCTTTTGAAGTTACTGCCTACCTCCCACTCCAGCTCCTGGCAATCACCGATCTGTTGCTTTCCTATAGTTTTGCCTTTTCTAGACTAATATATGAATGGAACCGTACAGTATAGAATCTTTTCCGTCTGCCTTTTTTTTGCTTAGCATAATCGTTTTGAGATTGGTCCATTCACTAGCTTACAGTTAAGTTTCGTTCAATTTTTGGCCAGTATATAAAGCTGCTGTGAGCATTTATGTAACATGCTTCGTTGTAGCTGTATCTTTTCATGTTTCTTGGGTAAATACCTAGGACTGGAATTTCTGACTTGTTGGAAATAATATTCTTAACTTTGGAAAACAGTTTCACAGTTTCTTAAAAAGTGTCTGTATACTTTTCCATTTCTAGAGATCTGAGAGTTCCATTTGCTGTACATTGTTGCCAGCACTGGATATTGCCACTGTTTCTAAATTTTAGCCATCTGGTTGGCATTTAGTGACAATTTATTGTGGGTTTGATTTTGCATTCTCTGATGATTAATTAGATTGAGGCTCTTTTTATGTGTTTTTTTTGCCATTTGTGTATCTTTGGTGACATGTCTGTTAAAGTATTTTGTCTCTACCACCATTTTTTTCCAGTTGATTTGCTTGTCATCTTCTTGAGTTGTGAGATTTTTTTTATATATTATTCACACAAGTCAGTTATTGGAGATGCATTTTATAAATATTTTTGCCTAATGTGTGACTTGTTTTCATTTATTTAGCAATGTTTATTGAACAGCAGAGGGTTTCATATTGATGACATTTGTTATTTGTTAATTTTTTGGAAGTTGAAAAAATTATGCTCTTTATGCTTTATTAAAAAATCTTTGCTTACCGCAGTGTTACTTGTAGGTTTAAAAAATCCATTTATGGTTAAATTACACATGATAAGAGAATACGAGATAAGATTCATGTTTCTTTGTTTTCCATATGAATTATTTGGCAGTTCCAAAATCATTCTAAAAGATTATTTATTGCTCTCTTGAATTATCTTGGCCCCTTGGTCAAAAACTAATTGAATATGGGAAAGTTTGACTATTTCTGTATTTTCTGTTCTTCTGACTTATTTGTCTCTCCTTTTACCAAAACCAAACATAAAAAAGACTTTTTTTTCAAAATCACGAGTTGATATTTATGTTTTCATTTTAATTCAATAGCACAATTACATATCTTTAAAACAATTTTATACCTGTAGCTAAGCTATAGTTGTATACTTTCTTTTAATATCATCTTTCCTATAACTGAAAAAGTCATTAAAAGAAGAAAAGATTATTGTTTTTGTTTCAATTTCAAAGTAATCAAAACTAAGTGTACTAGTATTAAATAGTTAAAGATAGTAGATCAATAATGAAATTTAATGTTGTTGCTTTTTGCTATCTTTTTTGAGTTTACTAGTGATGTAAAAGATTTGAGTTATTTGCTGTGATTATATAAATACTCTTTTGATGCATAATTCAGCTGTTAACATCATGTTAATTTGTGGCATTAATAATTTTACTGATAGCCCTTCTGTGATTCTGATTTTTGGTAGTGGTTTTTCCCTGGTAAGTAACATTTTGTCAGCTGGCAGGTACAGGAAATCTGCTTTATCACTTCTTTTTTAAGAAAAGTGGAAAACACAAACAGTTTGTTCACCAAAGTTATATTTCAAGGATTCCATTCAACCAGAATCTGGTTCACCTTATTGACTCAACTTGGGGGTATATGTACTAGATTTTTACATACATCTGTTTGGAGAAACTCGTTTTATCTGTGTAATGTTTGTAAGACCAGAAGTTCTTTTACTGTTCTTGAAATAAAACTTTTAAGAAGCTGAGTATTCTTCTGTTAGTTTCAAATTTGGACTAAAATTACACCAAGGTTTTGGACTAAAGAGGAAGCAAATAATCTGTTCTTATGTTCTTAAAAGACATGATTTAAATTTAAGTGTATCCAACTAGATTCTTAGTGTGTCTGTGTTTACTCCTGCTCAAATGAAAGCTTTTAAATTTTTTCCCACTTTTTGAAGTATTTAACTCTTCTGTAATATGCAGTGTTTTCTTATTAACTTTAAAGTTGTGTTAAGCAAACATGTTTAAATTAATATTTCAATTTCAAAAACCCTAATTTGAAACAATAAATTTTATCATTGTATACATTATGAGCTTTTAAGAATAACCAAAAAAATGGGGGTGGATGCTTTATGTGGAAGTTATGTGTATCCCTTTTCTGCTTTTGGCTAAGGACAGATATCTTAGAATTAGCTTTATGGTGCATTCATCTATCTGATTATTTCAGTTAATATCATCTTAATATAATACAGGTTACTTGAGAAGAAAAACTCTTAACCCAGTATTGGAGAGATGCCAGGTAGGATACTAACCTTGATATAGGATTTCATGTGAGAAAGATAAAGGAAAATATTTTCCATTAAAAGTTGAGTTTTTATCTAAAATTCTCTTAATTTTCTAAAAAAACTTAATTTTTCTAAAAATATGTTGAAGAATTATATATAAAATTCACTTTGCTATATATAGAGCAAGTGAATAATAGGTACACATTTCTAGGAATACCCAAAATATTAGAACCTATATACCAAAATCACATCAGGAAACAAATAATAGCGCCCCAGACATTCCATTCAAGCCTCCTGTTGGTTACTAGTCCTAACTCCCCAGAGACATGCACTATCATCTAGTAACAACATAGGTGAGTCTTGCCTATGTTTGTACTTTGCGTAATTGGCTTTGTACTTCGTATAATTGAGCTACTAAGTACTGTTATCTGTCATCTTTCACGTATATATTTGTGAGATAAATCCAAATTGTTCCTTCCAGTCGTTTATTTTTCTCCTTGATATATAGTATTCTGTTGTTAAGAGTACTATAATTTATTTATTTTACCGTTGGGCATTTTGAGGACTTTCAATTTGAGGTCATTATGAATTGTGTTCTGTGAACATTGCAGTACATTTCTTTTGGTTGACACTGAGAGTATTTTATGGATTCTAACCCCAAAGTGGTTACTTTCTTTTCTTACTTTCTTTTTTATTTTTTATTTTTTTGAGACAAAGTCCAGCTCTGTCCAGGCTGGAATGCAGTGGTGCAATCTCGGCTCACTGCAACCTCCACCTCCCGGGTTCAAGCGATTCTCCTGCCTCAGCCTCTCGAGTAGCTAGGATTACAGGTGTGCACCACCACGCCTGGCTAATTTTTGTATATATATTTTTTTTTTTTGGTAGAAATGGGGTTTTGCCATGTTGGCCAGTTTGGTCTCGAACTCCTGGTCTCAAGTGATCCGCCTGCCTTGGCCTCCCAAAGTGCTGGGATTACATGCACGAGCCACCGTGCCTGGTTATATGTTATTTTCTTACAACCTAAATAAAAGCCATTATGTAAACAAGACAAAATACTCAGTACATTTCCATAGTCGATGAATTTGTCTTTATTACTTGTATATAAATAATTATGAACTCCTTGAGTTCAGTTCCTTTTTCATTTCCTGACTCCATGGACTTGAACAAGGAAATTTAACCTCTCTGCTTCATTTGTGAAATGAAAAATAGTGATATCTACCTAAAGTGGTGGTGGTTAGATGGGAATAAAGTAATTTCTTTTTTTGTTTTTGTTTTTGTTTTTGAGATGGAGTCTCACTCTGTTGCCCAGGCTAGAGTGGAGTGGCATGATCTCAGCTCACTGCAACCTCTACCTTCTGGGTTCAACTGATTCTCCTGCCTCAGCCTTCCAAGTAGCTGGGATTACAGGCGCCTGCCACCAGGCCCAGCTAATTTTTGTATTTTTAATAGAAACGGGGTCTCACCATGTTGGCCAGGGTGGTCTAAAACTCCTGACCTCAGGTGATCCACCCACCTCTGCCTTCCAAAGTGTTGGGATTACATGCGTGAGCCACTGTGCCTGGCATAGATGGGAATAAAGTAATTCTTATAAAGTACTTGGCTTAGCTGCTGGCAAATAATAATGCTTACTGATTCTTGCATATTACCCATAGTTTATTGGCTAACTTTATGTCTTCCTTAAGTTATGAAATTGTATAAAGTATCCTTGTCTATTTTAAAATTATACTCATTTTTATAACTTACATGCTTTATTTGTATATATCCAGGATTCCAGATATTTGTAATTCAAATTGGAGGTTATTTTTTGTCATTTGATTTTTTTTTTCTGTAATGTGTATTCTCACCACATAGAAGTTTTTACATTTTTATGTAGTCAGATTTATTCATGTTTTTATTTATGGTTATGTTAAAGATTATAGCTATTAGGGACCTATTTCTTCAGGGTTTATAATTTATGTATGTTGTTACAAATAGAGAAATTACTTTTCTTTGACCCAATAGGTAGAGGGCACTTTTGTGGACTCAGAAAGCTTGCCTCTCCTATTTTATTTTAGGAAAATTTCTGAGATTCTGCCTCCTCATTTCCAAGCCAGAGTTTAAAATATTTACATTTTTACTTCATAGTGTTAAGACATTGTGTAATGTAAGTATAATGTGTAAAAAAAAAATCTTAAAAATCTAATAGTGATTTGGCAGAGACCAAAGCATGGAGGGCCTTGAAATGCTGCTCTATTTGTTATCTATTATTATAAAGCAATTAACATAAACTTAATATCTTAAAACAGCACCCATTTACTTAGGTCAGAACTCAGGGCAGGCTCAACTGTGCTCTCTGTTTAAGGTCTCACAAGATTCAAATCAAGGTGTTACCTGGGTGGAGGCTCCAGGGGTGAATCCTCTTCTGGTGCACTCAGGTGTGGGAGGAATTCAGTTCTATGCAGTAATAGGGCTGAGCTCGCCATTTTCTTTTTCTTTTTTTTTTTTTTTTTTGAGACAGAGTCTTGCTCTGTCGCACAGGCTGGAGTGCAGTGGTGCAGTCTCAGCTCACTGCAACCTCTGCCTCCTGGGTTCAAGTGATTCTCGTGCCTCAGCCTCCCAAGTGGCCGGGATTACAGGCGTGCACCACCACGCCGGCTAACTTTTTTCTTTTTTTTGTATTTTTAGTAGAAACGGGGTTTTACCATGTTAGCCAGGATGGTCTCGATCTCATGACCTCGTGATCCGCCTGCCTTGGCCTCCCAAAGTGCTGGGATTACAGGCATGAGCCACCACACCCTGCTGAGCTCACCATTTTCTTACTGCCTATTGGCTTGGGTCACTCTCAGTTCCTAGAGGCCACTCTTTGGTTTTTGCTCCTGGCTCTTTTTATCTTCAAAGATTTGTATTTTATCTTCAAAGATACACTGTATTTCAAACAGTGTATTGAAATGTTCCCTTGCTATGAATTTCCCTTTTGCTACTAGCTGGAGAAAACTCCACTTTCAAAGAGGTTATTTGATTAGATTAGACAAATCTCCCTTTTGATTAATTGAAAGGCAGTTGATTGGTGGCTTTAATCACATCTGCAGAATTCCTTTGCCATATAATATATTAATGGCATTATCCTTGCCATGATATTTCATCATATTTACAGCCTCTGTATTAGGGTAGGAAATTTGGTGGGGTTGGTGGTATGCGGGCATTTTAGAATACTGCCTACCACACATTCTGTATTGAGGGGTTTGCGTGTGATTCAGAATATATTTGTATTCCTTTAGAAAGATTGCTGTGGCAGCAGGGAGGAGGATGTGGCAGAAAGGAAAGATACTGGCAGGAGAAAAATCCCACTCTTAGCAGTCTCCATTTTGATTTTGTAATGTCGTTTGATGTTATTTTTTAGCAGATGTTTCACTCAGAAATGTGTGTTTAATAGTATGCCAACTAGAATGATTAGCCTGGACCAGAACAAGAGTCATGAGTCAGTCATTGAACTGTTCATTACTTCAGGTCAATTCATATACAGAATAATTTCATAGATTAGGTTTTATTTCAGTCATCTTTATTTCACTTTCTAAAGTGAACAGTTGTTTAAACCTCGGATCTCATTAACAGCATTTTAATAAACACAGTATTAGGGTGGGTTTACTTCCCTAGATTGCGAATCTCATGGATTATATGTTGATTCTTATTGGCTTAATTTTTGAATCGGGCATTATTTATTGTAATTCTTTAGTCTTACAGTTTTGCATGTTTGAAGCTATATTTTTTTCCTCTGAATACCACATTTGCCACGTCTCAGAGATTTTTTTGATGTTTCTTAATCATTTAAAAATAATACATGATTTTTCTTCTTGATTGAAACTCTGCCGTTATATAGAAAGGACTTTTAAATTTTGCCAGTGGATAGATTTGGAAGTTTTTCCTTATATTGTGAATTTCTAATTTTTATTGTATTAGGTCTAGGGACACATCTGCTTTTACTGGATATAACCTAGGAAATACCTGCTTTTTAAAATATGTGGACATTTCTTTATGACCATACATGTGAATTTTTTTTTGAAAATTCTATGTACATTTGAATAGAATGCTTTCTCTATTTTTGGAATTCAGAGATCTGTGTGTATTTTATGTGTCTGTTTGAATCAAACCCGATCATTGTTATTATTTATTTCATATCTACTTAATATCCTGATTTGAGAGCTATGTTAAAGTCTAATCTGTGCATGTTATTTCTACTCAGCTTTACTTTCTACATGTGACATATATTTATTAGGTGTATAAACTTTAATGACTATGGCTTCTTTTGGAATTTACACTGTAACATAAAACTTATGTTATTATGAATTATTATCTTTGACTTGTTCACTGCTTTTTAGTTTAAATTCTGTTTCTTTGAAATTATTGCTGTACCTGCATTTTTTGGATAGCGTTTGTGTTTTTTCCCCTCAAGTCTGTTTTTGAATTGTGTATGTCACTGTGCATTGTGCATATGTATGAGTATATATATATATATAGCCGCTCCTGTGTTGCTGTAAAGAAATACCTGTCGCTGGGTAATTGATAACAAAAAGAGGTTTAATTGGCTCATGATTCTGCAGACAGTACAGGAAGTGTGGTGCTGGCATCTGCTTCTGGTGAGGGCTTCAAGAAGTTTGAAATCATTTAGCCGGGTGCGGTAGCAGGTGCCTGTAATCCCAGCTACTCAGGAGACTGAGGCAGGAGAATCGCTTGAACCTGGGGGGCGGAGGTTGCAGTGAGCCGAGATCGGGCCATTGCACTCCAGCCTGGGCAACAGAGTGAAACTCTGTCTCGAAAAGAAAAAAAATAATAAATAATAAATTTTTAAAAAAAGTTTGAAATAATGGTGGAAGGAGAAGGGGGAGCAGGCGTCTCACATAGCAAGAACAGGAGCAAAGGAGACGGGTGGAGATGCCATACACTTTTGAACAACCAGATCTTGTGAGAACTCACTCGTTATCGCAAGGACAGCACCAAGCCATGAGGGATTTGCCCCCATGACCCAAACACCTCCCATAAGGCCCCACCTCCAACATCGGGGATTACATTTCAACATGAAATTTTGGTGGGGACAAATATCCAAAGTATTTCATTCATTTTATATTATATATGTGTACACACACACACACACATACATAAATGAAGTCTGTAGTATAGTTACATGTAAAATATGTGTATGTGTTAAGTAGTATATTTTGCATATTTTGAAAATTGCTGCCTTTTACTAGAGAATTTAACCTATTTACATTTGTTATCCATGGACTTGAATGTTAGCTTAACAGACATTAAAATTTTGGTTTTAAATAATTTTTTATAGACCTAGGAAAATAATGATTTTTGGGGGGTTTCTTTTTAATTCAGTATTGGTAATGAGAACTGATGCCCGATTCTTCTTTTTTTGTAATGATCTGTTTCCTTTTTTATGTGGCTCCAAGAATTTTCCTTTTATCCTTGTTATTTCAAACTTTCTGGGAAGTTTTTACCTGAAGCTGCCATTCAGGGAGTTTAAGGAGGCATTGTTACAGATCAAGAGTGAGTATTTTTGTAGGGATATAGAGATAAGTGGAACAGTGATAATGACTCTTTGGGTTTTAGGTCCCTCATCTGTTGAATGAGGATTATGCTTAATTAAATGTTAGCTTTTATTATTAGATATATACATAACTTTTCCTTTAGAATTTTGGTGATTATCATCCCTCCTATTTTCTCCCTTTCTGGTACTCATGTAAAACAGACGTTGCACCTTCTGGATCAGATTTTCATGTCATTCTACCTCTTTCTCTTGCTTTCCATCTTTGTTCTTTATTACTGCATCCTGGGAGAATCCTAGTTGCCTAACACTGGAAACAGATTGGTGAAGATTAAAAACAAATTTGGAGCATGGGGAGCCTTACAATACTTATTTATTAGAGCACGTAGCTTAAAACCATTGCTATAGTTGGTACAGAATAAATACTGGATAATTAATTAAATGAACTGTGGAATATTTAACTTCTTGGTATTTTTTATGATACAACTTTAATCTCAGAAATTTTGTTCATTCTGTTGTGTTTTATAGATACATTTTGACAGATTATTTCAATCTATTAAATAAAAGTTTTCAAAATTCCTCAGACTCATTCTTAAAATTGGTAATATGAGTTCTCACTGAATTTTTGTTGTTGTTATTGTGTTCTTGGATTAATATGGGAAAATATTATTATAACATGTTACTTTTTTTCCTTTTCTTACTCCCTGTCTTTTTAATGATGAATAGAAGTAAAAAGAAAAAATGCTGTCTAGGAATTTTCATTATTGATTCAAATAAACCATTTAGTTGATAAACCATTTAAGGGCTTTTTTTTTTAATTTTTATAGACAGGTTCTCACTTTTGTTGCCCAGGCTAGAGTGCAGTAGCGTGATCACAGCTCACTGCAGCCTCAACCTCCTGGGCTCAAGCAATTTTCCCACCCCAGGCTCATGAGTAGCTGGGACTATAGGTGCATGCCACCATGCCTACCTAATTATTGTATTTTTTGTAGAGATGGAGTTTCACCATGTTGCCCAAGCTGGTTTCGAACTCCTGAGCTCAAATGATCCACCTGCCTCAGCCTCCGAAAGTGCTGGTGTTAAAAGCGTGAGCCACCATGCCCGGCCAAGAGCTGTTTACTTTATCCCTCCTCCCCAAATGTTAATTTGCTTTGTAATTGTTACTTATGTATTATATATTACTTATTATATTATTAATATCTTAACTTGCTTGATTTCTTTTATGTGTAGTATATAAGAGTGTTGACATTTGAGAAGTTCCCTGTAGAAATCTATTCTTTGATATTGTCTATGATTTTACAAGTCCTTTTTATTTGGTGTAGGAAGATACATTCCAGACTGTGTATATATAGTAAACATTTTCTTTTAATGCCGAGTGCTCTTCATTAGCTATTTAATTGTAACATATGGGTTTGAGGCGTTCCCCTAAATGTAGTGTTTTATTTTCCTTCTTTTATTCACTGATATCTTTATATGATATTGTAAATTAGTATGTTAGATATATTCCAGTACTTTTCATAATAGTTTAGCTAATATAATATTTTTCATTGCAGATATGATTAAGAGAACATATTGGTGTTTCTAAAATGAGAAAGACATTGAGAAGCTGGTCAATTTAAATTATTTTCTGTTATTATATACTTACCTCTCATTATATTTTATCTGCCAAGATTATTTTTAGTGCAAAAGGCTTCTGCAAAACTTGCCATATGGTATCAAAATAAGCGATTTTAGATTTTAACAATTTAGCAGAAATTAGTTATGTTAATGAGTTGTTACAAACATTTTTCAACAGATTGTACTTTTTCTTTCGACATTTATGTGACCTTTCTGTTTGGACATTTAGACTACCAAGGTGTTGTATTTGCAGTTAATTCTGGGTTCTGTTAATGCACTAAACATATTTAGATACCTTGGGAGTTACAATATAAAAAATTACCTGTTTTGTAAAAGCTGGTTATTACACTTTATCAATGAAGACAAATATTTATTTTTTTTCTGTGTTTCTAATGCATTAATACCCTTGAGTGCCAAAATAGCACTGAAATGTTATTCTGTATACTTATAAATATTATATAAAATTAAAGTGTCACAACAGTAATTAGTGTTTATGAGTTATTTAGAAGCTTCTCCTGCTTCAGCCTCCTGAGTAGCTGGGACTACAGGTGCCCGCCACCACGTCCGGCTAATTTTTTGTATTTTCAGTAGAGATGGAGTTTCACTGTGTCAGCCAGGATGGTCTCGATCTCCTGACCTCGTGATCCGCCCGCCTTGGCCTTCCAAAGCGCCGGGATTACAGGTGTGAGCCACCGGGCCGGCCAAAGTTTTGTATCTCTTTCTTTTCTTCTTTCTGATTCAGCCCTCAGGAGTCATTTAGCTTTGTTACGCTGATTCAATGCAGTAGACTGATGACAGTGATGAAGAGTTTGATAGTATGTGAGATACAGATTTACACATAAAACATTGAAAACAATTATAATTTTAACTACTGTAGTCCCTGGTTAATTAGCAGAATATAAAGTCAGTGTAGTAACATGTGAAGATATCCACAGTAATGTTAGCAGGGTCCAACTGTCTCTGCTACGTGAGGCTCCAGTTATCTCAGCTAAGCTGTTTATGAGCCACACTCACAAACAAGATCACCAAAAGTTAAGTCTTTTTGGTATATGTATAGGAACACCTATCTATTAGGGCCTGTTTGAAGCAGCATTTTTGGTGCTTTGGATACAAGGATAGTATGTTGCCTCAATTGAAGGATCTTGGATTAGGATGAGAAAAAGGTAAACTGATCATGTAATGGCATAAGCAAGTAGGTACCATGTAACGATGTAAACAAAAATTTATGTTAGATAGTCATTTCCCACAGAGAGATTTAATACTGTATAGTACAGGGCCCATCAGACTCTCTTCAAAGAAAATAATGCTCAAAATGGGCTTGGGAGAATGAGGAAGAGTTTTTGAATCATTCTAAGGGAAAACTGAATAAGTAAATGCAACATTTTACATAATTTCTTCTGACTTCTTATGTGTTCACTTGCCCTAGACTGCCCCTCTTCTTTGGGGCTTATTTCTGTGTATTTTACCACTTGCAAGATAATGGAGGCAGGTTGAAATGGGAAAGATACCAGATGACTAATTTTTTCCCCCACATTTCCATCTTTTGTTAAGAAATTTGAAGTTGATTGCTACATTGAAGTATGTAGTTTTGTTGTTTTTTTTTTTGTGAGTCTTTAACCATTTGTGTCCCTGTTAACTTATAATTGATGAGTTTATTTTGTATTTATTTTTAGGCAGGGTAAAAAATAGTAATATGTCTCATAAATAATATATGTTCCTATTACTAGTTTTGGTGGGATTTAAAAACTTTATAATAATCCTCAATATAGAAACCTGCCCCTTTAACCATATTACTATTTGCTTTAAAAAAAAAATCTTTAGGTTTTGTTTCAAAAATGCTTCACAATTTATTTTTGAAAATATAAGGAATGAAATTCTAACTTTCTAATTTGAATGGAAGGATGAGTTCGTAGCACACGAGGCACTAAATTGAGTAATGTAGATTTTATTATTTTTAACGAATCTTTTGTTTAATATTTTGCAGGTTCAATTTGTTTACTTGTGATGCACAGAGAGCTTTTTATACCTTCCCAGCTTATATTTGAATATTCCTTTTCAAGGTTTTATAAAGAGATTTCTCTCCTTTACCCCTTTCAGCGATGTGCATTTTGTAAGTGCTTTGGGGCCACTATCAAATGCTGTGAAGAGAAATGTACCCAGATGTATCATTATCCTTGTGCTGCGGGAGCCGGCTCCTTTCAGGATTTCAGTCACATCTTCCTGCTTTGTCCAGAACACATTGACCAAGCTCCTGAAAGATGTAAGTTCACTACGGATAGACTTTCAAACTTCAACCAATGTATTTACTGAAAATAACAAATGTTGTAAATTCCCTGAGTGTTATTCTACTTGTATTAAAAGGTAATAATACATAATCTTTAAAATCTGAGGGATCGTTGCCAGAGATTGTTGGGGAGGGAAATGTTATCAACGGTTTCATTGAAATTAAATCCAAAAAGTTATTTCCTCAGAAAAATCAAATAAAGTTTGCATGTTTTTTATTCTTAAAACATTTTAAAAACCACTGTAGAAAGATGTAAATAGGGACTGTGCAGTATTTCTGACATATACTATAAAATTGTTAAAAAGCCAATCAGTATTCAACATCTTTTACACTAAAAAGCCATCCAGTTGAAGAATTAGAAGACAGTTCACTCAGGTGTTATTTCAGGATTTACGTTAATAGGAACAAAAAATACTTCTGAAATTCTTGGAAATTGTGTATCCCTGATAGGTGTGATAGAAATCTCTGCTGGCACATTTTCATGATTCATCTATCTTAGTCATCTGTAATCTGCAGTTGTGCTGTTTTTCTTTCTTTTCCAAATAGTATTTTATAATTCAATGAAAATGTTTAAATGCTTGAAATTTACATTATACAGGAAATTATAACTCTACTATTGTATCATTAAATAGAGATCTCTCCTTTTTCTTACTATGTGTTTTCCCAATGAGCATGTATATTTTGGGATCTTTTTTCTCCTAGTCTATTGAATTTCCAATCTTATTATGAAACCTCCATGATATTTTATTCAGTCTTTTTTATGTCACCTCTTAGTTACCTAATGTTAGCTTTTACCTGTTCCTTAGCAATGTTGATAAAAGCTTTTTTTCCTATCTTCTCCAGGTCTGTGAAACATAAGTATAGCTACCCCAGGCTTAAACTAATCTCAAATATGGTTAGTGTACATGATCATTACCCTTTATCTTTGTTGAGTACCCTAATTTCATTTTCCATTAAAATTATTTTGTGTCCACATATGTAATCATATCACCCTTAGTAACCTAGTGTACAGACAAATTATAGGTAAGGCAAACTAAAATTTTAAATTATATTTAAGCTAATAAGGGATTTAAAGTTTTAAAATGCTTTAGATTGTACACTCTTCAATCTGGAAGAGAAGAACTTTCATGCACAGCGACTGATGTGGCTACTATTTATGTATTGAGTTACATCAGCAAGTGCATAGACTGGCAGTTATCAGAGTGGATTATATTCTGGGTGGCATAATAAATATACTTTGTCATCTCAATAAAACAATTTTATGTGTATGTAAGAATCTGAATTTCATTCAGCCTTTTGTGTAGTCATGCTTTAGACCTCAGTAAACAACATGCAAACTTGTATAAGAATGTTGCTCTAATGTTAGAACAGTTTTTTACTCAATGGCAGTGCTACTTTCTACTGAAAACTGTGTTCTAATAGTGTATACCTTCAGTTACATGTTAGCAATCATAAATCAGTTTGTAAAATAATAAACTAAATACTGAGGTGAGATAATTTGCTGTTGTTGATCATGTATATAATGAAAGGTTTATGGCAACATAAAGCTAAAAGATATACTAAAATTATGAGTACTCTGCCTTTTTCCAAAATAGACTTATGGAGACTCATAAAAATACATGAGCAATAGGATAAAACTAAAAATAAGTAAGGAAATTTGGCAATGGAAAATTTAGATAGGATAAATATGAAGATAATAGAGAGACCCCCCAAAAATATGTAATTCCAGACAAACCACAAATTTGGCCCCATACCTTTTCAACAGTCAATACAAAGAAGGACATATGAGCCCTTAATCTGATTCTTACTATTTATAACATCACTTGATATAATGGTATAATAATAAGACATCCCTTGATAGAATGCAATGAAAAATTGTCTTAAAGTAGCCAACTTGCAGTAGAAAAATACCAGTTTCATAGGGCTGTTTCTTATAGCAGCCTTCAAACTAAGTCAGTGGTATAAAATCAAGGCCTAAATGACTAAATTAGATTCCTTTGTTTTTTTTTTTTTTTTTTTTTTTGAGACGGAGTCTCGCTCTGTCACCCTGGCTGGAATGCAGTGGCATGGCCTTGGCTCACTGCAAACTCCACTTTCCGGGTTCAGGCGATTTCTCCTGCCTCAGCCTCCCAAGTAGGTGGGATTACAGGCGCACACCATAACACCCGGCTAATTTTTTGTATTTTTAGTAGAGACGGGGTTTCGCTATGTTGGCTAGATTTGTCTCGGACTCCTGACCTCATGATCTGCCCGTCTCAGCCTCCCAAACTGCTGGGATACAGAGGTGTGAGCCATCGTGCCCGGCCTCCTTGGGGATCTTAAACAGTGCATTCTAACTACACAGCGTTCTGACCCATCTGTTAAGACGATCATAATCTTGGATTAAGTTCCAAGGATATAATTTAAAGAATATTGCAGATAGGATGTTTTGTCACCTTTTTAACATCTTTTATAAATATTTCTTCCTATCCTAATTGTGTGTCATGGCAGAAGTTACTTTTTATGCTTTTAAAATGATACTGTCTGAAATCATAGTGTTATTATGAGGGTTAAATGAAAACAATGAATGGAATTCACATAACATTGGGCCTTGTATATATTAATTGCTTTAAAAAGGGTAGTTATTTTACCTCCTATCTAAGGCTTAAGTTATGAGAATGATAATACATATTGAGTATATGTATTTTCTGTTGCTTCCTAAAGGGCAGAGCAGTAGCTGTGATAGTTGACTGAGTTAGGAGTAAGGTTGACATCTTTTTATAAAAGTTGAGAAATTTAACAAAATCATGCATCTCATTATAAAGAAATCCACTAAAGAGAGTATCTGCGAAGAAGGCCAAGATTTTCATCAGGAAACACTTTTAGGGTGTTCTGTCATAGGTAAATGGCTGGTCATTGTTGCAACATTGTTTTCATGATGATACAAGGATACATTAACCTTGACTGGAAATTTTACACTAAAAATCCATCTAGGAGATACAACCAGATATACTTCCTGAATAGGAAAAGTGAATGGTAAGAAGCCAATCATGCAAGATAAGAGGAAAGAACATTCCAGGGAGAGGGAACAGACCACTACACAGAACTTGAGGAGTGGACTTGGCATGATTCATGAACAGACAGCATGTCATTTTACTTGGAGCATAGTAGCCTACTAGGTGGGGGTAGTAGAGACATCGTCAAGGTGAACAAAGGCTAGATCATGTAGGCTTGTAAGCAAGGGAAGGAGTTTGGGTTCTGTTCAGCCTGCAATGAGAAGTTTTTGCAAGGTTTAAACATGGAAATGCTACATATCTTAATTCACCCCCTGTTCTTCAATGTATTTACTCATCATTTAGCTTTAATTCCTTTTACTTCACTTAAGCTTTAACTCCAGCCTCTTTTCTTTGGTTATCTTTGTATTTCTTGGCATTAAGTCCTGCTGCTTTTCTTTTACCCTAAATTCTGTCAGTCTTCTGACCTTTCTTATCTACCTGCCAATGATATGGTCTAGCCTTTTTGGATGACATCCATGATTTATTTTTTCTTTCCAGAGATTCTCTTTTATAGACAAATCACTCAGCCCAGTGTCCTGCCAGTAATGAAAATTGGCAGATGGTAGGGTGTGATGGAAATTAGAAAGCAATGCTGATTTCGTCCTTCTTCAATTTACACTATATGACAGCTATTTTGACTTTTCTTGCTGCTCACCAATGCTTTTATTCTTATGTGTTGTCTGGGCTTTCTTAAGCAATAGTTTCATCAAGTTTAAGGATCTGTGATAAGCTCTGTTCTAATTTAAGCTCAATGTTTTTGTCTTTTTTATTTATCTCTTCTCTTTTTACAGCTGTCTCTTAGGAAATGACCTTCTCTAAAGATGATCATTTTGTTTCCTCTCACTTTTCTCCTGCCATAAGAACCTTGCTCCCTTTACTCCATTTAGCTTCATTGTATGCCACTGTTGGCATTTCATGTCTACTTTTGTGTATACTCAAATACTCATCACTTTCATTGATCACTAGTAAAGTTTACTGAGGAGTCAATTTGATTAGTAGTCAAGAGCCTGATCTTAGAAGCCAAATAGACCTGGATTTTACTCCTCTCCCCTCTTAAATTATCTTTAGTTATAGCCTGTCTTTTTGCTTTTTCAACTGTTTAAAGAAAAATTTCTTAGTTGATTATTGCTTTAAACTTAATGTCTCTGGCTTACAGACATGTGTGTCTAAATATTCATATTTAATTTCTGTGATGACACCAAACCTATCTAGTAGTATCGATAATCTTCTTATACATGACCTCCATAAGGTTGTTTCAGTATCCCCACACATCTTCTCCCTGACTGGGAGGGTTGGAACCAACCTCATTTCTTTGTGTAGTGCTTTTAAAAATAATATTGTTTTTCACATAAGGCATATTAAGTGCTTTTGCACCAGATGTATTACATGGATGTTTTTCTTTGACTAATTTATTACCAATGATCCATAGTAATCAGATAAGACAGCAAGGTTGTCAGTAAGGAATTGGTGGAGATCATCATAGTCTAAAAAGTGATTTTTGTGACAATGACAGTTGTCTTGTTGCAGAGTGAACTTTGTTGTATATAACAGTGCTGCGCAGTATAAATATAATGTGAGCAACATAAGTAATTTTTCTAGTGGGTATGTTAAAAATTTGAGGAAAAGGAAACATTTGGGAACAACTGTAGTAAATTTTATTTAATTCAGTAATCCAAAATAGTAATATTTCAAATTTTGAGATACTTTTTCCCCATTAAGATTTTGGAATCCAGTGTGCATTTTATGCTTACTGCATACCTCGATTTGAACTAATTACATTTCACTTGTTCAGAAACCACAAGTCGCTAGTAGCTACCATGGCAACCTGAAGTGTCAGGGGAGCAAACTCTAGAAAGTTTCACAGAAGCATTTTAGTGTTCCTAGGAGAGTATAATAGAAAAATGAATTGATTATCTGATAATTAGTTTCTGATAATTAGTTGAGTATTCCCCCAATTTTTAAAAGTTTTACGGTGAGCAAAAAGAGATCAATTTTTCAATGTACATATTTTGAAAGATAAATACTAGTACTCTCTTAATATTAAGAAACATAAGATCCCAGTTATGTCTTTTCTATCAAAAATGAACCAATTTATGATGCTTCCATTGTTAGATTAATGATTTATTTTAAATGCCTATCACTTAAAGAGCCATTTAAAAGTCATTTTAGCAGTAAGTCCTTCACTTAAAATATGTTCAATAAGACTTGATTCATGTTAGGCAGTTGGGGATAAAAATTTAAAAAAGTTAAGGCCCCTGTCCTTCAAGGATTCACAGAGTTGTGCTGTAAATAAATGATTATGTAACAGAAGTTTCTTGTAAGCATATGGGTAAAAGTAATATTCAACTACTAAATGGGTATTTGGGTGTGGTAATAGGTATTCAGGAAATAATGTGCAGAGTTTTTTTTTGAGACAGGGTCTCACTCTGTCCCCCAGGCTGTAGTGCCATGGCACAAACTCTAGTCACTGCAGCCTCCATCTCCTGGGTTCAAGCGATTCTCCTGCCTCAGCCTCCTGAGTAGCTGGGACAGGCATGTGCCACCACACCCTGCTAATTTTGTATTTTTAGTATAGATGGGGTTTCACCATGTTGGCCCGGCTGGTCTCAAACTCCTGACCTCAAGTTATCCATCTGCTTTGGCCTCCCAGAGTGCTGGGATTACAGGCGTGAGCCTCTGTTCCCAGCCATGAGCAGAGTTTTGAAGGCTGAGAGCACAGCAGAAAAACAAAATTTCAAGCAGAGGGAACAGAATGTGTAAAAGCACACAGACATGAATAGCATGCTATGTGAGGTGCATGGCAGACAACCCACCATGACCACAAAATAGTGAGTGGTTCTGAGATTCAGTTGGAAAGGGAGATAAGGACCTTTTTGCCTCATACTTGAAAATTCTGATTTTCTTTTAGGTGAAAAATGAGGTATTGGTGGAGTTTTAATTTATAAAGAGGTTAACAATTAGATTTACATTGTTGAAAGATTGTTCTGGATGTGTAGAAAATGATTTAGAGAGGATGTCAGAACCGTAAGTAGAGATGATTTGATGCAGAAGATACTGCAGTTAGCGAGACAGAGTATTAGGTAGGTGCAAAGGTAATTGCAGTCTTCGCCATTAAAAGTAATGCCAAAAACTGCAGTTACTTTTGCACTAACCTAATATGATAGACTAAACTATAAACATATAAGGAAGAATGATGTGTAGGAAGTTTAATACATAAGAATTGGGATCTGGCTGGATGTGTTGGGTCAGGGCTGAGTTCAGAGTCAACAATGATACTAAGGTTTCTGCCTTTATCTATTCTTGAGAAAAATGGATGATGTTTCGGGTTTTTAAAAAAGTTTCACTTTAGAGCAGTTGAGATTGAGTGTTTAGAACACCTGGCTATTGAGATCCAGTAAGACTTGAAGAATAAAGGTTTGGGGTTTATGAAAGAATTCTAGGGCCAATAATACAGATTTAGGAATCATGGTGGCATTTTATGGCATGAGAGTTGATGTGATCACAAAGGGAAACTATGGGGGATTAGGAAAGAAGGAAAAGGATGAAATCCTAAGAAACTCCAGCATTTAGAAAGATTGTATAGGTACAAAAGCCAACAAAGGAGGATGAGATGAAAGTGGGGGAAAACTAAGGAGAAATTAGGAGAGAGTTGCCATGATAGAAACTAAGGAAAGGGGCGTTTTAATGTGGGAGTGGCTAGCAATGCAAATGCTGCAAAGTGCAAAAAAGCCAAAGACTAAATCGGGTTTCCTATGGGCATTGGCAGCCTCACTAATGTAGCTTCAGATGAGTATTAGGTGCTAAGCCAGCCTTCGTGAAGTATGTCAGAGGTCCAGCCAGCGTCCACATTTTGAAGCCTGTTTTTGTACTGCCCTCAAGCGAGGAATTATTTTCACATTTTTAAAAGAGTGTAAATAAAAACAAAAGGTCTGACTTTTTGTCAGAGACTGCTATGGCTCACAAAGCCTAAAATATTTACTGTCTGGCCCTTTTCAGGAAAAGTTTGCAGACTCCGGTACAAATAAAAGAAATATATTTTTACTCTGTTTCAAGATGCTTGACTGGAAGAGAAAGAATGTATGAGCCAGAGAGAAATTGATAGGATTGACCAAACTTTCAAAAAATGGAAAAAAATCTGAGTGCGGTAGCTCACACCTGTAATCCCAGCACTTTGGGAGGGTGAGGCAGGAGGATTGCTTGAGCTCAGGAGTTTGAGACCAGCCTGGGCTATGTGGCGAAACACCGTCTCTACTAAAAATATAAAAATTAGGTGGGCATGGTGGCACACGCCTGTAATCCCAGCTACTGGGGAGGCTGAGGCGTGAGAATCCCTTGAACCTGGGAGGCGGAGGTTACAGTAAGCCTAGATCGCGCCATTGCTCTCTAGCCTTGGTGACAGAGTGAAACTGTCTCAAAAAAAAAAGGAAAAAAAAATTGTTCATATACTTTGTGATACTTGTTAAATACAGGCATATTTATATATATTATCGAAGGTTGGTATGATAAGCTTGACTGGAAAAGAAAGAACATATGAGTCAGAATAGTAGATAGGAATGATCAAACCTTCGAAAAATGAAAAGATTCATATACTTTGTGATACTTGTTATATACAGGCATATTTTTTATACATTATCTAAGATTGGTATGATTTTAGAATACATTATTTTCCTTCTTATTTTGCAATATGCATAAGTTTAACTGTATATTTCGCAGGGCAGTTTATCCTTATATTTTCTGTTTTCTATGGTAAAAGAACTGTTAGTACATTTTCTTTTAATCCACATTTAGGGATGGATGATGCCCATAATGATGTGGATTTTAATGCTTTTACAACTAGAAATTAATATAGAAGAATATATAATTAGTATATTAAGTAATGTGTTTGTGTATGAATATGTAGCTTCTGTCTTTAATGTTCTTCCACATAAAACATTTTCCAGTAATTAAAAAAAAGCCCTTATGTGATTTGAATAGTCTGTTTCTGCTTAAGAAGCATCTTAGTCTAATTGATATTAACGTTTCTTAATTTTGTCTCTTGTCTGATTTTGTAATTTCAAAATATATTTAACATTCAAAGAAAATGTTTATGTTACACTGCAAAGCATTTCTTAGTTGGTATTTTCCTTGTTTGGTTCTTTCCAGTGAGCATATATTGAGCATTAATTAGGTGTCCAGCATTATCATTGGCATTAGGAATAGAAAATTAAAGAAGACCTGCTTATGGTCTCAAGTAGATATAGCCACAAATAATTGCAAAACTATACGATTAAATTTAATGTGGTTACATTTAGATTAAATACCCTACAGTGTTTTTATTGATGCCTCTTTCTGATTAGATGACAATTCAAGGTGAATAACTTCAAATGTCTGAAAGGTTCATGATGCAAATCCTTTCAAATGATTTTACTGTATAGTCAGAAAAAAATTAAATTCTTATACAACAATTTCATTGTTTTACTGTTAATTATAGCGAAGGAAGATGCAAACTGTGCAGTGTGCGACAGCCCGGGAGACCTCTTAGATCAGTTCTTTTGTATTACTTGTGGTCAGCACTATCATGGAATGTGCCTGGATATAGCGGTTACTCCATTAAAACGTGCAGGTTGGCAATGTCCTGAGTGCAAAGTGTGCCAGAATTGCAAGTAAGTTTTCATTTCAATTCAAAGCTGTGTATTGGGTTTAAGAGGGACCCTATTACTAGACGCTAAAGGTTTGTGTATTATAATAGAGGTTGTTCATATTTTGGCTGTATTCATTCAGAGTAACTTCATCATACTTAAGAAAATTACTGGATATTAACGTTTATATTATTTTGAAAGAAGTCTAAACAAAACTGATTTTAATCATTTAAATTGCTCTGGTAGTCTAAAGAGCTAATTTAAATTTACCAACAGTTTAAAAAATAAGCGATATTAACAATTTAAAACAAGCATGAGAAAAATAAAGTAGCTTGTCTTCAGGGGCACCGGGGAGGGGATGTGATAGGATTTAAACCTGTTACTACAGACGTAGAAGAATTAGAGTTGAGCCAAAACATCAGTCATGTGTTTGAATTTCCATTCCAGGAAGGACAATTTCTACTATTATTTTAATGTACATCTGCATCTCTCTATAAGGCACCTTGAATAGATCCTGGTCAGCATAATTCGAAAATGAAATATGTGGCATTTAAAAATTTGTAAGGGGGTTATCTTTTCCTATTGTATTTCATCTCTTGGTCATTTCTCCAGTCTTTTCTGTGATTTCTGCTTGCACCCCCATGATTCTAATGAGCATGATAATTTGGGGATGTTACCAGCATCTTCATTTACAGGCTGAGAATTTTTGTTGAAACCAGCAAGAATTATGCCCAACTGCCATGATCAGCCTGTTTTTATTATTTAGTTTTATAAGAAATAAGCATCAATATCTTAGAGTTACGTGACATAAATAGGAATATGTACCTTCATATTTTGGTAAAAATTAGATAAAATATTCAGTAAACATTTATTCGATACCTTGTATCTGCAATCAGTTTCTTGGGAAGGATTAAAAGAACTTGAAGGAAGAGTACTTGTCCTCCAAGATCTTTCCATGCAGCTGAAGAGATAAAACATGTGACTTTTTATGGAGAGGTTGAACTGAATAATAATTGGAGGCCAACTGACCCATCTTCCTGTTGACTTCTGTTTATCCCACAGATTTCATTCAGAGAGTCCTCTCTCAGCTCTTCTTGCTTTCCCCGTTTTTTCTCTTCCCCTCCTCTTGAATTTAAAATCATAGTATCTGAAAGTGATTATAGTCAAAAATCTCAACAGAGATAACGCTGTAGGACAGGGGCCCAATCTTTGGGGGCAGAAGAGTGTTTAAAGAAAGGTTTTAGGTTTTCAATTATAATTCTTAATAATTATGACAAGGTTCATCTTTTGAAATAATTATTCAGCGTTTAATTGCTTAATAGACATCCTAAGCACTTGAAACTGCATTACATTTAATTATCACAGTAATGTTTATTATTCCCGTTTTATACCAGAAACTCAGAGAGCTTTAGTATAAGTTGTTTAGTGACACAGCTAGAAAACAGCAGCCTGAATACAAATAGAGATCTGATGCCAAATTTGATCCTCTTTACGTTATATGACAGTCTTTTCAATTTGCTGTGCCAAGATTTGTTCTTTCCACACAGTAGCACCTAGCAGTTATAACGCCTTCCTCTCAAAAATTATATTTTAAAAGTAAAGATCAGAGGCTATTCATCTTGCCTCAACCCTTCCTCCTTTGCAGGAATCCTAAAATGGCTAGAGCAAGTTAACCGTAGGTGAGCATTGAGTAAAGATCACCATTTAGGAGGCAATCCTTATAGCAGGGTTACCTCTGTTACTATCTGCAGAGACAAAACAGATATTGAGGTATTTATGAACTGTGCAGTTCCCAGGACTGATGATTTTCATGATTACTTATGTTGCAAAACATAAGTTTAAAGATAAGCCATCATTAATGCTATCTTACTTTTTAGACAATCGGGAGAAGATAGCAAGATGCTAGTGTGTGACACGTGTGACAAAGGGTATCATACTTTTTGTCCTCAACGAATTATGAAATCTGTACCAACCAATGGCTGGAAATGCAAAGTAAGTTGTTTATTTACTTTTTTAAATCCTCTGTATGTTTTATATGGAGAACAGACAAATCGGATATCTGTTCAAATCTATATATTACCATCACCTTTTTAAAAGCAGCTTTATTGACATATAACTGACATACAGTAAACTGTACACTCTTCAAGATAATGAACATAGTCATCACCGTCAAAGTTTCCTGGTGCCTCTTGGCTTGCTTTGTGGCTGTTCAAACCCAAACCCTCTGTCTTCCTAGTCCGCTTTTTCACTATAGATTAGTATTCACTTCCTAGAATTTTTAATAAAAGCTTCATATAGTATATACTCGTTTTTGGTCTGGCTTCTTTAACTCGGTGTAATTATTTTGAAATTCATCCCTATTGCTGCACAGATCAGTAGTGATTCTTTTGTATTACTGAGTGCTGGAGATACCACAATTTGTGTATTGAATCACCTGTTGGTGAACATTTGGGTCGTTAAAATTTTGAGCTATTATAAAAAATGCCGATGAACTCATTAACTAACTTCCTACCTCACTTGGCTTCTGCCCCTTCAGGGTGAGGTGTTCAGAGCCGGGTTGGGGGCAGTGGGGTAGTGGAGATAGCCCTTGGAATCCAAGGTGCGGTTTAGCTTTTAAGCTTAGTCTTCCTGGGCTGCTGGTGTCGCGAGGTTGAGGGATGGAGTTGACCCTCAGGTGCTGCATGGGCCTGGAGCGGGTTTTCCCTGGAGCTGGAGAGGGCGTGATGGCCCGTGTGCGGGAGTGGAAGGCACAGCATTGTCATTGCCCTTCTCGGAACTGCTTTCTCTAGGGAGGAGGTGGAGGGCCTGGGAAAGGAGGGTGATGTGGCCAGAACCCCTGGTCCCTGGCGTGGGGAGGAGGTGGGAGCAGACGCAGAGAGATCCTGTACCTGCACCCTGTCCTCGCCAGTGAGGTTTGGCACCTAGAACTGCAAGCAGTATTACCAGGTTCTGCTGTGGTCTTCAGCAAGTTCTACTAGACATCTGCCTGAGTGGTGGGGGTTGAGGGGAGGGGCTTTCTCTCCTTGGGGGAAAAAGAGCTGCTGGGTAACTGTGCTCAGCTGTGGCTACCTGGGAAGTGGGGCCTGAGGGCTGAAGGATTGTGATGAACTCTGGCCTGCTTCCTCAGGTAGTTCAGATTCCTTCTCTTGCTGAATGACTTATCATTGGAAAGGAAAAACTCTGCTGTTTGACTGATTTGTATGTTTACACTCTTATCTTCACTCAGTTCCTCTACTTGCCTTTTTACTTTAATATGAAGTTGAATTTGTAATTCATTTTCTTTCCTAAGGAAAAAGGACATTTAAGACTATAAGTTTACCTTAGGCTATAGCTTTGGCTGAAGCCAAGTTTATTGTATTTGTAACTTTATGTATGTATATACCTTAGCTAATAACTTTATTTTTTTTAAGTTGTGCTGAAGTATGTTAATTTATGCTTTCATTTCATTTAAACAGAGAATTTAACTAAGGTAGGTTTTTTAAAATAAATGTTTTGATACTTGAAGTATTGACTTTTTAAAGGTGTAGCATTTGTGTTTATTAATTTCATTTAGTTAGATGAAGTCCTTTTACCTTATTTTTTGACTTGTTGATTCAACAAGTTACAACTGACCACTATTAATTGTTCCTATCAATTTATCATATTTTTAAACAAATAACTTGTGGCTGTTATTTAGCAACAGTGTTAATATGTTGTGCTTTTTACCAGTATAAAATTGTTCTTTATTCTATGTAACGTGTTTTTTGTTGAGGGATCAGGAAGGGCAGGTATTTTGCTTTGCCTGACACTATGGCCACGTAGGGTGTTAGTTTAACAGTTGAATGGTTATCTTTTCACATCTTATTTTGGATTCTTTTGTGTTATAAAAATGTATCTTTTGAAAGCTTAATAGAGGTCACTGTTTGGATTGATGGTTGCAATTGAAATGCTTGGCTGTTTTGAGGCAAAATTTTTCTTATAATTTCTTTCTATTTTTCTCTTCTTTTACTTCCTGCAATGATTTATAATTCAGAATCTCATTTTGTGATTGTAAATGATTATAAATATTAAAGATATAAATTTTCTCCCATTCCCCACTGAAAATGAAGTTTTTATTCCCCTTTTCTCTGATTCGATTAACCTAGATTGTAAACCTTGTCACAATTTTCTTGCAAAAATATATTTCCTCTGTTAATTCCAACTTTACCCTCAATCTTTTGGAGTCTTGGTTGTGATCCTTTAAAAATAATTATAAATTTTTTGAAACCCTACATGTCGGAAAGAGACTGTTCCTTTTAGGCTATAAGAACTTGGCACAGTATAATGTTTCATATTACAAATTTTTCTTTTTTATACTCTGAAAACATTTTCTTCAGTTTTTTCAGTTTATGCTGTCACGAGAAAAATCTTAACTTGAAAAAATTTAATCATAATCCTTTTTTTCTTCCTGAAAGCTTTGGGAGATGTGTGAATCCCCATCCCCGCCCCCACCCCCCGCCCCAGCACCTTTTTAAAAAAATATATTCACTTAAAAAATTACCTTCTTTACACTCTCTAATAATATCTAGTAACTACTGGATAATTTTTGTCTCTTGCTCTTAATCTTCTTTATTATGGTTTTCATTGTCTTGAGAACTGGTAGAGAATTCTGGGTGTCTTTCTCAGCTTGTTCTGTCTCCCCTTTGGTGTGCTTCTTTTCGATTTGCTCTTTGTAATCTGCTATTCTCTTTTGAGAGTGACAGAATTACATAAATTCTGGGAATACTATTGGATACTTAATCTTTTTATTCTGCTCTATGAAGGCACTATAGTGTGGTGGTTCAAAGCTTATGCTGTGGAGTCAAACTGCAGTTTTTTCAGTTACTAAATTGATGATCTTTGGCTACCTGTTGAACTTCCCTAAGTCAGTGTATAGAAGGTTAACGGTACTTACCTCACAGGGATGTTGGATTTACTGAAGTGGTATCTATAAAGTGCCCAGCACAATGCCTAACACAAAGTAAGTACAGAAACAGTTACCATGGAGTTTTTCATGGATTGAAAGGTTTGTCCTTTGAACCATTTGAAGAATGATCATCTTTCTCTGCTGTTGAATTCTTCTGTAGTTCTCTCTGTAGTCTTGAGTCATAATTTGCTCATTTGTTTGCATTTAACATTTGAGTGTTTACTGTGTGCGAACATCACTGTAGTGAAGGCTGGAGATGTTGGGGCAAATCAGTGTGCCCCCACAGGGCTGTCAGTCTAGTTTGGGGCTGCTCCCTGGTGAGCTGGAGTGGGGGTGATCTTTTCAGGATCTTTATTGTAAAACAGTCATTGTCAGATGGGTTTCTTTTTCCTATTTTTATCTCAGGAATGTCTGTTCGTTGGTATATTATGCGTTTTTAGAAAGTTTTTACTTGAAAATAAGTTCAAACTCTAAAAGTTGGAAAAAATAAAAATAATACGTGTATCCCATTTACTCAGATTTATCAGTTGTTAGCATTTCATTATCATTGGGCATGCCCTCTCTCGCTTTCTGTGTGTGTGTGTGTGTGTGTGTGTGTCTGTGTGTGTGTCTTTATTCCCCCAACCCCCTACTATTTGAGGGTTAATTACATACATTGTGCCTTTTTACCACCATTTCAGTATGTATTTCTTAATAGTAGGAATATTCTTTAAAAAAATCACCATCCTGCTATCAACTTCCTAAACTTACATCAATGTCGTATGTTTATCTAATGTACTAGCCATGTTCCAGTTATGTCATTTGATCTTATGTCCTTCATAGCCTACCCCTTCCTCCAAGTAGATTCTAGGATTTAGTTTTTGTCATTGGTATTTTTGAAGAATAGAGTTCTTCTCGATATACTTCTTTTTTCTTTTTTCAAACAGAAATTTCCCCATGTTGTTTTTGATAACCCCTTACAATTAGATGAGAGGCATGCATTATTGGCCAGAATACTGCAAAGTGCTGATCCATCCTCATGGTATCACAGCTGGAAGCACACATTATTCCACTTTCCCTCATGAGAATCACGTGGTCAGGCTGTTGCCCAATTTCTGTTCCCCACTCCTTTGTATCTAATAAAGCAGTATGTGGGGATACTTTAAGACCATGCAAATATCTTGCTTTTCCTCAGAATTTCCTTCTAGATTTGAAAAACTTACTCCCTAGCCTGGGTGTGGTGGCTCACACCTGTAATCCCAGCACTTTGGGAGGCTGAAGTGGGTGGATCAGTTGAGGTCAGGAGTTCAAGATCAGCCTGGCCAACATGGTGAAACCCTGTCTGTACTAAAAATACAAAAATTAGCCAGGCATGGTAGTGGGTGCCATGTAATCCCAGCTACTCAGAACGCTGAGACAGGAGAATCGCTTGAATCCGGGAGGCAGAGGTTGCAGTGAGTCGAACTCATGCTACTACACTCCAGCCTGGGTGACAGAGATAGACTCTGTCTCAAAAAACAGCAACAACAACAACAGCAACAACAACAACAAACTTACTGCCTGATGATGCCATTTTAACATGCTTTCTTTTGGTTGCAAATGATGCATTTCCAGCTCTCGCACTCCCACCACATTTACCAGTTAGCCCTCTGCTTTCTTTTGTAAGCAAGAACACTTCTTTCACATGTTAAACTTACTTACTATTAATATTGGCTCATGAACTCCTATTATCTTCAATCATTTACAACTCATTACCTAATTATTTTTTGGCTCAAATAGTCCCATACTTGCTGTCAGTTGCTCCTTCAAGCTGGCACTGGTGTTCTGCTCTCACTGCTTATTTGAACACTTCATACTTTTTGGTGTAACAAGATGTTACAAGCTCATCTTATACCTCCCGTGCCCCAGTCCTGGAATAAGTCCATTGTTAAATAAGTAACCCACATTCCTTTAGTGGGGAATGGGTGCTGGGTGTGCTCATTGCTACTGGAGGGTGTTTGCTTCTTCACCCTTTCAGTAGGTGACGTCAGGAAATACATGCATGTGTATACACTTACAGAAGTTTGTCCAACCCATGGCCCGCAGGCTACATGTGGTCCAGGATGGCTTTGAATGTGGCCCAACAGAAATTCATAAAATTTCTTAAAACATTATGAGGTGTTTCTTTTTTGGGGGGTGTATGTGTGTGGGTGTGTGTGTGTGTGTGTAGCTCATCAGCTATCATTAGTATTAGTGTATCTTGTGTGTGGCCCAAGACGATTCTTCTTTCAATGTGGTCCAGGAAAGCCAAAAGATTGAACAACCCTACATGTTATGTATATACACATAAATATTCATATACATATACATAACTTAGAAATAATGAATTTATACCAGCACCTCCAGTTCTTATCCTTCTCCATTGAGTTCTTTGCCTTTTCATTCTTGCATGTCTGTTCTTCTACAATAAAAATTCTGGGTTGTAGAACAGCACATTTATTCAGTTGCTCAATCTAAAAAGCAAGTCTGCTTCAGTTTGCTCTCAGTAATAGATTTTATTCTCCTTTCTTTTCTTAGTGATTTAATTTTTTAAATATAGAAGGTATGAGTATACTTTCAAAACTCAAAACTATATGAAGTTTTACTCAGAATTGTCACTGTCTCTTGTTTATTACTTATGCCGCATTTTCCCCAGCCTCTTGGAAGTAACTAACTTCATTGTTTTCTGTTTTAAACCTCCTGTTATTTTTCATCTAAGAATAAGAGGATATATTGCTCTTTCAGTGAAGGTAGCATGTTGTATATGTTCTTTTGCATGTTGCTTTTTTCGTGTAATAAAATCTGGAAATCACTTCCAGGCAAGTTAGGCAAGTTCAAGAGATCTCATTCTCCTTTTAAACAGCTGCATAGCACTCCATTGTGTATCTGTGCTATGGGTTACTCAGTAACCCATGGTATTTCAGTAGTTTATGATATTTTGCATTATAAATGATTTTACACTCCCTGGCTTTGTGCATGTGTGTTTTTGAATTCTCAGGGACAAATCTGTAGGGTAAATTCCTAGGATTATTGCCTCAGGAGTGTACACATATGTAGCTTTGTGAGATACCGTCAAATTCCCTTTTTTGGGGCTTACGGTACTTTGCATTGCCACCAGAGATGTGTGAGAGAACTTTTCCTACGTCTTTGCTAACAGGATGACTTGTTCAGCTTTTGAATGTTTGTCTGCCTTCTGGGTGAAAAGTAGTGTATCAATGTAGTTTTAATTTTTGTTTATCCTAAGAGTGAAGTTGATCATTTTTTCATGTGTTTAAGGTTCAGTTTTTATTTCTTCTCATGAATTGTCTGTTCATGTATTTTGCCTGTTATTGAAGATTTTGGCATTTTTCCCTAAATTTAAGAGTTCTTTATAAGTGAGGGATGTAAGCCCTTATATGTGTTACATGATGCAGATACTTTCTGCTAGCTTATTTGTTCTTGTTTTTTTTTTTTTTTTTTTTGCTTATTTGTGTGAGACTGTGTCTCACCCTGTCACCCCGGCCATAGTACAGTGGTATGGTCATAGTTCACTGTAGTCTTGACCTGGGCTCAAGCAATATTCCTGCCTCAGCCTCCCGAGTTAGCTAGGAGTTATGTGTACCACGAAGCCCAGCTAATTTTTTACTTTTGTAGAGACAGGGTCTCACCATGTTATCCAGGCTGTATTATGTGTCTTTTGACTTTGTTTTTATTATTTTTTTTGCCATGTAAAAGTTTCTTTTTTATGGAGTTGATTTATTAATCTTCTTTTGCTTCTGGATTTTTGAGTCATATTCAGAAAGCCTTTCCCTACACTGAGGGTATAGAGGACACAGATAGTCTTCTCATTGCTGGTAAGCAGTATGTTCATATTGTCTAATTTGTTTGAGTCATAAGATAATGTCTTTATCCCAAAGACATTTTTTTGCAATTGCTGTATGTATATACATTACAGTAACTAAATCTTTTAGTTAAGAGATTCTGGAAAAGAATTGACAATGGATCTAAAGTAGGTTAGTTTCTCTTGAAAGTTTTTTTTGTTTGGAGGGGGGAGGTCATGATTAAAAATATTTTGTACTATCAGATCTGTTATTTGGTAGTTTTCTTTTATCCTTACCTGTAGTCTTTCAATAAAGTGGGAAAGAAGATGAGATTTCAGTTTGGTATCAGAACATGTATAGGCCTGGGCAATATAGTGAGACCCTGTCTCTACAAAAATAAAAAAAAATCTGGGCATGGTGACACATGCCTGCAGTCCCAGCAGTTTGGGAGGCTGAGGTGGGAGGACCACTTGAGCCCACGAGGTTGAGGCTGCAGTGAGCCATGTTTGTGCTACTGCACTCCAGCTTGGGTCACAGAGTGAGATTGAGATCCTGTTTCAAAAAAAAAAAAAAGAACGTAGATAAATAGATAAATTTTAGTCACTGATTGGTAAATGAGGCTAGCAGTGTCTTTTTACTATAATTTAAAAATTACCTTGATGAGATTGAGTTAAAGGTTTAACATACTGGTATCCTGATTTAAAATTTACCAGTGACTATGTTTCTGATATCTAAGTTTATAGATTTTCGGAGATTAGTCTTTTAATTTATAGACAATGATGAAGAGCAAGGATTACATCCAAAGAATATTTTGGCTAGGTTGGCAGGTATGGTTAAGCAAAATAAATATTGGTGGTTAGCAAATCTTTTCTCTCTGTGCTTTTGAGTCTATAGTAACTTTGTTACATCTGGGTATCTACTATTAGAAAATGCCTACACATTCTAGATCAGTCTTTACTTTTTAACTTAGGTACCTCACATAACATGATTGATCCTCATTTTCTTAACTAAAAAATGAGTATGAGAACTTTTCCTGTGTAATTTTCAATCCATTTGGAAGTACTTAAGTTATAAAACATGTTTTCATTAGGTTTTCTGGTGTGTGGCTAATTCTAATCCATAAATCCTTGTATACTTTGGCTTTCATTCACTTAATAATTGTCTGCTTTGATGAATACCTTCTGATTTAAGTTCTAGTGTAGCCAAATGTTTTATATATCTATAGTTAGAAAATTTAAAATTTGTTTGTACCTTACCATAACAAATGTTCTGAATTTTGTAGTATCATCCCAACATACAGTGAATACCGAATTGGAAAAACAGATTTCTAATGAGGTTGATAGTGAAGAAATGAAAATGTCTTCTGAAGTGAAGCATATTTGTGGTGAAGATCAAATTGAAGATAAAATGGAAGTGACAGAAAACATTGAAGTCGTTACACACCAGATCACTGTGCAGCAAGAGCAACTGCAGTTGTTAGAGGAACCTAAAACAGTGGTATCCAAAGAAGAATCAAGGCCTCCAAAATTAGTCATTGAATCTGTCACTCTTCCACTAGAAACCTTAGTGTCCCCACATGAGGAAAGCACTTCATTATGTCCTGAGGAACAGTTGGTTATAGAAAGGCTACAAGGAGAAAAGGAACATAAAGAAAATTCTGAGCTTTCTACTGGATTGATGGACTCTGAAATGACTCCTAAAATTGAGGGTTGTTTGAAAGATGTTTCATACCAAGGAGGCAAATCTATAAAGTTATCATCTGAGACAGAGTCATCATTTTCATCATCAGCAGACATAAGCAAGGCAGATGTGTCTTCCTCCCCAACACCTTCTTCAGACTCGCCTTCACATGACATACTGCATAATTACCCTTCAGCTCTTAGTTCCTCTGCTGGAAACATCATGCCAACAACTTACATCTCAGTCACTCCAAAAATTGGCATGGGTAAACCAGCTATTACTAAGAGAAAATTTTCTCCTGGTAGACCTCGGTCCAAACAGGTAGGGTGATTTTAATGATATTGAGAGAAAAGACATTGGAACAATTCTATAAAATCAGAAGGTATATGTGTAGTTTTGGTGTTGATGGCAACTTTTTCTGTCTTCAGATAGAACTTCAGTGTAATGTTGATTATGTGTTTCAGCCATTATTTTTTAAATGCTGTTAATGAAGAATGCCATTTATTAAATTTGAAGGGATCTTATTTGGAATTTCAACTCAGTTGGGCCATAAAGATGCAACCTATTGATAATAGTTTCTAATAGAAAGAACTTTAAAAATTCTTTTAGTTCTGTGCCTCAGTAAATATAGAGCCTAAAATACGTATAGTTTTGGGTATACGTAACTAACATCTATTATTTCCTTCTAATACATTTATTTATTGATATTATTCGTTGTATATATTTTTAACTGGATAAACATCAACATTTATGACAGGAATTTTCCATGCTGGGGAATTTCTCATTTTGGTGTTTTTATTAATTGCTAACTCTTGTGGGATTTCTCTTTTCAAGTAGGACTTATTTCAATAGTTTCATGGAAAAAATCTTAGAATTGTACTATTGATTTTCAGTAAGTAAAGATAAATCTTCCTGTGTCTGCTTTACATCATGTACATTCTACCCTTTAAGAATGAGTTCCATTTCTTTTTAAGTGAGATTTAAATAAAACTGCATGGCAAAATGAGGATACTATAGGTACGAATTATTTATTGTTTTACAAATTTGCTACTTTCTGAAGTGTTTTTAAAATTGCAAGATAAATAGTGGAGAAGTGTTAATTCACAATAGTAATTTGGAGTTTTAAGTTTCATGATTGAAATTGCTTCAAGTTAAGTTTTAAGTTTCATGATTTAAATGGATTAAAGTTTGGCTTTTTATAGGAATAATATCTTGATTTTAATCGTATAATTTTTAAACTGTAAGGCCAGGCTTTTAAGAAAATCATTTTTTAATGTGAAAATTAGTCTCCTCTATATCAAACCCAGATATATTTTATTCTCTAAAGACAAGGTACACGAAAGGGAAAGTAGTTGTCAGATGGGATTTAGCTGTTTCTGCATGGCAAAGACGTGTGCAGTAAAACTAGGCCACTCTTTATATATGCCTTTTTCTAAGTATTTTCCTTGACAGTTATTTCTGCTCTACCACGAAAAGTTTTTCTTCTCAAACCAGTTGTTCTCCTTTCCAGTAAGTTTTTGGTTTTGTTTTGAATAGCTATATAATAATTATGTCGTTCTGACTCTGAAAAGACTTTAGCAATGGAAATTTGAATCTCAAATTTACTTTTGGTTGATATATTTACATTCTTTAAAGATACTGCTTCATATGTATTCCTGTTAAATTTTATGTATCTCTCCTTCCTTGAAGACTTTTGTTTCAATGGAGAAACCAGGTTCAATACATTAGGACTCTCTTTCTGTAGATTTTATGTTCTGAAATATTGGGGAGGGGGGTGTATTTCCAGGCTTATTCCATCTTATATGAGCCATGTCCTAGTATTTTGCTGAGCTCTCTTTGAATTCCCAAGTCCGATGATAATCTTTCTATTTTTCTGCCCCTCTTGTTACTACTTCATCATTTGCTGCTAATCTTGTAAGCATTTTGTAGGCTGTGTTTTCCCTCCCTCCAGCTTTTTAGTTTTCCAATCTTGGTTTTGGTTATCTAGCAAACAGCCTTCACTTGATGATGAACCTGCTAGTATAGTGCTGTTATTAGGGAGAGTATGAATTGAATAGTACAAGATAGATCTTCCATTGGTGAGGCACTGGGACCATAACTTGCAGGAAATATTCTACAGTTAGCAGGAATGTGTATATACATGTATTAGAAATACTGAAGTTCAGTATTCTGTTACATGAATTTCTTTGATATTAGGCATTTCTGTATTATACTTCTTTTTTTATTTACTGTTGCTTCTACGTATTCTTCACATTGGGGACTGGCTGTAAAATAAGCTGCATTTTCCTGGCTGTGATTGTGATGTAAGCAAGATTCTTTGGTTTCCAGCTATTTTTTGTTAACGTCACTGGCATTTTCATATTTTGTTGAACATTACCAATTCTTTGGTCTTTACCAGTACAATAAATACTAACCAAACAAATGTAGATTTACCTTAAGTTCTGTTTCATGTTGGGCAAATTATTAAGTTGATTTTAATGATTTTCTATAATAGTATTATATGAGCTTTTCTAGGAATTCATTTCAAAATTAAACGAACATTTTAATAGGAAACATCTGAAAGATCTATTTTGTGATAGCTAGTGATTGGATTATCAGATGTTATCTGGAGGTACAAGCTAGCCAACCAGTAGAACGGTGAGCCAGTGCTGTCTAATAGAAATATGATGCAGACCATATGTGTAATTTTAAATTTTCCAGTAGTTACACTTAAAAAAAAAACAGGTGAAATAAATTTTAACCTATTTTATTTAACCTGGTATATTCAAAACAATATTTCAGGATTTAGTATAAAAATGAACAAGATGCTTTATACTTAAAACATCAGTTCTGGCTAGCTGCATTAGAAGTGCTCAGTGGTCACATATGATGGTGGCTGCCTTATTGCACGATGCAAGACAAAACATTTTGAGAAATACAAAAAGAGCAGTTCCAGAACTATTGGTGAAATTAAAATACCAAAAGAATTCAAGATTGACAAACTAAGACAGTGGCTGTGCTTTCACAATTTTTAAGGACTGAAGTAGAAATATTCTTTTTCTGTTCTTCATGGAACACATTTTAATGCAGATAATTGCTAAACCATTTGTTGCAGCAACAAATCATTCACATCTTCAAGTATATTCAGTTTTAAATATATAATCCAAATAACCCAATATTGGAGATTTTCTGAAGGTGAGATGTTAGGACACAGAAAATGGGATTTAAATCTCAGGTATTGGACATCCATTATCAAATATCTAATCGCATAGAATTCTTTTTCTTTAAGGAGGTTAGTAATTAAAAGTTTAGTTTTTTGTATTTTTCCTTTCATATGGAATATTTCAGGTGCTATTTAGTGAGAAATATGATGCTTATTTTCTTTATGACGTGTTTCAAATATATCTCAAATGTATGATTTAGAACCTAACTGACTACAGGAATAGTAACACATTTTTCGGATGGCTGTGAATAGAATAAGATTCCTTTTGATTTTTGTTTTTTTGCCTACTGTAGATGCAGGAATTCACAAAGATGAGAAAAAATTAGACACGATAAGGTAGGAGAAGTAACAGACAGCAAATTGGATATTGTTTCATACAAATTGTCCTAATGACCTAGGTGCATTTTCTCATCTTTTATTGAAGTTATATATTCATAAATAATTTAGTATTTCATTTTTCAGCAATTAAAAATATTTTTTATTTTTTTATAGAGATGGGGGTCTTGCTGTGTAGACCAGGCTGGTTACAAAGTCCTGGCCTCAAGCAATCCTCCCATCTTGGGTCTCCCAGAGTGCTGGGATATATCATATATTAAAAAAATATATATCATATGTTATATATAATATATAACATATATTGTATAATATATAGCATGTATTATATAATGTATATCATATATTGCATAATATATAGCATATATTATGTAATATATAGCGAATAATATATAATATATATCATATGTCATATTATATACCATATATCATATAATATATATCATATATTATATTACATATATCATACATTACATAATATATTTCATATATTTATTATATATGGTATATATTACCTGTAATAAATTATTTACATATCATATAATATATAATTTATGTATTAATATCATATATATTTTATGTAACATATATTATATATAATATATATTATATATATTATATATTTAATATATAATATATAATACATATTATATATATTATATATTTAATATATAATATATAATATATATATTATATACATGCCATAAAATAAAATATATACTATAGTTCATTATATAATATAAACAATATATATTATATGTAATATAGATTATGTCATATTATATTTATATTATATATAATATGTAATATATAATAAATATAATATATATTTATTATATGTAATATATATAATAAATGTAATATATATTATATATTATATGTAATATATAATATATATAATATATTATATATTATATAGAATATAACATAATATATAATATATAATATATATTATATATAATATAACATAATACATAATATATATAATATATATTATATATAATATAACACAATATATATAATATATATTATATATATTATGATATATTATATATAATATATATTATATATTATATATTACATATATAAAATATATATTATATGTATATAATTGTTTTTAGACAGAGTCTTGTTCTGTTGCACAGGCTGGGGTGCAATGGCTCCATCTAGGCTCACTGCACCCTCTGCTTCACGGGTTCAACTGATTGTCCTGCCTCAGCCTCCCAGGTAGCTGGGACTACACCACACTGGGACTACACCAGCTGCCACCATGCCTGGCTAATTTTTTTTAGTATTAGTAGAGACAGGATTTCACTGTATTGGCCAAGATGGTCTTGATCTCCTCACCTTGTGATCCTCTTGCCTTGGCCTCCCAAAGTGTTGGGATTAGAGGCCTGAGCCAAGATACATATTTTTTAAATGAAGAAAAATTTCAAAGGTACTCACCTTGGTACAGTAATCAAATATATAAATTGAGGAATAAAACATAACCATGAAACATATTGATAACTGCATATGGAAAATACAGACGATAACGATAATGTTTTAAATAACATATTTCAAAAGCACTAACTAGTAATTTGAAGAGTTTGCATTTGACAGGCCGGTATGAACATACCTTGAATGCAGCAACACAGGTTCCCCATAAGACAAATCAAAATCAGGGAAAATGAAACCACAAAGGTTCAATCTGCTCTGACCTTTGAAAAACTCAGCACAGACAGTCGCACTTAGGACCAAGGGCAGGAGATCCCTAATCCCACCACCATGGCGATAGGGCATAAATATTCCAGGGTGAAGGCACAATCCAGATTGTGAGGTCCAACTGCTGCCAGGCAGGAAGTAGTGCTTTTACAGGTACAGGAAGGTCATGGAAGGCTCAGTGTTTTGTTCCAAAAACTGAATCCTAAGCCCACACATTACTATGCTGTACTTCTTAAAATAAGTTATGAGATGGGAAATAGGGCACCCACAAATATACATACATATACACATATGTGTGTATATATATATATAATTATATATAATGTAATACGTATAACATGTATAATAGGTATAACATATATAATTTCCTTTCACATCCTGAATCCTTACATTCTATATAATATATTATCTATAATATAATGTATAATAATGTGTAATCATGATATACACTATAATACATATAATGTATAATTATTATATATAACATAATATATAATTATTTATATAACTAAATGAGTATATATATTATTATATAATTACATATAATTATATATCACATAATATATAATATATATCATGTATAATATATGATTTATGATATAATATATAATATCATATGTATAATATATAATATATAATATATAATAAATATAATATATGATGTATTATATATTACATATAACACATAATATATTATACATAAAATATAATATATAATATATAATATACTATATACTATATAATATAGTATATAATATATTATATATTATATAGTATATAATATATATCATATAATATATAACATTATATAACATATATCATAATATAATATATATAATATATATGACATATATTAGATTACATATGATATTTTGTTTAGTAATAATATAATATAATATATAAAACATTATGATATATTATTTATACTATATAATGACATATTTATTATACATTAAGATGTATTATATGTATCTATATATCTATATAATATATATATAACATAATCATACATAACAGAATATTATCTAATTATGTATAATTGATAACGTATAGAAGATATATCATATATATAATATGTATCATATATTATACGAATCATATATTATATCCATAATATATATCATATGTTATAATATATATCATGCATTGTATAATATGTAGCATATGATATATAATGTATATCATATTATATAATATACAGCCTATAGTATAAAATATATATCATACATCATATTATATTCCATATATCATATAATATACATCATACCTCATATATATATCATATGTTATATTATATATGGTATATTATATTTATTATATATGGTATGTATTACCTATAATGCATTATTTACATATATAATATATAATTTAAGTATTATATAATATATGTTTTAAAATATGATATATATAATATATATTATATATTTTATATATGATGTATTTAATATATAATATATGTAATATATAATTAATATATACATAATATATAATATATAATATATAATATACATAAAATATATAATAAATGTATATAATATATAATATATAATATAACTTATATACATGTCATAAAGAAGATATATATTATAGTTCATTATATAGTATGCATCTCATATATTATACAATATATATAATATATTTATTATTTATATTATATATAATTTTAATACATATCATAATATATATTGTGTCATATATAAATTATATATTATATAATATATGCAATATATATAATACATATAATATATATTATGTATAATATGACATAATATATTATATATAGTATATATTATTAGAAAATATATTATATATTACATATTATATATAATATATAATACTTATATATAATTTATATTATATATATATAATTGTTTTTAGACAGAGTCTTTTAGTGTTGCACAGACTGGCGTACAATGGCGCCATCTTGGCTCACTGCAAACTCTGCCCGACGGGTTCAAGCGATTGTCCAGCCTCAGCCCCCCAAGTAGGTGGGACTGCACCACACTGGGACTACACCAGCTGCCACCATGCCTGGCTATTTTTTTTTAGTTTTAGTAGAGACAGGATTTCACTGTATTTGCCAGGATGGTCTTGATGTCCTCACCTTGTGATCCTCTTGCCTTGGCCTCCCAAAGTGCTGGGATTAGAGGCCTGAGCCAAGATACCTATTTTTTAAATGAAGAAAGATTTCAAAGGTACTCTACTTGGTACAATAATCAAATGCATTAATTGAGGAATAAAACAACCATGAAACATATTGATAAATGCACATTGAAAATACAGAGTGTAATGTTTTAAATAACATATTTGGAAAGCACTACCTAGTAATTTGATGAGTTTGCATTTTGCAGGCCAGTATGAACATACCTTGAATGCAGCAACACAGGCTCCCCATTAGAAAAATCAAAATCAGAGAAAATGAAACCACAGAGGTTCAATCTGCTCTGACCTTTGAAGAACTCAGCACAGACAGTGGCACTTAGGACCAAGGGCAACAGATCCCTAATCCCATCACCATCGTGATAGGGCATAAAAATTCCACGGTGAAGGCACAATACACATTGTGCGGTCCAACTGCAGCCAGGCAGTCAGGAGTGCTTTTACATGTACAGGAAGGTCATTGAAGGCTCAGTGTTTTGTTTCAAAAACTGAATCCCAAGTCCAAACATTACTATGCAGTACTTCTTAAAATAAGTTATGAGATGGGAAATAGGGCACCCCCAAATATATGTAAATATATATGGGTATATATATATATATAATTATATAAAATGTAATATATATATCATATATAATATGAATAACATATATATAATTTACTTTTACATCCTGCATCCTCCTATATATTTTGTATATTATAAAATATTATGATATATTATTATTATATACAATATAATACATATAATAATGCATAATTATTATATATAACAATATATAATTATATATATAAGTATAAAATCACATAATTACATGTAATAGAATAAAAATCTATAATACATAATATATAATTTGTAATATATTATATAATATATAATATATGTATAGCATTATATGACATGTAATATTTCATATATAATATATAATGTACTGTATATTACATATAATATGTAATATACATAATATATAATAGATATAAATTATATAATGTGTATAAGATATTATATATTCAATAACATATTATATATTATATCATAATATAATATATATTATATTACGTATATGATAGATTAAACATATAATATCTTACATTACGTAGAGTAATAATATACAATATATAATATATTATGACATATATGATATATTACGATATAATATATAGTATATATTAAGATATATAATATACAGTATGATCAGATACAATAGATTATTATATAATTATATATACTATATAACATATATAATATATATCATATATTATATATTATATATCATATATTATATATAATATATATCATATATTATATATAATATATATCATATACTACATATAATATATATCATATGTTATATATAATATATATCATATATTATATAATATATGATATATATAATATATAATATATATCATATATATTATGTTATATATGTGTCATGTTATATATATCTTACATTATATAAAATGTATATCATATATGTTATATATCAGATGTTATTTTTCATATATTATCAATGATATATATCATATGTTATATATACTATATATTATACATTATATAGTATGCAGCATGTTATATATTATATATCATACTATATACTATATAGCATATTACATAATATAAATCATATATCATATTATATACCATAAATCATATAATATACATTATACATTGCATTATATATATCATATATTATATAATATATGCCATATATTTAATGTAGATGGTATGTATTACCTATAACATATTATTTACATATCATATAATATATAATGTATATATTATATAATACATTATTTTATTTAACATATATTATACATAATATATATTATATTTTATATAGTGTACACTTAATATGTAATATATACTTTATATATTTAATATTTTATATATAATATATATTATATACATGTCATAAAATATAATATATAATAGTTCATTATATGATACATAATATATGTTATATAATATTTATAATAGTATAGATTTCATATATAATATTAAATATATATTATATATTATATATTATATAAAAAATATATGATATGTAATATATATGATGTCATATTATATATAATATATTATATGTAATATATATAATACATATAATATATATTATATAAAATATGACATCGTATATATTACATATATTTTATATATTATGACATATTGTATATTATATGTTTTATATAACATATATAATATATTATAAGCTATATAATATATATGTTATATATATGTTATGTATATGATATATGTTATGTATATTATGTTATATATAATTATATATATATACACGCTCACATATATATATATATATTTATATATATATGGGGTTGCCCTATTTCCCATCTCATAACTTATTTCAACAAGCACAGCATAGTAATATGTGGGCTTGGGATTCAGTTTTTGAAACAAAACACTGAGCCTTCCATGACCTTCCTGTACATGTAAAAGCACTGCTGTCTGCCTGGCAGCAGTTGGACATCACAATGTGGATTGTACCTTCACCCTGGAATGTTTATGCCCTATCGACATGGTGATGGGGTTAGGGATCTCCTGCCCTTGGTCCTAAGTGCGACTGTCTGTGCTGAGTTTTTCAAAGGTCAGAGCAGATTGAACCTTTGTGGTTTCATTTTCTCTGATTTTGATTTTCCTTCTGGGGAACCTGTGTTGCTGCATTCAATGTATGTTCATACTAGCCTGTCAAATGCGAACTCTTCAAATTACTAGTTAATGCTTTCCAAATATGTTATTTAAAAAATTGTCCTCTGCATTTTCCATCTGCATTTATAAATATGTTTCATGTTTATGTTTTATTCCTTAATTTATATCTTTGATTATTGTACCAAGCAGAGTACTTTTGAAATTTTTCTTCATTTAAAAAATATGTATCTTGGCTCAGGCCTCTTATCCCAGCCCTTTGGGAGGATAAGGCGGGAGGATCACAAGAAAGGAGATCAAGACCATCATGGCAAATGCAGTGAAGCCCTGTCTCAACTAAATATACAAAAAATTAGCCAGGCATGGTTTAAGCTGCTATAGTCCCAGTGCAGTGTAGTCGCAGTTACCTGGGAGGCTGAGGCAGGACAATCACTTGAACCCGTGAGGGAGAGGTTGCAGTGAGCCAAGGCGGCGCCATTGCACTCCAGCCTGTGCAACAGAACAAGACTCTAAGAAATAATTATATGTATATAATATATATCATATATAGTATATATTAATATGTTGTATGTCATATATTATACATATGTAATACATATAATATATCATAATACATATAATATATAATATATATTGTGTCATATTATATATAATATAATATTTTATACATATTACATATAAAATATTATATATTATGTACTATATAAATTATTATATGTATTATATATTATATAACATATATATTACATAATATATAATATATTATATATATTATATGTTATATAATATATATATAATATAATATGTTGTATATATGATATAATATATTATGCCTTATATAATACATTGCATATATTATACGTTATATAATATATTGCATATATTATATGTTATATAATATATTGTATATATTATTTGTTATATAATATATTGTATATATTATCTGTTATATAATATTTTGTATATATTATATGTTGCATAATATAACATGACAAAATATATAACATGTAATATATTATGTAATGACATATAATACATATAGTATGACATGTAAAATGCATATGTTATATGTATAACATATTATATATTATATATTAAATATTATATATATTAAATATATGATATATATGATAAATAATATATTATAGTTATTTTTTATTAAATATAGATTATATATATTAAACATATGATATATATTATATATGATATATGCCAAATAAAGTATGTAATTTATTATATTATATATAAATATTATATTATATGATATGTAAATTATATATTATTTGTAATATATACCATATATAATATATAATATATGATATACATTATATAATACATGATATATATTTAATACATGATGCATACAATATAATATGTGAGAAATTATGTAACAGATGATACGTAATATATGGTAATTACATAATATATGATATGTATTACATAATATATGATATATACCATAGATAATATATGATAGAAAACATAATATCTGATATATATCTTATAATATGTGATATATATTAGATATAATGTATGGTATATATTATATATCATATGTGATATGTCATATATGATATATATTATATATCACTTATGATATATCATATACGATATATATTAAAAATCATACATGATATATCATATATGATATATATTATATATCATATATGATATGTATTTTATTTGTTATATATTATATATAATTATATAATATTCTTTTAAAAGTGATTATATTATTATTATATATAATATATCATAATAGATTATATATAATATATGATAATATATTTTATATTATATTACATTTTTAGTATACATTCTATAATATACATCATATATAGTATAATATATGTCATGTATGTAATGTTATAATATATATCATATGATGTATGTAATATATTATTTAATGTATAACATATAATGTATAATATATTTTATATCATATGCAATATATTACTTATAATATAGAAAATATAATATATTATATATAATATAATATAATATATCACATATAATATAAAATATATAATATATATTATGGCTTACATAATATATTATATATTACATAACCTATTATGTATTCGATATTATATATATATCATACAATATATTATATATTAGATATACGTTATATAATATATTATATATTAGATATATATTATACATATTATATGTTGTTATATTATAAATAATTACATATGTAATTATATATGTAATTATATATTGCATTATATATAATAATTTTATATTATTATACTTATTTTATTATATATAATGATATATTATATATTATATTACACATAATGTATTATATGTAATATAAGGAGGCAGGAGGTAAATGGAATTTATCTGTATGTTATGCATATGATATATGTTATATATATTACGTTATATATAATTACATATATATATGCACACATCTATATATATATATTTGGGTTTACCCTATTTCCCATCTCATAACTTATTTCAACAATTACAGCATAGTAATATGTAGCCGTGGGATTTAGTTTTTGAAACTAAACACTGAGCCTTCAATTACCTTCCTGTACACGTAAAAGCACTGCTGTCTGCGTGGCAGCAGTTGCACCTCACAATGTTGATTGTGCCTTCACCCTGGAAGGTCTAACCCCTATCACCATGGTGATGGGGTTAGGGATCTCCTGCCTTTGGTCCTAAGTGCCACTGTCTGTGCTGAGTTTTTCAAAGGTCAGAGCAGATTGAACTTTTGTGATTTCTTTTCCCTCATTTTGATTTTTCTTCTGGGGAACCTGTGTTGCTGCATTCAAGGTGTGTTCATACTAGCCTGTCCAATGCGAACTCTTCAAATTACTAGTTAATGCTTTCGAAATATGTTATTTAAACAATTGTCCTCTGTATTTTCTATCTGCAGTTATAAATATGTTTCATGGTTAGGTTTTATTACTCAATTTTTACATTTGATTATTGTACCAAGCAGAGTACCTTTGAAATTTTTCTTCATTTAAAAAATATCTATCTTGGCTCACGCCTGTTATCCCAGCATTTTGCGAGGACAAGGGAAGAGGATTACAAGGAAAGGAGAACAAGACCATCGTGGACAACACAGTGAAGCCCTGTCTCTACTAAAAGTACAAAAAATTAGCCAGGCATGGTGGCAGCTGCTGCAGTCCCAGTGCGGTGTAGTCGCAGTTACCTGGGAGGCTGAGGCAGGACAATCACTTGAAACCGTGAGGGAGAGGTTGCAGAGAGCCAAGTGGCGCCATTGCATTCCAGCCTGTGCAACAGAACAAGACTCTGTCTAAAAATAAATTACATATATAATATATATAATATATAAAATATATTATGTAATATATGTCATATAGAATACATATATATCATAATATCTATGATATATAATATATAGTATGTCACATTATATGTAATATATATAATATATTATATATAATATTTCTTACATGTAATATACAATGTATTATATACACTCATATATTATGTATTATAGATAACATTTATTACATATATTATATAATATATAGTATATCACATTTTACATAATATATAATATATATAATATGAGAAAACATATTACATAATATAAATTATGTAATGACATATAATATATATTATATTTTATGACATGTAAATAATATACATTGTATATAATATATTATATATATTATGTATTAAATATATATTATATGTATTAAATATATGATATATATTGCATTTAATATATTATACATATTAAATATTGAATATACATTATATATTAAATATATGATACATATTATATATAATATATGTTAAATAATATATAAAATTTATTATATAATAAGTAAATATTACATGATTTGTAAATCATATATTATATGTAATATAGACCATCAACAATATGTATAATATATGATATATAATATATGATATATATTTAATATATGATACATATGATATATGATGTAATATATGATATAAAATATAACATAATATATGATATATAATATAATATGTGATCTATGTTACATAATATATGATATATATTATGTAACATGATATATATTATATATGATACAAAACAATATAAGATATATAACATAATATATATTTATTACATATAACATAAGATATATATTATCTATAACATAGGATTAACATTGTATATAACATATGATATGTATTATATAAAACATATGATATATATAATACATGATGAATGTTAAATATATGATATATTATATATCATATATATGATATATAATATATCATGTACATGATATATTATATATCATGTATATGATATATAATATATCATGTATATGATATATAATATATGATATATAATATATCATATATGATTTATATGATATAAAATATATGACATATATCATATATGTCATATATTATATACAATTATATAATATTGTACTGCAAATAATTATATTAAATATTATATGTAATATATCATACTAGATTATATATATCAGAATATGTTATGTTATATTATATTAGTACACATAGTATATTATGTGTCATGTTATATATAATATAATCTGTCATATATACTATTATAATATATATTATATTATGATATCATATATCATATTACTGAATATATAATATATAATGTATTACCTATACTATAAGATATATAATATGTATGTTATATATTACACAATATATTATATATTATATATTATATAATATATTCTATATTATGTGTTATACATAAGATATTAGGTTTTATACATTATATAATATGTTATATAACAGATATATGTTGTATATTATGTTATTATATTACATATACAATTATATATATAATTATATAATTATATAAGTAATTATATATATTATTATATATAATAATTCTTTATTATAATATGTAATATATTATATATAATAATTATATATTTTTATATGTCATACATAATATATGTAATATAATGATGCAGGATATTAAAGGAAAATATATATATGTTATATGTATGATATATATTATATATATTATATTATATATAGTTATATATATATACACACACATATATATGTATATATACATATATATATATATAAACATATATTTGGTGTTGCCCTATTTCCCATCTCATAACTTATTTCAACAAGCACAGCATAGTAATATGTGGGCTTCGGATTCAGTTTTTGAAACAAAACACTGAGCCTTCTATTACCTTCCTGTACATGTAAAATCACTGCTGTCTGCCTGGCAGCACTCGGACCTCACAATGCGGATTGTGCCTTTACCCTGGAATGTTTATGCCCTATCGCCATGGTGATGGGGTTAGGGATCTCCTGCCCTTGGTCCTAAGTGCCACTGTCTGTGCTGAGTTTTTTAAAGGTCAGAGCAGATTGGACCTTTGTGGTTTCATTTTCCCTCATTTTGATTTTTCTTCTGGGGAACCTGTGTTGCTGCATTCAAGGTATGTTCATACCAGCCTTTCAAATGCGAACTCTTCAAATTACTAGTTAATGCTTACCACATATGCTATTTAAAAATTTGTCGTCTTTGTTTCCCATGTGCAGTTGTAAACATGTTTCATGGTTATGTTTTATTCTTGAACTTATATATTTGATTACTATACCAAGCAGAGTACCTTTGAAATTTTTCTTCATTTAAAAAATATGTGTCTTGGCTCAGGCCTGTTATCCCAGCACTTTGGGAACACAAGGCAAGAGGATCACAAGGAAAGGAGATCAAGACCATCCTGGCCAATACAATGAAGCCCTGTCTCTACTAAAAACACAAAAAATTAGCCAGGCATGGTGGCAGCTTCCGTAGTCCCAGTGTGGTGTAGTCACAGCTAACTGGGAGGCTGAGGCAGGACAATCACTTGAACCCTTGAGGGAGAGGTTGCAGTGAGCCAAGATGGCGCCATTGCACTCCAGGCTGTGTAACAGAACAATACTCTGTCTGAAAAAGAATTATATGCATATAATATATATCATATATATTATTTATCATATAATATATATCACATATATTATATATCATATAATATATATCACATATATTGTATATCATATAATATATATCACATATATTATATATCATATAATATATATCACATATATTATATATCCTATAATATATATCACATATATTATATATCCTATAATATATATCACATATATTATATATCCTATAATATATATCACATATATTATATATCCTATAATATATATCATATATATTATATATCCTATAATATATATCATATATATTATATATCCTATAATATATATCATATATATTATATATCCTATATAATATATCATATATTATATATCATATATTATATATCATATATAATATACCATATATATTATATATCATATATAATATATATGTCATATATAAGTGATGTATGATAACATATATAATATTTAATATATATTATGTCATATTATATATAATATATATAATATATATTATATATATTTATTAGGTATAATATATAATATATTATCTCCATTATATATTATATCATATATAATATACAGAATATATAATATATATGTCATATTGTATATTATAAAACATATAATATATAATATGACAAAATATATAACATATAATATATGCTATGTAATGACATATAATATATATTATATTTTATGACATTTAAAATACATAAATTATATATAATATATCATATTACATATTAATTATGTATTACATATTAAATACATGATACATACATTATATATAGCATATTATATATATTATATATTTAATATAGATTATATATATTCAACATATGACATAGATTACATATAATATATGTTAAATAATATATACAATTTACTATGTAATATAAAAATATTATATGTGTAAATTATATATTATATGTAATATATACCCTATACAATATATATCACATATAATATATGATATATATTTAATACATGATAAATATAATATATGTGATAAATATGTAATATATGATATATAATGTAATATACGATATGTATTATACAATATATGATATATATTTAACATATTATATATTATATATAATATATGACATAAAACATATGATATATATCTTGTAATATCTGATATATGTTATGTATAACGTATGACATACATTATAATATTACATATTATATATTATATATGATATATGTTATTTATAGTATATGATATATATTATATATCATGTGTGATATATATTATATATGATATGAATTATATACCATATGATATATATTATATATAATATATGATTTATAATATATGGTATACACTATGTAATATATGATATACATTATATGTGTTATATATTATAGATAATTATATAATCTATTTTAAACGATTATATTATATATAATATATAATATATCATAACAGACTACAGATAATATATCATAATATATTATATTACATTACATTAGTATACATTGTATAACATTATGTATCCTATTATATATAATGTAATATATGTCTTATATATAATCTTATATATTATATTATGATATAACATATAATATATTAGTAAATAATATATAGTGTATAATATATTATATATCATATATAATATATTACATATTATATGAAATATATAATATATTACATATTAAATGAAATATATATTATATATTATATATTATATTATATAGTATATTATACATTAGATATCATATATTATAATTTATTTTAAATATTACCTATTAGACATTATATAATGAATGATATATTATATGTTACATGTTATATAAATTATATATTAAAATATTATATATAATAATATATAATCATACAATTATATATGTAATTATATATGTTGTAGTATATATAATAATTATATATTTTTACCTGTATTATATTATACATAATAGTTATATATTATTATATATTATATTATACATAATATATTATTATATATTATATTATACATAATATATTATTATGTATTATATTATACATAATATATTATATGTAATATAAGTATGCAGGATTTAAAAGGAAATTATATATATTTGATACATATTATATATGTTATATATAATACGTTTTGTATAATTATATATACATACACACACACATATATAAATATATCTATATATATATTTGGGGTTGCCCTATTTCCAATCTCATAACTTATTTCAAGAAGCACAGCATAGTAATATGTGGGCTTGGGATTCAGTTTTTGGAACAAAACACTGAGCATTCAGTGACCTTCCTGTACATGAAAAAGCACTGCTGTCTGCCTGGCAGCAGTTGCACATCACAATGTGGATTGTACCTTCACCCTGGAATGTTTATGCCCTATCGCCATGGTGAAGGGGTTAGGGATCTCCTGCTCTTGGTCCTCAGTGCCACTGTCAGTGCTGAGTTTTTCAAAGGTCAGAGCAGATTGTGGTTTCATTTTCCCTGATTTTGATTTTCCTTTTGGGGAGCCTGTGTTGCTGCATTCAAGGTATGTTCATACTAGCCTGTCAAATGCGAACTCTTCAAATTACTATTTAATGCTTTCCAAATATGTTATTTTAAAAATTGTCCTCTGTATTTTCCATCTGCAGTTATAAATATGTTTCATGGTTAAGTTTTATTCCTGAACTTATATATTTGATTATTGTACCAAGCAGAGTAACTTTGAAATTTTTCTTCATTTAAAACATATGTATCTTGGCTCAGGCCTGTTATCCCAACAGTTTGGTAGGACAAGGCAAGAGGATCAGAAGGAAAGGAGATCAAGACCATCGTGGCCAAGGCAGTGAAGCCGTGTCTCTACTAAAAATACAAAAAATTACCCAGGCATGGTGGCAGCTGCTGTAGTCCCAGTGCGGTGTAGTCGCAGTTACCTGGGAGGCTGCGGCAGGACAATCACTTGAACCCGTGAGGGAGAGGTTGCACTGAGCCAAGATGGCACCATTGCACTCCAGCCTGTGGAACAGAAAAAGACTCTGTCTAAAAATAAATTACATATATGTAATATATATCATATATACATTATATATTCTATAATATATTATAGATGTCGTATATAATACATATATAATATATAATATACCATAATATAAATAATATTTAATATATATTTTGTCACATTGTATATAATATGTACTATATGTAATATTTATTTCGAATAATTTATAATATATCACATATAATTATACATTATATATTATATATAATATTTATTATATATAATATATAATGTATTATGTATATTATATTTTATATAATATATAATATATACAATACGACAAAATATATTACATAATATTTGTTATGTAAAGACATACAATATATGTTATAATTTATGACATGTAAATAATGTATGTTGTATAAATTATATATATGACGGTGGGGACTTGGTACCCAGAACTTCGGAGGATAATGGGTTCCTTCAAACTCGGTAAGGATGGACGATGGACGATTCGCTTAGAGCTGATGGTGGTGGTGGTCTTCCATGCCATCCCTGACCTGTTGCGCGTCTTCCCTGGCTGTCTGCCGACCTTGGAGCCACTGGAGCATTGGCTGCTGCTGGCCACCCGGGTTCTCTTGGCATCTGTGTAACCTGTGACCAAGCAAGGGCTGGAAGAGTGGGCGATCGTCTTCCTCTTCCTGGGGGCTGCGATGCGGACTCCCGAGGGCCTCTCTGACAGCCTTGGGGCGCCTGGCAAGCAGCAGGCCGATCCCCTCTGCGCAGGGAAGTAGCACGCCTCCGTCACCATCTTGGGCCACGCTGGGGGCACCGCCGGACCCCTGTTCTGGGGCTCCGCCTGGATGTCCACAAATGCTGAGGCCTGGCTGTGCATCTGGGGCACCCGGAGCCCGAAGCTCTGGGCAGGCTGATGAGAGGGCAGTGGGAATTCTGGAGCCTCCAGGGCCGCCTCCTCGGCCACCTTCTTAGCTTCTGGGTACCCAGGTGGGAACCAGCAGGGAGCTGTGGCTCGCAACATCTTGCTGCCTTCGGGAGCACCGGCCTGGCTCTGCTCCGCTCCCAGCTGGCGGCTTGCCTCCAGGGCCGCCTCCTCGGCCACCTTCTTAGCTTCTGGGTACCCAGGTGGGAACCAGCAGGGAGCTGTGGCTCGCAACATCTTGCTGCCTTCGGGAGCACCGGCCTGGCTCTGCTCCGCTCCCAGCTGGCGGCTTGCCTCCAGGGCCGCCTCCTCGGCCACCTTCTTAGCTTCTGGGTATCCAGGTGGGAACCAGCAGGGAGCTGTGGCTCGCAACATCTTGCTGCCTTCGGGAGCACCGGCCTGGCTCTGCTCCTCTCCCAACTGGCGGCTTCAATGAGTGCCGCGGCCGCCACGCGTCGCCTTTATAGACGCACAGGGCAGAGTGGGTGGGACTTCTCCTTGATAGGTTGCTGCTTCAATCCAATCACACTGAGCCTCATCTTCCACCAGACTCCAGCTTGGGAATGCCCCAGGGGGTGCGCTAGCGGAATCAACTGGAACTCCTGGTTGCTAACCTTGGAGCTAGGTTGCTTTTCCTGAGTTAATTAACTGTCCGTGCAGGGCAGTCCTATAATGGCTACTGGAATTGGGCTACCTAGGATTAAATGAAGGTTCAGGGAGGTTGGGCAACTTGCTTGGGCCCACACAGCACCCCATGGAGCCAGGACTGATCCAGCAGTCTGCTGCATGCTGGAGGGCAGGATCTCTCTGGGGTTGCCTTTCCCTGCTCTGTGCACTCCTCCGCTGTGGGCAAATTGAGGACAGGAAGTGGACCGCACCCACTTCTCTCCCAGGACTCGGGCAATGTTCAACACAGGGGGTCTTCCAAAGGTTCATAGAAAATGCACATGCTGAAGAAACTATGCATGGATTTCCACTGGTTTGCACTCAAATAAACTTGTCCTAACTTCTTATCACCTTTCTGAACTAGATCTAGTTTGAGGCACTGAGAAGGATGAGACATCCACTGAAAAGGACTCCTATCAGAGCAACATGAATTCCACGAAAACTGCAGCAAGAGCAAACATCAAATTTCTGGTGAAGCTTGGGTGGAAGAATGAAGAAATCATTGATGTTTTCAGAAAAGCTGATAAGGACACTACTCCAAAGAAATGAACTCTCTACGAATGTATAGCTTGTTTCAAGAAGAGGTGAGAAGAGGTGGAAGATGAATCCTGCAGTGGCTGTGAAAACCACTGTGCCCAGATCAGCTGCAGTTACGACGAGAGCTATCAGTGGAAATTTTAAACAGGAGGGATCACGATCCTGACGCATCCCTCTGACAGATTATAACCGGAAGTTGGAACATGGCTTTACCAATATGATCTCGAGGGCAAGGCATCATCAAAGCGGTGGCTACCAAGAGGTGGCAGTGGTCCAGTCAAAGGAAAAGGAGGCCAGTCAGGAGCCAACATCATGGCATCAGTGTTTTGGGACACTCAAGGCATTTTGCTTGCTGACTTTCTGAAGGGCCAAACATCTGCTTTTTAGGAGAGTGTTCTGAGAAGCTTAGATAAAGCTTTGGTAGAAACATGCTGGGAAAGTCTCACCAGATCCTTGTTCACCACCTCAGTGCTCTGCTCATTCCTCTCATCAAACAAGGGCAATTTTGTCAGTTTCAATGGGCAGTCCTTAGGAATTCACCTTACGGGCTGCTTTCGTTCCTTCTAGACTCTTTTTGATTCCTAATTATAATAAGTCACCCTGCCTTGCTTGGAAAGATGAGAGAAAGTCTCCTTGCCTTGCTGGGACAGATGAGAGATGAGGTCCTCCTCTTCTCTCCCAGGACAGAATGGTCAGACTTGAGTTTCCGTTCTCCTCACTCTTCTCCTCCTTGAGGGAGGTGCTGTACCGGACAGACCTACTCCCGTGTCTAGACACGGGTAGACTCATTTAAGATCCTCACAGGCAATCCTCCATGGGGTCAAAGGGGAAGGACTTACTTCTTCAGGGCTCAGTAGTCCACATCCTTACGCGCACCTTCACCAGCCCAGGGCGGGGTAGCGGTGGGTGAAAGGGCGTGGCTCAGAGCCCGCTTCTTCCGCTCGGGCGTATCCTGGGAGGAACCCTTGTCCAGTGAGCGGGTCTTCGTCTCCACCAAATTCCCTAGGGGGACATTTCTGGCAGCCCTTCTTGTTCAGCAGCTTACGGGGGTCAGGTGGACCTCTGCTGGTCACCAGCCTGAAGCCCTTTATCCATTTCAGCTATTTTTGCAGTTGCCTAGGTGACTTTTGAACCTCATTACCCAGAACAGCAAACGGACGAGGGGTGAGAAAAGTGGCCGTCTGGGTTTGCAGCATAGTGCTGCCTTAGAGGAGTTGTGCAGTCTTCGGGTGTGTGAGACTTCACCTGGCTGATTTGTGGGAATGCCTCCACAAATTCGCTAAATTCAGTAGCTTTTGCCTTCCAAGATTCATTTACACAATGTTGAATGCTTTAAATGAATGAGCGTGAAGAGTGCTGGGCTGGAAAGTGATGATATGGGTGGTAGGGACTCCTCGGAGTACAGGAGTAGAGTTTTACTATTATAACTGGGAGGCAAATAAAAAGGAGCTGAACGTGATCCATAATAAAAGAAGCACACACTCACAAAGCTCCGTACCAACTACATTAAAATGGAAATCATGATATTTGGAAATATGACTTAATTGGAAATCATTAAGTAATCTCATCAAACATTTTTCAGTGGGTGGCAGGGCTATGGCGGGAAAACGGCAACGGTTCTGGCACCTACTTAACTTCATTCCATGAAATTCACCCAACAGGCCTCCAGAGAAGATATTACTGCTCTGATATTACAAAGGGAAAAACAGCTATGGCGTCTCTAAAAAGCACAACGTTCTAGGACTGGAATGACTTGAAATCCACACATAAATTTCTGAGTGTTTTTTGCCATAAGGTACTTTCCACCTTACTGTAAAGCACATCCTAAAATTGTCTGCAATGCAAATGGATTATGTGCATCCAACAGGAAAAAGCACAGGTTGAGAAGCTGTTACTTCATAGCTCATTGCGACCCCTAGTGAAAAGTGTGGGGTCTCATCACTTTTGCCACCACGTTTTGCCTGTTGGTTTCTCCACACTGTCAGGAGGATTTGACCAACTCCCTGTGGCTCAGGTTCGCTTATGCAGCCTGGTGGGGAAACCAGTGGGTATTGAAGACCTGCCTCTGGTGTGCCAGGAAGTTGTGCCTGCCGGCCACTCTGACTTGCGATCTTCCGCCTCAGTGTATGGCATCCTACACCTGGGTAATTAACACTGCCAGCATGATAAGAAGGTCCCTTCATCACTATTGCCACTAGTCCTTCCGACTCCTGTGCCCTGTTCCTTCTTTATTGGGACCCAAGAACGAGCAAACATAGTATTTTCAAACATCTCTCCCCCTTCCCTGGTACCACCAATATTCCACCATCCTAATTCCCTCAGAAGCATTCAGTCTCTCCATCCTGAGGTGGTGAAATCCCTCTAGGCATTTATAAGTATACCTGGACGTAAGAAATACAAGATACCGTTGTATTAACTAAATATAGTGTTGCTAAGTTCGTCCTTTTCCTTGGTTGATTTTATTTTATAAATAGGTATCACTGGCATTTTTCAAAATGCGGTAGGCACAGAGAGTATATATGATGGAATTACATCCTCCTTCCCTGCACTCAGCAACCGAGATCTTCCCCCTACGGGCACTCAAAGGTTTCATTGTCTGAAATATCAGCCTAAACGTAGTTTATGTTTAGTAAGCACCAACTGTAAATAGTCCCACCTCCAAACGGAGTGGATTTAGGTTTCACTTTTCCAAGGAAAATCCATCAAAGAATTTTTCCACGTACTTTAAAACCATCCCACGTATAGAATCCATTATTATTGATGGGGACAGGCCCGAGGGGCAGCGGCGGGGATTCCGGGGGACTGGGAGTGGGGGGTTGGGGTTACTCTTGGCCTTTTGCCCTCTTCTGCCGCCGGCTGCTCCAGTTTCTTTCGCTTTGCGGCGCGGTGGACAGGGTGAGCTCTCGGGACTGATGGCGGTTTTGGAAGAGGCCTGGGGCTAAGGACAGGCCAGGGCGGAGGGAGAGGCGGACCGCTGGCGTGGCTGGATCTGGGCGCGCTGTCGGACCTTCCACATCACCAGCTGCAGGCAGGCGTTTGCGTCCTCGCTGGAGTTGTGGCCGTCCTGGCTGTCCTGGATGATCTGTCCCAGGTAGTCGGCCGCGAGATTCCTGAGGGAGAGCTTGTAGGGGAAACCCAGGTAGTGCGGGAAGAGCACGGCCGTGTCCACCACGGTGCTGTGGATGAGCTTCAGGGCCAGCAGATCGCTCTCCAGGCTGTGCCCGATGAGGATGGTTTGGGCGCTGAAAAAGCTCAGCAGGATGGCTTGGACTTGGGGCAAGGTGATGCTCGTCTTGGCGACGTCGGCCTCGGTGACTCCGGAAAACCTGGTGTTGTAGTCCACGATCTCGTTGTCGGGCTTGACGAAGGTGTCGTACACCACTCGCATGTCGGCGTCCACCACGGTGACGCGGGTCAGCTCTAGGCCATGCGTGGTGTAGCACATCTCACAGTCCAAGGCGTAGATTCCTGGATAAGCGTCTCTGGACAACTCTTTCTTGAAGGTCTCCACGAAGCCATCGAGGCTCTCCTTGCGGCCGTCCCGCACGTGCTGCTTTGCCACCTGGCAGCCCACAGAGCCAGGAGCAGCTGCACAGCAGGTGTACTGGCTAACCCGGCCTCCAGCCACCTGGCTCGAGCGGACCCGCCCCCAGTGATAATAACACAACTGGTCGCGTACACAGCGGCCCGAGGAGGACACCAGGTACTCGGTGCCACAACGGCAGCAGACCCTGCAGGAGGAGTCGCCGGGCCCCTTCCCCTGGCCAGTGAAGAGGACGGCGCCTCCGGGCCGCTCGGGGTGCGGGAAGGGGTAGCCGTTCTCCTTGAGCTGGTCCTGGGTGAGCAGGAACTCCTGGAGGCGGCCGTACAGGGCGGCCCTGCTGAGGCCGGGCATGGAGCTGGGGGTCAGGCCCTTGAGTCTCTTGAGGGTGTTCAGGACCACGTTCAGGTACCTGTTCTTGTTGGGGCTGCAGTCGTAGGCCACCTTCTCCTCGTTCAGCGCCTTCTCCTCGGCCTCCTGCTTGGAGGCGCAGAACTTGAGACACTCTTCGGTGAACAGTTGGAGATAGCCTCGGCGGATGACGGTGGGGACTTGGCACCCAGACCTTCGGAGGATAATGGGTTTCTTCAAACTCGGTAAGGATGGACGACGGACGATTCGCTTAGAGCTGATGGTGGTGGTGGTCTTGCATGCCATCCCTGACCTGTTGCGCGTCTTCCCTGGCTGTCTGCCGACCTTGGAGCCACTGGAGCGTTGGCTGCTGCTGGCCACCCGGGTTCTCTTGGCATCTGTGTAACCTGTGACCAAGCAAGGGCTGGAAGAGTGGGCGGTCGTCTTCCTCTTCCTGGGGGCTGCGATGCGGACTCCCGAGGGCCTCTCTGACAGCCTTGGGGCGCCTGGCAAGCAGCAGGCCGATCCCCTCTGCGCAGGGAAGTAGCACGCCTCCGTCACCATCTTGGGCCACGCTGGGGGCACCGCCGGACCCCTGTTCTGGGGCTCCGCCTGGATGTCCACAAATGCTGAGGCCTGGCTGTGCATCTGGGGCACCCGGAGCCCGAAGCTCTGGGCAGGCTGATGAGAGGGCAGTGGGAATTCTGGAGCCTCCAGGGCCGCCTCCTCGGCCACCTTCTCAGCTTCTGGGTACCCAGGTGGGAACCAGCAGGGAGCTGTGGCTCGCAACATCTTGCTGCCTTCGGGAGCACCGGCCTGGCTCTGCTCCGCTCCCAGCTGGCGGCTTGCCTCCAGGGCCGCCTCCTCGGCCACCTTCTTAGCTTCTGGGTACCCAGGTGGGAACCAGCAGGGAGCTGTGGCTCGCAACATCTTGCTGCCTTCGGGAGCACCGGCCTGGCTCTGCTCCGCTCCCAGCTGGCGGCTTGCCTCCAGGGCCGCCTCCTCGGCCACCTTCTTAGCTTCTGGGTATCCAGGTGGGAACCAGCAGGGAGCTGTGGCTCGCAACATCTTGCTGCCTTCGGGAGCACCGGCCTGGCTCTGCTCCTCTCCCAACTGGCGGCTTCAATGAGTGCCGCGGCCGCCACGCGTCGCCTTTATAGACGCACAGGGCAGAGTGGGTGGGACTTCTCCTTGATAGGTTGCTGCTTCAATCCAATCACACTGAGCCTCATCTTCCACCAGACTCCAGCTTGGGAATGCCCCAGGGGGTGCGCTAGCGGAATCAACTGGAACTCCTGGTTGCTAACCTTGGAGCTAGGTTGCTTTTCCTGAGTTAATTAACTGTCCGTGCAGGGCAGTCCTATAATGGCTACTGGAATTGGGCTACCTAGGATTAAATGAAGGTTCAGGGAGGTTGGGCAACTTGCTTGGGCCCACACAGCACCCCATGGAGCCAGGACTGATCCAGCAGTCTGCTGCATGCTGGAGGGCAGGATCTCTCTGGGGTTGCCTTTCCCTGCTCTGTGCACTCCTCCGCTGTGGGCAAATTGAGGACAGGAAGTGGACCGCACCCACTTCTCTCCCAGGACTCGGGCAATGTTCAACACAGGGGGTCTTCCAAAGGTTCATAGAAAATGCACATGCTGAAGAAACTATGCATGGATTTCCACTGGCTTGCACTCAAATAAACTTGTCCTAACTTCTTATCACCTTTCTGAACTAGATCTAGTTTGAGGCACTGAGAAGGATGAGACATCCACTGAAAAGGACTCCTATCAGAGCAACATGAATTCCACGAAAACTGCAGCAAGAGCAAACATCAAATTTCTGGTGAAGCTTGGGTGGAAGAATGAAGAAATCATTGATGTTTTCAGAAAAGCTGATAAGGACACTACTCCAAAGAAATGAACTCTCTACGAATGTATAGCTTGTTTCAAGAAGAGGTGAGAAGAGGTGGAAGATGAATCCTGCAGTGGCTGTGAAAACCACTGTGCCCAGATCAGCTGCAGTTACGACGAGAGCTATCAGTGGAAATTTTAAACAGGAGGGATCACGATCCTGACGCATCCCTCTGACAGATTATAACCGGAAGTTGGAACATGGCTTTACCAATATGATCTCGAGGGCAAGGCATCATCAAAGCGGTGGCTACCAAGAGGTGGCAGTGGTCCAGTCAAAGGAAAAGGAGGCCAGTCAGGAGCCAACATCATGGCATCAGTGTTTTGGGACACTCAAGGCATTTTGCTTGCTGACTTTCTGAAGGGCCAAACATCTGCTTTTTAGGAGAGTGTTCTGAGAAGCTTAGATAAAGCTTTGGTAGAAACATGCTGGGAAAGTCTCACCAGATCCTTGTTCACTACCTCAGTGCTCTGCTCATTCCTCTCATCAAACAAGGGCAATTTTGTCAGTTTCAATGGGCAGTCCTTAGGAATTCACCTTACGGGCTGCTTTCGTTCCTTCTAGACTCTTTTTGATTCCTAATTATCATAAGTCACCCTGCCTTGCTTGGAAAGATGAGAGAAAGTCTCCTTGCCTTGCTGGGACAGATGAGAGATGAGATCCTGCTCTTCTCTCCCAGGACAGAATGGTCAGACTTGAGTTTCCTTTCTCCTCACTCTTCTCCTCCTTGAGGGAGGTGCTGTACCGGACAGACCTACTCCCGTGTCTAGACACGGGTAGACTCATTTAAGATCCTCACAGGCAATCCTCCATGGGGTCAAAGGGGAAGGACTTATTTCTTCAGGGCTCAGTAGTCCACATCCTTACGCGCACCTTCACCAGCCCAGGGCGGGGTAGCGGTGGGTGAAAGGGCGTGGCTCAGAGCCCGCTTCTTCCGCTCGGGCGTATCCTGGGAGGAACCCTTGTCCAGCTAGCGGGTCTTCGTCTCCACCAAATTCCCTAGGGGGACATTTCTGGCAGCCCTTCTTGTTCAGCAGCTTACGGGGGTCAGGTGGACCTCTGCTGGTCACCAGCCTGAAGCCCTTTCTCCATTTCAGCTATTTTTGCAGTTGCCTAGGTGACTTTTGAACCTCATTACCCAGAACAGCAAACGGACGAGGGGTGAGAAGAGTGGCCGTCTGGGTTTGCAGCATAGTGCTGCCTTAGAGGAGTTGTGCAGTCTTCGGGTGTGTGAAACTTCACCTGGCTGATTTGTGGGAATGCCTCCACAAATTCGCTAAATTCAGTAGCTTTTGCCTTCCAAGATTCATTTACACAATGTTGAATGCTTTAAATGAATGAGCGTGAAGAGTGCTGGGCTGGAAAGTGATGATATGGGTGGTAGGGACTCCTCGGAGTACAGGAGTAGAGTTTTACTATTATAACTGGGAGGCAAATAAAAAGGAGCTGAACGTGATCCATAATAAAAGAAGCACACACTCACAAAGCTCCGTACCAACTACATTAAAATGGAAATAATGATATTTGGAAATACGACTTAATTGGAAATCATTAAGTAATCTCATCAAACATTTTTCAGTGGGTGGCAGGGCTATGGCGGGAAAACGGCAACGGTTCTGGCACCTACTTAACTTCATTCCATGAAATTCACCCAACAGGCCTCCAGAGAAGATATTACTGCTCTGATATTACAAAGGGAAAAACAGCTATGGCGTCTCTAAAAAGCACAACGTTCTAGGACTGGAATGACTTGAAATCCACACATAAATTTCTGAGTGTTTTTTGCCATAAGGTACTTTCCACCTTACTGTAAAGCACATCCTAAAATTGTCTGCAATGCAAATGGATTATGTGCATCCAACAGGAAACAGCACAGGTTGAGAAGCTGTTACTTCATAGCTCATTGCGACCCCTAGTGAAAAGTGTGGGGTCTCATCACTTTTGCCAACTCGTTTTGCCTGTTGGTTTCTCCACACTGTCAGGAGGATTTGACCAACTCCCTGTGGCTCAGGTTCGCTTATGCAGCCTGGTGGGGAAACCAGTGGGTATTGAAGACCTGCCTCTGGTGTGCCAGGAAGTTGTGCCTGCCGGCCACTCTGACTTGCGATCTTCCGCCTCAGTGTATGGCATCCTACACCTGGGTAATTAACACTGCCAGCATGATAAGAAGGTCCCTTCATCACTATTGCCACTAGTCCTTCCGACTCCTGTGCCCTGTTCCTTCTTTATTGGGACCCAAGAACGAGCAAACATAGTATTTTCAAACATCTCTCCCCCTTCCCTGGTACCACCAATATTCCACCATCCTAATTCCCTCAGAAGCATTCAGTCTCTCCATCCTGAGGTGGTGAAATCCCTCTAGGCATTTATAAGTATACCTGGACGTAAGAAATACAAGATACCGTTGTATTAACTAAATATAGTGTTGCTAAGTTCGTCCTTTTCCTTGGTTGATTTTATTTTATAAATAGGTATCACTGGCATTTTTCAAAATGCGGTAGGCACAGAGAGTATATATGATGGAATTACATCCTCCTTCCCTGCACTCAGCAACCGAGATCTTCCCCCTACGGGCACTCAAAGGTTTCATTGTCTGAAATATCAGCCTAAACGTAGTTTATGTTTAGTAAGCACCAACTGTAAATAGTCCCACCTCCAAACGGAGTGGATTTAGGTTTCACTTTTCCAAGGAAAATCCATCAAAGAATTTTTCCACGTACTTTAAAACCATCCCACGTATAGAATCCATTATTATTGATGGGGACAGGCCCGAGGGGCAGCGGCGGGTATTCCGGGGGACTGGGAGTGGGGGGTTGGGGTTACTCTTGGCCTTTTGCCCTCTTCTGCCGCCGGCTGCTCCAGTTTCTTTCGCTTTGCGGCGCGGTGGACAGGGTGAGCTCTCGGGACTGATGGCGGTTTTGGAAGAGGCCTGGGGCTAAGGACAGGCCAGGGCGGAGGGAGAGGCGGACCGCTGGCGTGGCTGGATCTGGGCGCGCTGTCGGACCTTCCACATCACCAGCTGCAGGCAGGCGTTTGCGTCCTCGCTGGAGTTGTGGCCGTCCTGGCTGTCCTGGATGATCTGTCCCAGGTAGTCGGCCGCGAGATTCCTGAGGGAGCGCTTGTAGGGGAAACCCAGGTAGTGCGGGAAGAGCACGGCCGTGTCCACCACGGTGCTGTGGATGAGCTTCAGGGCCAGCAGATCGCTCTCCAGGCTGTGCCCGATGAGGATGGTTTGGGCGCTGAAAAAGCTCAGCAGGATGGCTTGGACTTGGGGCAAGGTGATGCTCGTCTTGGCGACGTCGGCCTCGGTGACTCCGGAAAACCTGGTGTTGTAGTCCACGATCTCGTTGTCGGGCTTGACGAAGGTGTCGTACACCACTCGCATGTCGGCGTCCACCACGGTGACGCGGGTCAGCTCTAGGCCATGCGTGGTGTAGCACATCTCACAGTCCAAGGCGTAGATTCCTGGATAAGCGTCTCTGGACAACTCTTTCTTGAAGGTCTCCACGAAGCCATCGAGGCTCTCCTTGCGGCCGTCCCGCACGTGCTGCTTTGCCACCTGGCAGCCCACAGAGCCAGGAGCAGCTGCACAGCAGGTGTACTGGCTAACCCGGCCTCCAGCCACCTGGCTCGAGCGGACCCGCCCCCAGTGATAATAACACAACTGGTCGCGTACACAGCGGCCCGAGGAGGACACCAGGTACTCGGTGCCACAACGGCAGCAGACCCTGCAGGAGGAGTCGCCGGGCCCCTTCCCCTGGCCAGTGAAGAGGACGGCGCCTCCGGGCCGCTCGGGGTGCGGGAAGGGGTAGCCGTTCTCCTTGAGCTGGTCCTGGGTGAGCAGGAACTCCTGGAGGCGGCCGTACAGGGCGGCCCTGCTGAGGCCGGGCATGGAGCTGGGGGTCAGGCCCTTGAGTCTCTTGAGGGTGTTCAGGACCACGTTCAGGTACCTGTTCTTGTTGGGGCTGCAGTCGTAGGCCACCTTCTCCTCGTTCAGCGCCTTCTCCTCGGCCTCCTGCTTGGAGGCGCAGAACTTGAGACACTCTTCGGTGAACAGTTGGAGATAGCCTCGGCGGATGACGGTGGGGACTTGGCACCCAGACCTTCGGAGGATAATGGGTTTCTTCAAACTCGGTAAGGATGGACGACGGACGATTCGCTTAGAGCTGATGGTGGTGGTGGTCTTGCATGCCATCCCTGACCTGTTGCGCGTCTTCCCTGGCTGTCTGCCGACCTTGGAGCCACTGGAGCGTTGGCTGCTGCTGGCCACCCGGGTTCTCTTGGCATCTGTGTAACCTGTGACCAAGCAAGGGCTGGAAGAGTGGGCGATCGTCTTCCTCTTCCTGGGGGCTGCGATGCGGACTCCCGAGGGCCTCTCTGACAGCCTTGGGGCGCCTGGCAAGCAGCAGGCCGATCCCCTCTGCGCAGGGAAGTAGCACGCCTCCGTCACCATCTTGGGCCACGCTGGGGGCACCGCCGGACCCCTGTTCTGGGGCTCCGCCTGGATGTCCACAAATGCTGAGGCCTGGCTGTGCATCTGGGGCACCCGGAGCCCGAAGCTCTGGGCAGGCTGATGAGAGGGCAGTGGGAATTCTGGAGCCTCCAGGGCCGCCTCCTCGGCCACCTTCTCAGCTTCTGGGTACCCAGGTGGGAACCAGCAGGGAGCTGTGGCTCGCAACATCTTGCTGCCTTCGGGAGCACCGGCCTGGCTCTGCTCCGCTCCCAGCTGGCGGCTTGCCTCCAGGGCCGCCTCCTCGGCCACCTTCTTAGCTTCTGGGTACCCAGGTGGGAACCAGCAGGGAGCTGTGGCTCGCAACATCTTGCTGCCTTCGGGAGCACCGGCCTGGCTCTGCTCCGCTCCCAGCTGGCGGCTTGCCTCCAGGGCCGCCTCCTCGGCCACCTTCTTAGCTTCTGGGTATCCAGGTGGGAACCAGCAGGGAGCTGTGGCTCGCAACATCTTGCTGCCTTCGGGAGCACCGGCCTGGCTCTGCTCCTCTCCCAACTGGCGGCTTCAATGAGTGCCGCGGCCGCCACGCGTCGCCTTTATAGACGCACAGGGCAGAGTGGGTGGGACTTCTCCTTGATAGGTTGCTGCTTCAATCCAATCACACTGAGCCTCATCTTCCACCAGACTCCAGCTTGGGAATGCCCCAGGGGGTGCGCTAGCGGAATCAACTGGAACTCCTGGTTGCTAACCTTGGAGCTAGGTTGCTTTTCCTGAGTTAATTAACTGTCCGTGCAGGGCAGTCCTATAATGGCTACTGGAATTGGGCTACCTAGGATTAAATGAAGGTTCAGGGAGGTTGGGCAACTTGCTTGGGCCCACACAGCACCCCATGGAGCCAGGACTGATCCAGCAGTCTGCTGCATGCTGGAGGGCAGGATCTCTCTGGGGTTGCCTTTCCCTGCTCTGTGCACTCCTCCGCTGTGGGCAAATTGAGGACAGGAAGTGGACCGCACCCACTTCTCTCCCAGGACTCGGGCAATGTTCAACACAGGGGGTCTTCCAAAGGTTCATAGAAAATGCACATGCTGAAGAAACTATGCATGGATTTCCACTGGTTTGCACTCAAATAAACTTGTCCTAACTTCTTATCACCTTTCTGAACTAGATCTAGTTTGAGGCACTGAGAAGGATGAGACATCCACTGAAAAGGACTCCTATCAGAGCAACATGAATTCCACGAAAACTGCAGCAAGAGCAAACATCAAATTTCTGGTGAAGCTTGGGTGGAAGAATGAAGAAATCATTGATGTTTTCAGAAAAGCTGATAAGGACACTACTCCAAAGAAATGAACTCTCTACGAATGTATAGCTTGTTTCAAGAAGAGGTGAGAAGAGGTGGAAGATGAATCCTGCAGTGGCTGTGAAAACCACTGTGCCCAGATCAGCTGCAGTTACGACGAGAGCTATCAGTGGAAATTTTAAACAGGAGGGATCACGATCCTGACGCATCCCTCTGACAGATTATAACCGGAAGTTGGAACATGGCTTTACCAATATGATCTCGAGGGCAAGGCATCATCAAAGCGGTGGCTACCAAGAGGTGGCAGTGGTCCAGTCAAAGGAAAAGGAGGCCAGTCAGGAGCCAACATCATGGCATCAGTGTTTTGGGACACTCAAGGCATTTTGCTTGCTGACTTTCTGAAGGGCCAAACATCTGCTTTTTAGGAGAGTGTTCTGAGAAGCTTAGATAAAGCTTTGGTAGAAACACGCTGGGAAAGTCTCACCAGATCCTTGTTCACCACCTCAGTGCTCTGCTCATTCCTCTCATCAAACAAGGGCAATTTTGTCAGTTTCAATGGGCAGTCCTTAGGAATTCACCTTACGGGCTGCTTTCGTTCCTTCTAGACTCTTTTTGATTCCTAATTATCATAAGTCACCTGCCTTGCTTGGAAAGATGAGAGAAAGTCTCCTTGCCTTGCTGGGACAGATGAGAGATGAGATCCTCCTCTTCTCTCCCAGGACAGAATGGTCAGACTTGAGTTTCCTTTCTCCTCACTCTTCTCCTCCTTGAGGGAGGTGCTGTACCGGACAGACCTACTCCCGTGTCTAGACACGGGTAGACTCATTTAAGATCCTCACAGGCAATCCTCCATGGGGTCAAAGGGGAAGGACTTATTTCTTCAGGGCTCAGTAGTCCACATCCTTACGCGCACCTTCACCAGCCCAGGGCGGGGTAGCGGTGGGTGAAAGGGCGTGGCTCAGAGCCCGCTTCTTCCGCTCGGGCGTATCCTGGGAGGAACCCTTGTCCAGCTAGCGGGTCTTCGTCTCCACCAAATTCCCTAGGGGGACATTTCTGGCAGCCCTTCTTGTTCAGCAGCTTACGGGGGTCAGGTGGACCTCTGCTGGTCACCAGCCTGAAGCCCTTTCTCCATTTCAGCTATTTTTGCAGTTGCCTAGGTGACTTTTGAACCTCATTACCCAGAACAGCAAACGGACGAGGGGTGAGAAGAGTGGCCGTCTGGGTTTGCAGCATAGTGCTGCCTTAGAGGAGTTGTGCAGTCTTCGGGTGTGTGAAACTTCACCTGGCTGATTTGTGGGAATGCCTCCACAAATTCGCTAAATTCAGTAGCTTTTGCCTTCCAAGATTCATTTACACAATGTTGAATGCTTTAAATGAATGAGCGTGAAGAGTGCTGGGCTGGAAAGTGATGATATGGGTGGTAGGGACTCCTCGGAGTAGAGGAGTAGAGTTTTACTATTATAACTGGGAGGCAAATAAAAAGGAGCTGAACGTGATCCATAATAAAAGAAGCACACACTCACAAAGCTCCGTACCAACTACATTAAAATGGAAATCATGATATTTGGAAATACGACTTAATTGGAAATCATTAAGTAATCTCATCAAACATTTTTCAGTGGGTGGCAGGGCTATGGCGGGAAAACGGCAACGGTTCTGGCACCTACTTAACTTCATTCCATGAAATTCACCCAACAGGCCTCCAGAGAAGATATTACTGCTCTGATATTACAAAGGGAAAAACAGCTATGGCGTCTCTAAAAAGCACAACGTTCTAGGACTGGAATGACTTGAAATCCACACATAAATTTCTGAGTGTTTTTTGCCATAAGGTACTTTCCACCTTACTGTAAAGCACATCCTAAAATTGTCTGCAATGCAAATGGATTATGTGCATCCAACAGGAAACAGCACAGGTTGAGAAGCTGTTACTTCATAGCTCATTGCGACCCCTAGTGAAAAGTGTGGGGTCTCATCACTTTTGCCAACTCGTTTTGCCTGTTGGTTTCTCCACACTGTCAGGAGGATTTGACCAACTCCCTGTGGCTCAGGTTCGCTTATGCAGCCTGGTGGGGAAACCAGTGGGTATTGAAGACCTGCCTCTGGTGTGCCAGGAAGTTGTGCCTGCCGGCCACTCTGACTTGCGATCTTCCGCCTCAGTGTATGGCATCCTACACCTGGGTAATTAACACTGCCAGCATGATAAGAAGGTCCCTTCATCACTATTGCCACTAGTCCTTCCGACTCCTGTGCCCTGTTCCTTCTTTATTGGGACCCAAGAACGAGCAAACATAGTATTTTCAAACATCTCTCCCCCTTCCCTGGTACCACCAATATTCCACCATCCTAATTCCCTCAGAAGCATTCAGTCTCTCCATCCTGAGGTGGTGAAATCCCTCTAGGCATTTATAAGTATACCTGGACGTAAGAAATACAAGATACCGTTGTATTAACTAAATATAGTGTTGCTAAGTTCGTCCTTTTCCTTGGTTGATTTTATTTTATAAATAGGTATCACTGGCATTTTTCAAAATGCGGTAGGCACAGAGAGTATATATGATGGAATTACATCCTCCTTCCCTGCACTCAGCAACCGAGATCTTCCCCCTACGGGCACTCAAAGGTTTCATTGTCTGAAATATCAGCCTAAACGTAGTTTATGTTTAGTAAGCACCAACTGTAAATAGTCCCACCTCCAAACGGAGTGGATTTAGGTTTCACTTTTCCAAGGAAAATCCATCAAAGAATTTTTCCACGTACTTTAAAACCATCCCACGTATAGAATCCATTATTATTGATGGGGACAGGCCCGAGGGGCAGCGGCGGGGATTCCGGGGGACTGGGAGTGGGGGGTTGGGGTTACTCTTGGCTTTTTGCCCTCTCCTGCCGCCGGCTGCTCCAGTTTCTTTCGCTTTGCGGCGCGGTGGACAGGGTGAGCTCTCGGGACTGATGGCGGTTTTGGAAGAGGCCTGGGGCTAAGGACAGGCCAGGGCGGAGGGAGAGGCGGACCGCTGGCGTGGCTGGATCTGGGCGCGCTGTCGGACCTTCCACATCACCAGCTGCAGGCAGGCGTTTGCGTCCTCGCTGGAGTTGTGGCCGTCCTGGCTGTCCTGGATGATCTGTCCCAGGTAGTCGGCCGCGAGATTCCTGAGGGAGCGCTTGTAGGGGAAACCCAGGTAGTGCGGGAAGAGCACGGCCGTGTCCACCACGGTGCTGTGGATGAGCTTCAGGGCCAGCAGATCGCTCTCCAGGCTGTGCCCGATGAGGATGGTTTGGGCGCTGAAAAAGCTCAGCAGGATGGCTTGGACTTGGGGCAAGGTGATGCTCGTCTTGGCGACGTCGGCCTCGGTGACTCCGGAAAACCTGGTGTTGTAGTCCACGATCTCGTTGTCGGGCTTGACGAAGGTGTCGTACACCACTCGCATGTCGGCGTCCACCACGGTGACGCGGGTCAGCTCTAGGCCATGCGTGGTGTAGCACATCTCACAGTCCAAGGCGTAGATTCCTGGATAAGCGTCTCTGGACAACTCTTTCTTGAAGGTCTCCACGAAGCCATCGAGGCTCTCCTTGCGGCCGTCCCGCACGTGCTGCTTTGCCACCTGGCAGCCCACAGAGCCAGGAGCAGCTGCACAGCAGGTGTACTGGCTAACCCGGCCTCCAGCCACCTGGCTCGAGCGGACCCGCCCCCAGTGATAATAACACAACTGGTCGCGTACACAGCGGCCCGAGGAGGACACCAGGTACTCGGTGCCACAACGGCAGCAGACCCTGCAGGAGGAGTCGCCGGGCCCCTTCCCCTGGCCAGTGAAGAGGACGGCGCCTCCGGGCCGCTCGGGGTGCGGGAAGGGGTAGCCGTTCTCCTTGAGCTGGTCCTGGGTGAGCAGGAACTCCTGGAGGCGGCCGTACAGGGCGGCCCTGCTGAGGCCGGGCATGGAGCTGGGGGTCAGGCCCTTGAGTCTCTTGAGGGTGTTCAGGACCACGTTCAGGTACCTGTTCTTGTTGGGGCTGCAGTCGTAGGCCACCTTCTCCTCGTTCAGCGCCTTCTCCTCGGCCTCCTGCTTGGAGGCGCAGAACTTGAGACACTCTTCGGTGAACAGTTGGAGATAGCCTCGGCGGATGACGGTGGGGACTTGGCACCCAGACCTTCGGAGGATAATGGGTTTCTTCAAACTCGGTAAGGATGGACGACGGACGATTCGCTTAGAGCTGATGGTGGTGGTGGTCTTGCATGCCATCCCTGACCTGTTGCGCGTCTTCCCTGGCTGTCTGCCGACCTTGGAGCCACTGGAGCGTTGGCTGCTGCTGGCCACCCGGGTTCTCTTGGCATCTGTGTAACCTGTGACCAAGCAAGGGCTGGAAGAGTGGGCGGTCGTCTTCCTCTTCCTGGGGGCTGCGATGCGGACTCCCGAGGGCCTCTCTGACAGCCTTGGGGCGCCTGGCAAGCAGCAGGCCGATCCCCTCTGCGCAGGGAAGTAGCACGCCTCCGTCACCATCTTGGGCCACGCTGGGGGCACCGCCGGACCCCTGTTCTGGGGCTCCGCCTGGATGTCCACAAATGCTGAGGCCTGGCTGTGCATCTGGGGCACCCGGAGCCCGAAGCTCTGGGCAGGCTGATGAGAGGGCAGTGGGAATTCTGGAGCCTCCAGGGCCGCCTCCTCGGCCACCTTCTCAGCTTCTGGGTACCCAGGTGGGAACCAGCAGGGAGCTGTGGCTCGCAACATCTTGCTGCCTTCGGGAGCACCGGCCTGGCTCTGCTCCGCTCCCAGCTGGCGGCTTGCCTCCAGGGCCGCCTCCTCGGCCACCTTCTTAGCTTCTGGGTACCCAGGTGGGAACCAGCAGGGAGCTGTGCCTCGCAACATCTTGCTGCCTTCGGGAGCACCGGCCTGGCTCTGCTCCGCTCCCAGCTGGCGGCTTGCCTCCAGGGCCGCCTCCTCGGCCACCTTCTTAGCTTCTGGGTATCCAGGTGGGAACCAGCAGGGAGCTGTGGCTCGCAACATCTTGCTGCCTTCGGGAGCACCGGCCTGGCTCTGCTCCTCTCCCAACTGGCGGCTTCAATGAGTGCCGCGGCCGCCACGCGTCGCCTTTATAGACGCACAGGGCAGAGTGGGTGGGACTTCTCCTTGATAGGTTGCTGCTTCAATCCAATCACACTGAGCCTCATCTTCCACCAGACTCCAGCTTGGGAATGCCCCAGGGGGTGCGCTAGCGGAATCAACTGGAACTCCTGGTTGCTAACCTTGGAGCTAGGTTGCTTTTCCTGAGTTAATTAACTGTCCGTGCAGGGCAGTCCTATAATGGCTACTGGAATTGGGCTACCTAGGATTAAATGAAGGTTCAGGGAGGTTGGGCAACTTGCTTGGGCCCACACAGCACCCCATGGAGCCAGGACTGATCCAGCAGTCTGCTGCATGCTGGAGGGCAGGATCTCTCTGGGGTTGCCTTTCCCTGCTCTGTGCACTCCTCCGCTGTGGGCAAATTGAGGACAGGAAGTGGACCGCACCCACTTCTCTCCCAGGACTCGGGCAATGTTCAACACAGGGGGTCTTCCAAAGGTTCATAGAAAATGCACATGCTGAAGAAACTATGCATGGATTTCCACTGGTTTGCACTCAAATAAACTTGTCCTAACTTCTTATCACCTTTCTGAACTAGATCTAGTTTGAGGCACTGAGAAGGATGAGACATCCACTGAAAAGGACTCCTATCAGAGCAACATGAATTCCACGAAAACTGCAGCAAGAGCAAACATCAAATTTCTGGTGAAGCTTGGGTGGAAGAATGAAGAAATCATTGATGTTTTCAGAAAAGCTGATAAGGACACTACTCCAAAGAAATGAACTCTCTACGAATGTATAGCTTGTTTCAAGAAGAGGTGAGAAGAGGTGGAAGATGAATCCTGCAGTGGCTGTGAAAACCACTGTGCCCAGATCAGCTGCAGTTACGACGAGAGCTATCAGTGGAAATTTTAAACAGGAGGGATCACGATCCTGACGCATCCCTCTGACAGATGATAACCGGAAGTTGGAACATGGCTTTACCAATATGATCTCGAGGGCAAGGCATCATCAAAGCGGTGGCTACCAAGAGGTGGCAGTGGTCCAGTCAAAGGAAAAGGAGGCCAGTCAGGAGCCAACATCATGGCATCAGTGTTTTGGGACACTCAAGGCATTTTGCTTGCTGACTTTCTGAAGGGCCAAACATCTGCTTTTTAGGAGAGTGTTCTGAGAAGCTTAGATAAAGCTTTGGTAGAAACATGCTGGGAAAGTCTCACCAGATCCTTGTTCACCACCTCAGTGCTCTGCTCATTCCTCTCATCAAACAAGGGCAATTTTGTCAGTTTCAATGGGCAGTCCTTAGGAATTCACCTTACGGGCTGCTTTCGTTCCTTCTAGACTCTTTTTGATTCCTAATTATAATAAGTCACCCTGCCTTGCTTGGAAAGATGAGAGAAAGTCTCCTTGCCTTGCTGGGACAGATGAGAGATGAGGTCCTCCTCTTCTCTCCCAGGACAGAATGGTCAGACTTGAGTTTCCGTTCTCCTCACTCTTCTCCTCCTTGAGGGAGGTGCTGTACCGGACAGACCTACTCCCGTGTCTAGACACGGGTAGACTCATTTAAGATCCTCACAGGCAATCCTCCATGGGGTCAAAGGGGAAGGACTTATTTCTTCAGGGCTCAGTAGTCCACATCCTTACGCGCACCTTCACCAGCCCAGGGCGGGGTAGCGGTGGGTGAAAGGGCGTGGCTCAGAGCCCGCTTCTTCCGCTCGGGCGTATCCTGGGAGGAACCCTTGTCCAGTGAGCGGGTCTTCGTCTCCACCAAATTCCCTAGGGGGACATTTCTGGCAGCCCTTCTTGTTCAGCAGCTTACGGGGGTCAGGTGGACCTCTGCTGGTCACCAGCCTGAAGCCCTTTCTCCATTTCAGCTATTTTTGCAGTTGCCTAGGTGACTTTTGAACCTCATTACCCAGAACAGCAAACGGACGAGGGGTGAGAAGAGTGGCCGTCTGGGTTTGCAGCATAGTGCTGCCTTAGAGGAGTTGTGCAGTCTTCGGGTGTGTGAAACTTCACCTGGCTGATTTGTGGGAATGCCTCCACAAATTCGCTAAATTCAGTAGCTTTTGCCTTCCAAGATTCATTTACACAATGTTGAATGCTTTAAATGAATGAGCGTGAAGAGTGCTGGGCTGGAAAGTGATGATATGGGTGGTAGGGACTCCTCGGAGTAGAGGAGTAGAGTTTTACTATTATAACTGGGAGGCAAATAAAAAGGAGCTGAACGTGATCCATAATAAAAGAAGCACACACTCACAAAGCTCCGTACCAACTACATTAAAATGGAAATCATGATATTTGGAAATACGACTTAATTGGAAATCATTAAGTAATCTCATCAAACATTTTTCAGTGGGTGGCAGGGCTATGGCGGGAAAACGGCAACGGTTCTGGCACCTACTTAACTTCATTCCATGAAATTCACCCAACAGGCCTCCAGAGAAGATATTACTGCTCTGATATTACAAAGGGAAAAACAGCTATGGCGTCTCTAAAAAGCACAACGTTCTAGGACTGGAATGACTTGAAATCCACACATAAATTTCTGAGTGTTTTTTGCCATAAGGTACTTTCCACCTTACTGTAAAGCACATCCTAAAATTGTCTGCAATGCAAATGGATTATGTGCATCCAACAGGAAACAGCACAGGTTGAGAAGCTGTTACTTCATAGCTCATTGCGACCCCTAGTGAAAAGTGTGGGGTCTCATCACTTTTGCCAACTCGTTTTGCCTGTTGGTTTCTCCACACTGTCAGGAGGATTTGACCAACTCCCTGTGGCTCAGGTTCGCTTATGCAGCCTGGTGGGGAAACCAGTGGGTATTGAAGACCTGCCTCTGGTGTGCCAGGAAGTTGTGCCTGCCGGCCACTCTGACTTGCGATCTTCCGCCTCAGTGTATGGCATCCTACACCTGGGTAATTAACACTGCCAGCATGATAAGAAGGTCCCTTCATCACTATTGCCACTAGTCCTTCCGACTCCTGTGCCCTGTTCCTTCTTTATTGGGACCCAAGAACGAGCAAACATAGTATTTTCAAACATCTCTCCCCCTTCCCTGGTACCACCAATATTCCACCATCCTAATTCCCTCAGAAGCATTCAGTCTCTCCATCCTGAGGTGGTGAAATCCCTCTAGGCATTTATAAGTATACCTGGACGTAAGAAATACAAGATACCGTTGTATTAACTACATATAGTGTTGCTAAGTTCGTCCTTTTCCTTGGTTGATTTTATTTTATAAATAGGTATCACTGGCATTTTTCAAAATGCGGTAGGCACAGAGAGTATATATGATGGAATTACATCCTCCTTCCCTGCACTCAGCAACCGAGATCTTCCCCCTACGGGCACTCAAAGGTTTCATTGTCTGAAATATCAGCCCAAACGCAGTTTATGTTTAGTAAGCACCAACTGTAAATAGTCCCACCTCCAAACGGAGTGGATTTAGGTTTCACTTTTCCAAGGAAAATCCATCAAAGAATTTTTCCACGTACTTTAAAACCATCCCACGTATAGAATCCATTATTATTGATGGGGACAGGCCCGAGAGGCAGCGGCGGGGATTCCGGGGGACTGGGAGTGGGGGGTTGGGGTTACTCTTGGCTTTTTGCCCTCTCCTGCCGCCGGCTGCTCCAGTTTCTTTCGCTTTGCGGCGCGGTGGACAGGGTGAGCTCTCGGGACTGATGGCGGTTTTGGAAGAGGCCTGGGGCTAAGGACAGGCCAGGGCGGAGGGAGAGGCGGACCGCTGGCGTGGCTGGATCTGGGCGCGCTGTCGGACCTTCCACATCACCAGCTGCAGGCAGGCGTTTGCGTCCTCGCTGGAGTTGTGGCCGTCCTGGCTGTCCTGGATGATCTGTCCCAGGTAGTCGGCCGCGAGATTCCTGAGGGAGCGCTTGTAGGGGAAACCCAGGTAGTGCGGGAAGAGCACGGCCGTGTCCACCACGGTGCTGTGGATGAGCTTCAGGGCCAGCAGATCGCTCTCCAGGCTGTGCCCGATGAGGATGGTTTGGGCGCTGAAAAAGCTCAGCAGGATGGCTTGGACTTGGGGCAGGGTGATGCTCGTCTTGGCGACGTCGGCCTCGGTGACTCCGGAAAACCTGGTGTTGTAGTCCACGATCTCGTTGTCGGGCTTGACGAAGGTGTCGTACACCACTCGCATGTCGGCGTCCACCACGGTGACGCGGGTCAGCTCTAGGCCATGCGTGGTGTAGCACATCTCACAGTCCAAGGCGTAGATTCCTGGATAAGCGTCTCTGGACAACTCTTTCTTGAAGGTCTCCACGAAGCCATCGAGGCTCTCCTTGCGGCCGTCCCGCACGTGCTGCTTTGCCACCTGGCAGCCCACAGAGCCAGGAGCAGCTGCACAGCAGGTGTACTGGCTAACCCGGCCTCCAGCCACCTGGCTCGAGCGGACCCGCCCCCAGTGATAATAACACAACTGGTCGCGTACACAGCGGCCCGAGGAGGACACCAGGTACTCGGTGCCACAACGGCAGCAGACCCTGCAGGAGGAGTCGCCGGGCCCCTTCCCCTGGCCAGTGAAGAGGACGGCGCCTCCGGGCCGCTCGGGGTGCGGGGAGGGGTAGCCGTTCTCCTTGAGCTGGTCCTGGGTGAGCAGGAACTCCTGGAGGCGGCCGTACAGGGCGGCCCTGCTGAGGCCGGGCATGGAGCTGGGGGTCAGGCCCTTGAGTCTCTTGAGGGTGTTCAGGACCACGTTCAGGTACCTGTTCTTGTTGGGGCTGCAGTCGTAGGCCACCTTCTCCTCGTTCAGCGCCTTCTCCTCGGCCTCCTGCTTGGAGGCGCAGAACTTGAGACACTCTTCGGTGAACAGTTGGAGATAGCCTCGGCGGATGACGGTGGGGACTTGGCACCCAGACCTTCGGAGGATAATGGGTTTCTTCAAACTCGGTAAGGATGGACGACGGACGATTCGCTTAGAGCTGATGGTGGTGGTGGTCTTGCATGCCATCCCTGACCTGTTGCGCGTCTTCCCTGGCTGTCTGCCGACCTTGGAGCCACTGGAGCGTTGGCTGCTGCTGGCCACCCGGGTTCTCTTGGCATCTGTGTAACCTGTGACCAAGCAAGGGCTGGAAGAGTGGGCGATCGTCTTCCTCTTCCTGGGGGCTGCGATGCGGACTCCCGAGGGCCTCTCTGACAGCCTTGGGGCGCCTGGCAAGCAGCAGGCCGATCCCCTCTGCGCAGGGAAGTAGCACGCCTCCGTCACCATCTTGGGCCACGCTGGGGGCACCGCCGGACCCCTGTTCTGGGGCTCCGCCTGGATGTCCACAAATGCTGAGGCCTGGCTGTGCATCTGGGGCACCCGGAGCCCGAAGCTCTGGGCAGGCTGATGAGAGGGCAGTGGGAATTCTGGAGCCTCCAGGGCCGCCTCCTCGGCCACCTTCTCAGCTTCTGGGTACCCAGGTGGGAACCAGCAGGGAGCTGTGGCTCGCAACATCTTGCTGCCTTCGGGAGCACCGGCCTGGCTCTGCTCCGCTTCCAGCTGGCGGCTTGCCTCCAGGGCCGCCTCCTCGGCCACCTTCTTAGCTTCTGGGTACCCAGGTGGGAACCAGCAGGGAGCTGTGGCTCGCAACATCTTGCTGCCTTCGGGAGCACCGGCCTGGCTCTGCTCCGCTCCCAGCTGGCGGCTTGCCTCCAGGGCCGCCTCCTCGGCCACCTTCTTAGCTTCTGGGTATCCAGGTGGGAACCAGCAGGGAGCTGTGGCTCGCAACATCTTGCTGCCTTCGGGAGCACCGGCCTGGCTCTGCTCCTCTCCCAACTGGCGGCTTCAATGAGTGCCGCGGCCGCCACGCGTCGCCTTTATAGACGCACAGGGCAGAGTGGGTGGGACTTCTCCTTGATAGGTTGCTGCTTCAATCCAATCACACTGAGCCTCATCTTCCACCAGACTCCAGCTTGGGAATGCCCCAGGGGGTGCGCTAGCGGAATCAACTGGAACTCCTGGTTGCTAACCTTGGAGCTAGGTTGCTTTTCCTGAGTTAATTAACTGTCCGTGCAGGGCAGTCCTATAATGGCTACTGGAATTGGGCTACCTAGGATTAAATGAAGGTTCAGGGAGGTTGGGCAACTTGCTTGGGCCCACACAGCACCCCATGGAGCCAGGACTGATCCAGCAGTCTGCTGCATGCTGGAGGGCAGGATCTCTCTGGGGTTGCCTTTCCCTGCTCTGTGCACTCCTCCGCTGTGGGCAAATTGAGGACAGGAAGTGGACCGCACCCACTTCTCTCCCAGGACTCGGGCAATGTTCAACACAGGGGGTCTTCCAAAGGTTCATAGAAAATGCACATGCTGAAGAAACTATGCATGGATTTCCACTGGTTTGCACTCAAATAAACTTGTCCTAACTTCTTATCACCTTTCTGAACTAGATCTAGTTTGAGGCACTGAGAAGGATGAGACATCCACTGAAAAGGACTCCTATCAGAGCAACATGAATTCCACGAAAACTGCAGCAAGAGCAAACATCAAATTTCTGGTGAAGCTTGGGTGGAAGAATGAAGAAATCATTGATGTTTTCAGAAAAGCTGATAAGGACACTACTCCAAAGAAATGAACTCTCTACGAATGTATAGCTTGTTTCAAGAAGAGGTGAGAAGAGGTGGAAGATGAATCCTGCAGTGGCTGTGAAAACCACTGTGCCCAGATCAGCTGCAGTTACGACGAGAGCTATCAGTGGAAATTTTAAACAGGAGGGATCACGATCCTGACGCATCCCTCTGACAGATGATAACCGGAAGTTGGAACATGGCTTTACCAATATGATCTCGAGGGCAAGGCATCATCAAAGCGGTGGCTACCAAGAGGTGGCAGTGGTCCAGTCAAAGGAAAAGGAGGCCAGTCAGGAGCCAACATCATGGCATCAGTGTTTTGGGACACTCAAGGCATTTTGCTTGCTGACTTTCTGAAGGGCCAAACATCTGCTTTTTAGGAGAGTGTTCTGAGAAGCTTAGATAAAGCTTTGGTAGAAACATGCTGGGAAAGTCTCACCAGATCCTTGTTCACCACCTCAGTGCTCTGCTCATTCCTCTCATCAAACAAGGGCAATTTTGTCAGTTTCAATGGGCAGTCCTTAGGAATTCACCTTACGGGCTGCTTTCGTTCCTTCTAGACTCTTTTTGATTCCTAATTATCATAAGTCACCCTGCCTTGCTTGGAAAGATGAGAGAAAGTCTCCTTGCCTTGCTGGGACAGATGAGAGATGAGGTCCTCCTCTTCTCTCCCAGGACAGAATGGTCAGACTTGAGTTTCCGTTCTCCCCACTCTTCTCCTCCTTGAGGGAGGTGCTGTACCGGACAGACCTACTCCCGTGTCTAGACACGGGTAGACTCATTTAAGATCCTCACAGGCAATCCTCCATGGGGTCAAAGGGGAAGGACTTATTTCTTCAGGGCTCAGTAGTCCACATCCTTACGCGCACCTTCACCAGCCCAGGGCGGGGTAGCGGTGGGTGAAAGGGCGTGGCTCAGAGCCCGCTTCTTCCGCTCGGGCGTATCCTGGGAGGAACCCTTGTCCAGTGAGCAGGTCTTCGTCTCCACCAAATTCCCTAGGGGGACATTTCTGGCAGCCCTTCTTGTTCAGCAGCTTACGGGGGTCAGGTGGACCTGTGCTGGTCACCAGCCTGAAGCCCTTTCTCCATTTCAGCTATTTTTGCAGTTGCCTAGGTGACTTTTGAACCTCATTACCCAGAACAGCAAACGAACGAGGGGTGAGAAGAGTGGCCGTCTGGGTTTGCAGCATAGTGCTGCCTTAGAGGAGTTGTGCAGTCTTCGGGTGTGTGAAACTTCACCTGGCTGATTTGTGGGAATGCCTCCACAAATTCGCTAAATTCAGTAGCTTTTGCCTTCCAAGATTCATTTACACAATGTTGAATGCTTTAAATGAATGAGCGTGAAGAGTGCTGGGCTGGAAAGTGATGATATGGGTGGTAGGGACTCCTCGGAGTAGAGGAGTAGAGTTTTACTATTATAACTGGGAGGCAAATAAAAAGGAGCTGAACGTGATCCATAATAAAAGAAGCACACACTCACAAAGCTCCGTACCAACTACATTAAAATGGAAATCATGATATTTGGAAATACGACTTAATTGGAAATCATTAAGTAATCTCATCAAACATTTTTCAGTGGGTGGCAGGGCTATGGCGGGAAAACGGCAACGGTTCTGGCACCTACTTAACTTGATTCCATGAAATTCACCCAACAGGCCTCCAGAGAAGATATTACTGCTCTGATATTACAAAGGGAAAAACAGCTATGGCGTCTCTAAAAAGCACAACGTTCTAGGACTGGAATGACTTGAAATCCACACATAAATTTCTGAGTGTTTTTTGCCATAAGGTACTTTCCACCTTACTGTAAAGCACATCCTAAAATTGTCTGCAATGCAAATGGATTATGTGCATCCAACAGGAAACAGCACAGGTTGAGAAGCTGTTACTTCATAGCTCATTGCGACCCCTAGTGAAAAGTGTGGGGTCTCATCACTTTTGCCAACTCGTTTTGCCTGTTGGTTTCTCCACACTGTCAGGAGGATTTGACCAACTCCCTGTGGCTCAGGTTCGCTTATGCAGCCTGGTGGGGAAACCAGTGGGTATTGAAGACCTGCCTCTGGTGTGCCAGGAAGTTGTGCCTGCCGGCCACTCTGACTTGCGATCTTCCGCCTCAGTGTATGGCATCCTACACCTGGGTAATTAACACTGCCAGCATGATAAGAAGGTCCCTTCATCACTATTGCCACTAGTCCTTCCGACTCCTGTGCCCTGTTCCTTCTTTATTGGGACCCAAGAACGAGCAAACATAGTATTTTCAAACATCTCTCCCCCTTCCCTGGTACCACCAATATTCCACCATCTTAATTCCCTCAGAAGCATTCAGTCTCTCCATCCTGAGGTGGTGAAATCCCTCTAGGCATTTATAAGTATACCTGGACGTAAGAAATACAAGATACCGTTGTATTAACTACATATAGTGTTGCTAAGTTCGTACTTTTCCTTGGTTGATTTTATTTTATAAATAGGTATCACTGGCATTTTTCAAAATGCGGTAGGCACAGAGAGTATATATGATGGAATTACATCCTCCTTCCCTGCACTCAGCAACCGAGATCTTCCCCCTACGGGCACTCAAAGGTTTCATTGTCTGAAATATCAGCCTAAACGTAGTTTATGTTTAGTAAGCACCAACTGTAAATAGTCCCACCTCCAAACGGAGTGGATTTAGGTTTCACTTTTCCAAGGAAAATCCATCAAAGAATTTTTCCACGTACTTTAAAACCATCCCACGTATAGAATCCATTATTATTGATGGGGACAGGCCCGAGGGGCAGCGGCGGGGATTCCGGGGGACTGGGAGTGGGGGGTTGGGGTTACTCTTGGCCTTTTGCCCTCTCCTGCGGCCGGCTGCTCCAGTTTCTTTCGCTTTGCGGCGCGGTGGACAGGGTGAGCTCTCGGGACTGATGGCGGTTTTGGAAGAGGCCTGGGGCTAAGGACAGGCCAGGGCGGAGGGAGAGGCGGACCGCTGGCGTGGCTGGATCTGGGCGCGCTGTCGGACCTTCCACATCACCAGCTGCAGGCAGGCGTTTGCGTCCTCGCTGGAGTTGTGGCCGTCCTGGCTGTCCTGGATGATCTGTCCCAGGTAGTCGGCCGCGAGATTCCTGAGGGAGCGCTTGTAGGGGAAACCCAGGTAGTGCGGGAAGAGCACGGCCGTGTCCACCACGGTGCTGTGGATGAGCTTCAGGGCCAGCAGATCGCTCTCCAGGCTGTGCCCGATGAGGATGGTTTGGGCGCTGAAAAAGCTCAGCAGGATGGCTTGGACTTTGGGGCAAGGTGATGCTCGTCTTGGCGACGTCGGCCTCGGTGACTCCGGAAAACCTGGTGTTGTAGTCCACGATCTCGTTGTCGGGCTTGACGAAGGTGTCGTACACCACTCGCATGTCGGCGTCCACCACGGTGACGCGGGTCAGCTCTAGGCCATGCGTGGTGTAGCACATCTCACAGTCCAAGGCGTAGATTCCTGGATAAGCGTCTCTGGACAACTCTTTCTTGAAGGTCTCCACGAAGCCATCGAGGCTCTCCTTGCGGCCGTCCCGCACGTGCTGCTTTGCCACCTGGCAGCCCACAGAGCCAGGAGCAGCTGCACAGCAGGTGTACTGGCTAACCCGGCCTCCAGCCACCTGGCTCGAGCGGACCCGCCCCCAGTGATAATAACACAACTGGTCGCGTACACAGCGGCCCGAGGAGGACACCAGGTACTCGGTGCCACAACGGCAGCAGACCCTGCAGGAGGAGTCGCCGGGCCCCTTCCCCTGGCCAGTGAAGAGGACGGCGCCTCCGGGCCGCTCGGGGTGCGGGGAGGGGTAGCCGTTCTCCTTGAGCTGGTCCTGGGTGAGCAGGAACTCCTGGAGGCGGCCGTACAGGGCGGCCCTGCTGAGGCCGGGCATGGAGCTGGGGGTCAGGCCCTTGAGTCTCTTGAGGGTGTTCAGGACCACGTTCAGGTACCTGTTCTTGTTGGGGCTGCAGTCGTAGGCCACCTTCTCCTCGTTCAGCGCCTTCTCCTCGGCCTCCTGCTTGGAGGCGCAGAACTTGAGACACTCTTCGGTGAACAGTTGGAGATAGCCTCGGCGGATGACGGTGGGGACTTGGCACCCAGACCTTCGGAGGATAATGGGTTTCTTCAAACTCGGTAAGGATGGACGACGGACGATTCGCTTAGAGCTGATGGTGGTGGTGGTCTTGCATGCCATCCCTGACCTGTTGCGCGTCTTCCCTGGCTGTCTGCCGACCTTGGAGCCACTGGAGCGTTGGCTGCTGCTGGCCACCCGGGTTCTCTTGGCATCTGTGTAACCTGTGACCAAGCAAGGGCTGGAAGAGTGGGCGATCGTCTTCCTCTTCCTGGGGGCTGCGATGCGGACTCCCGAGGGCCTCTCTGACAGCCTTGGGGCGCCTGGCAAGCAGCAGGCCGATCCCCTCTGCGCAGGGAAGTAGCACGCCTCCGTCACCATCTTGGGCCACGCTGGGGGCACCGCCGGACCCCTGTTCTGGGGCTCCGCCTGGATGTCCACAAATGCTGAGGCCTGGCTGTGCATCTGGGGCACCCGGAGCCCGAAGCTCTGGGCAGGCTGATGAGAGGGCAGTGGGAATTCTGGAGCCTCCAGGTCCGCCTCCTCGGCCACCTTCTCAGCTTCTGGGTACCCAGGTGGGAACCAGCAGGGAGCTGTGGCTCGCAACATCTTGCTGCCTTCGGGAGCACCGGCCTGGCTCTGCTCCGCTCCCAGCTGGCGGCTTGCCTCCAGGGCCGCCTCCTCGGCCACCTTCTTAGCTTCTGGGTACCCAGGTGGGAACCAGCAGGGAGCTGTGGCTCGCAACATCTTGCTGCCTTCGGGAGCACCGGCCTGGCTCTGCTCCGCTCCCAGCTGGCGGCTTGCCTCCAGGGCCGCCTCCTCGGCCACCTTCTTAGCTTCTGGGTACCCAGGTGGGAACCAGCAGGGAGCTGTGGCTCGCAACATCTTGCTGCCTTCGGGAGCACCGGCCTGGCTCTGCTCCTCTCCCAACTGGCGGCTTCAATGAGTGCCGCGGCCGCCACGCGTCGCCTTTATAGACGCACAGGGCAGAGTGGGTGGGACTTCTCCTTGATAGGTTGCTGCTTCAATCCAATCACACTGAGCCTCATCTTCCACCAGACTCCAGCTTGGGAATGCCCCAGGGGGTGCGCTAGCGGAATCAACTGGAACTCCTGGTTGCTAACCTTGGAGCTAGGTTGCTTTTCCTGAGTTAATTAACTGTCCGTGCAGGGCAGTCCTATAATGGCTACTGGAATTGGGCTACCTAGGATTAAATGAAGGTTCAGGGAGGTTGGGCAACTTGCTTGGGCCCACACAGCACCCCATGGAGCCAGGACTGATCCAGCAGTCTGCTGCATGCTGGAGGGCAGGATCTCTCTGGGGTTGCCTTTCCCTGCTCTGTGCACTCCTCCGCTGTGGGCAAATTGAGGACAGGAAGTGGACCGCACCCACTTCTCTCCCAGGACTCGGGCAATGTTCAACACAGGGGGTCTTCCAAAGGTTCATAGAAAATGCACATGCTGAAGAAACTATGCATGGATTTCCACTGGTTTGCACTCAAATAAACTTGTCCTAACTTCTTATCACCTTTCTGAACTAGATCTAGTTTGAGGCACTGAGAAGGATGAGACATCCACTGAAAAGGACTCCTATCAGAGCAACATGAATTCCACGAAAACTGCAGCAAGAGCAAACATCAAATTTCTGGTGAAGCTTGGGTGGAAGAATGAAGAAATCATTGATGTTTTCAGAAAAGCTGATAAGGACACTACTCCAAAGAAATGAACTCTCTACGAATGTATAGCTTGTTTCAAGAAGAGGTGAGAAGAGGTGGAAGATGAATCCTGCAGTGGCTGTGAAAACCACTGTGCCCAGATCAGCTGCAGTTACGACGAGAGCTATCAGTGGAAATTTTAAACAGGAGGGATCACGATCCTGACGCATCCCTCTGACAGATTATAACCGGAAGTTGGAACATGGCTTTACCAATATGATCTCGAGGGCAAGGCATCATCAAAGCGGTGGCTACCAAGAGGTGGCAGTGGTCCAGTCAAAGGAAAAGGAGGCCAGTCAGGAGCCAACATCATGGCATCAGTGTTTTGGGACACTCAAGGCATTTTGCTTGCTGACTTTCTGAAGGGCCAAACATCTGCTTTTTAGGAGAGTGTTCTGAGAAGCTTAGATAAAGCTTTGGTAGAAACATGCTGGGAAAGTCTCACCAGATCCTTGTTCACCACCTCAGTGCTCTGCTCATTCCTCTCATCAAACAAGGGCAATTTTGTCAGTTTCAATGGGCAGTCCTTAGGAATTCACCTTACGGGCTGCTTTCGTTCCTTCTAGACTCTTTTTGATTCCTAATTATAATAAGTCACCCTGCCTTGCTTGGAAAGATGAGAGAAAGTCTCCTTGCCTTGCTGGGACAGATGAGAGATGAGGTCCTCCTCTTCTCTCCCAGGACAGAATGGTCAGACTTGAGTTTCCGTTCTCCTCACTCTTCTCCTCCTTGAGGGAGGTGCTGTACCGGACAGACCTACTCCCGTGTCTAGACACGGGTAGACTCATTTAAGATCCTCACAGGCAATCCTCCATGGGGTCAAAGGGGAAGGACTTACTTCTTCAGGGCTCAGTAGTCCACATCCTTACGCGCACCTTCACCAGCCCAGGGCGGGGTAGCGGTGGGTGAAAGGGCGTGGCTCAGAGCCCGCTTCTTCCGCTCGGGCGTATCCTGGGAGGAACCCTTGTCCAGTGAGCGGGTCTTCGTCTCCACCAAATTCCCTAGGGGGACATTTCTGGCAGCCCTTCTTGTTCAGCAGCTTACGGGGGTCAGGTGGACCTCTGCTGGTCACCAGCCTGAAGCCCTTTCTCCATTTCAGCTATTTTTGCAGTTGCCTAGGTGACTTTTGAACCTCATTACCCAGAACAGCAAACGGACGAGGGGTGAGAAGAGTGGCCGTCTGGGTTTGCAGCATAGTGCTGCCTTAGAGGAGTTGTGCAGTCTTCGGGTGTGTGAAACTTCACCTGGCTGATTTGTGGGAATGCCTCCACAAATTCGCTAAATTCAGTAGCTTTTGCCTTCCAAGATTCATTTACACAATGTTGAATGCTTTAAATGAATGAGCGTGAAGAGTGCTGGGCTGGAAAGTGATGATATGGGTGGTAGGGACTCCTCGGAGTAGAGGAGTAGAGTTTTACTATTATAACTGGGAGGCAAATAAAAAGGAGCTGAACGTGATCCATAATAAAAGAAGCACACACTCACAAAGCTCCGTACCAACTACATTAAAATGGAAATCATGATATTTGGAAATACGACTTAATTGGAAATCATTAAGTAATCTCATCAAACATTTTTCAGTGGGTGGCAGGGCTATGGCGGGAAAACGGCAACGGTTCTGGCACCTACTTAACTTGATTCCATGAAATTCACCCAACAGGCCTCCAGAGAAGATATTACTGCTCTGATATTACAAAGGGAAAAACAGCTATGGCGTCTCTAAAAAGCACAACGTTCTAGGACTGGAATGACTTGAAATCCACACATAAATTTCTGAGTGTTTTTTGCCATAAGGTACTTTCCACCTTACTGTAAAGCACATCCTAAAATTGTCTGCAATGCAAATGGATTATGTGCATCCAACAGGAAAAAGCACAGGTTGAGAAGCTGTTACTTCATAGCTCATTGCGACCCCTAGTGAAAAGTGTGGGGTCTCATCACTTTTGCCACCACGTTTTGCCTGTTGGTTTCTCCACACTGTCAGGAGGATTTGACCAACTCCCTGTGGCTCAGGTTCGCTTATGCAGCCTGGTGGGGAAACCAGTGGGTATTGAAGACCTGCCTCTGGTGTGCCAGGAAGTTGTGCCTGCCGGCCACTCTGACTTGCGATCTTCCGCCTCAGTGTATGGCATCCTACACCTGGGTAATTAACACTGCCAGCATGATAAGAAGGTCCCTTCATCACTATTGCCACTAGTCCTTCCGACTCCTGTGCCCTGTTCCTTCTTTATTGGGACCCAAGAACGAGCAAACATAGTATTTTCAAACATCTCTCCCCCTTCCCTGGTACCACCAATATTCCACCATCCTAATTCCCTCAGAAGCATTCAGTCTCTCCATCCTGAGGTGGTGAAATCCCTCTAGGCATTTATAAGTATACCTGGACGTAAGAAATACAAGATACCGTTGTATTAACTACATATAGTGTTGCTAAGTTCGTCCTTTTCCTTGGTTGATTTTATTTTATAAATAGGTATCACTGGCATTTTTCAAAATGCGGTAGGCACAGAGAGTATATATGATGGAATTACATCCTCCTTCCCTGCACTCAGCAACCGAGATCTTCCCCCTACGGGCACTCAAAGGTTTCATTGTCTGAAATATCAGCCTAAACGTAGTTTATGTTTAGTAAGCACCAACTGTAAATAGTCCCACCTCCAAACGGAGTGGATTTAGGTTTCACTTTTCCAAGGAAAATCCATCAAAGAATTTTTCCACGTACTTTAAAACCATCCCACGTATAGAATCCATTATTATTGATGGGGACAGGCCCGAGGGGCAGCGGCGGGGATTCCGGGGGACTGGGAGTGGGGGGTTGGGGTTACTCTTGGCTTTTTGCCCTCTCCTGCCGCCGGCTGCTCCAGTTTCTTTCGCTTTGCGGCGCGGTGGACAGGGTGAGCTCTCGGGACTGATGGCGGTTTTGGAAGAGGCCTGGGGCTAAGGACAGGCCAGGGCGGAGGGAGAGGCGGACCGCTGGCGTGGCTGGATCTGGGCGCGCTGTCGGACCTTCCACATCACCAGCTGCAGGCAGGCGTTTGCGTCCTCGCTGGAGTTGTGGCCGTCCTGGCTGTCCTGGATGATCTGTCCCAGGTAGTCGGCCGCGAGATTCCTGAGGGAGAGCTTGTAGGGGAAACCCAGGTAGTGCGGGAAGAGCACGGCCGTGTCCACCACGGTGCTGTGGATGAGCTTCAGGGCCAGCAGATCGCTCTCCAGGCTGTGCCCGATGAGGATGGTTTGGGCGCTGAAAAAGCTCAGCAGGATGGCTTGGACTTGGGGCAAGGTGATGCTCGTCTTGGCGACGTCGGCCTCGGTGACTCCGGAAAACCTGGTGTTGTAGTCCACGATCTCGTTGTCGGGCTTGACGAAGGTGTCGTACACCACTCGCATGTCGGCGTCCACCACGGTGACGCGGGTCAGCTCTAGGCCATGCGTGGTGTAGCACATCTCACAGTCCAAGGCGTAGATTCCTGGATAAGCGTCTCTGGACAACTCTTTCTTGAAGGTCTCCACGAAGCCATCGAGGCTCTCCTTGCGGCCGTCCCGCACGTGCTGCTTTGCCACCTGGCAGCCCACAGAGCCAGGAGCAGCTGCACAGCAGGTGTACTGGCTAACCCGGCCTCCAGCCACCTGGCTCGAGCGGACCCGCCCCCAGTGATAATAACACAACTGGTCGCGTACACAGCGGCCCGAGGAGGACACCAGGTACTCGGTGCCACAACGGCAGCAGACCCTGCAGGAGGAGTCGCCGGGCCCCTTCCCCTGGCCAGTGAAGAGGACGGCGCCTCCGGGCCGCTCGGGGTGCGGGAAGGGGTAGCCGTTCTCCTTGAGCTGGTCCTGGGTGAGCAGGAACTCCTGGAGGCGGCCGTACAGGGCGGCCCTGCTGAGGCCGGGCATGGAGCTGGGGGTCAGGCCCTTGAGTCTCTTGAGGGTGTTCAGGACCACGTTCAGGTACCTGTTCTTGTTGGGGCTGCAGTCGTAGGCCACCTTCTCCTCGTTCAGCGCCTTCTCCTCGGCCTCCTGCTTGGAGGCGCAGAACTTGAGACACTCTTCGGTGAACAGTTGGAGATAGCCTCGGCGGATGACGGTGGGGACTTGGCACCCAGACCTTCGGAGGATAATGGGTTTCTTCAAACTCGGTAAGGATGGACGACGGACGATTCGCTTAGAGCTGATGGTGGTGGTGGTCTTGCATGCCATCCCTGACCTGTTGCGCGTCTTCCCTGGCTGTCTGCCGACCTTGGAGCCACTGGAGCGTTGGCTGCTGCTGGCCACCCGGGTTCTCTTGGCATCTGTGTAACCTGTGACCAAGCAAGGGCTGGAAGAGTGGGCGGTCGTCTTCCTCTTCCTGGGGGCTGCGATGCGGACTCCCGAGGGCCTCTCTGACAGCCTTGGGGCGCCTGGCAAGCAGCAGGCCGATTCCCTCTGCGCAGGGAAGTAGCACGCCTCCGTCACCATCTTGGGCCACGCTGGGGGCACCGCCGGACCCCTGTTCTGGGGCTCCGCCTGGATGTCCACAAATGCTGAGGCCTGGCTGTGCATCTGGGGCACCCGGAGCCCGAAGCTCTGGGCAGGCTGATGAGAGGGCAGTGGGAATTCTGGAGCCTCCAGGGCCGCCTCCTCGGCCACCTTCTCAGCTTCTGGGTACCCAGGTGGGAACCAGCAGGGAGCTGTGGCTCGCAACATCTTGCTGCCTTCGGGAGCACCGGCCTGGCTCTGCTCCACTCCCAGCTGGCGGCTTGCCTCCAGGGCCGCCTCCTCGGCCACCTTCTTAGCTTCTGGGTACCCAGGTGGGAACCAGCAGGGAGCTGTGGCTCGCAACATCTTGCTGCCTTCGGGAGCACCGGCCTGGCTCTGCTCCGCTCCCAGCTGGCGGCTTGCCTCCAGGGCCGCCTCCTCGGCCACCTTCTTAGCTTCTGGGTATCCAGGTGGGAACCAGCAGGGAGCTGTGGCTCGCAACATCTTGCTGCCTTCGGGAGCACCGGCCTGGCTCTGCTCCTCTCCCAACTGGCGGCTTCAATGAGTGCCGCGGCCGCCACGCGTCGCCTTTATAGACGCACAGGGCAGAGTGGGTGGGACTTCTCCTTGATAGGTTGCTGCTTCAATCCAATCACACTGAGCCTCATCTTCCACCAGACTCCAGCTTGGGAATGCCCCAGGGGGTGCGCTAGCGGAATCAACTGGAACTCCTGGTTGCTAACCTTGGAGCTAGGTTGCTTTTCCTGAGTTAATTAACTGTCCGTGCAGGGCAGTCCTATAATGGCTACTGGAATTGGGCTACCTAGGATTAAATGAAGGTTCAGGGAGGTTGGGCAACTTGCTTGGGCCCACACAGCACCCCATGGAGCCAGGACTGATCCAGCAGTCTGCTGCATGCTGGAGGGCAGGATCTCTCTGGGGTTGCCTTTCCCTGCTCTGTGCACTCCTCCGCTGTGGGCAAATTGAGGACAGGAAGTGGACCGCACCCACTTCTCTCCCAGGACTCGGGCAATGTTCAACACAGGGGGTCTTCCAAAGGTTCATAGAAAATGCACATGCTGAAGAAACTATGCATGGATTTCCACTGGTTTGCACTCAAATAAACTTGTCCTAACTTCTTATCACCTTTCTGAACTAGATCTAGTTTGAGGCACTGAGAAGGATGAGACATCCACTGAAAAGGACTCCTATCAGAGCAACATGAATTCCACGAAAACTGCAGCAAGAGCAAACATCAAATTTCTGGTGAAGCTTGGGTGGAAGAATGAAGAAATCATTGATGTTTTCAGAAAAGCTGATAAGGACACTACCCCAAAGAAATGAACTCTCTACGAATGTATAGCTTGTTTCAAGAAGAGGTGAGAAGAGGTGGAAGATGAATCCTGCAGTGGCTGTGAAAACCACTGTGCCCAGATCAGCTGCAGTTACGACGAGAGCTATCAGTGGAAATTTTAAACAGGAGGGATCACGATCCTGACGCATCCCTCTGACAGATTATAACCGGAAGTTGGAACATGGCTTTACCAATATGATCTCGAGGGCAAGGCATCATCAAAGCGGTGGCTACCAAGAGGTGGCAGTGGTCCAGTCAAAGGAAAAGGAGGCCAGTCAGGAGCCAACATCATGGCATCAGTGTTTTGGGACACTCAAGGCATTTTGCTTGCTGACTTTCTGAAGGGCCAAACATCTGCTTTTTAGGAGAGTGTTCTGAGAAGCTTAGATAAAGCTTTGGTAGAAACATGCTGGGAAAGTCTCACCAGATCCTTGTTCACCACCTCAGTGCTCTGCTCATTCCTCTCATCAAACAAGGGCAATTTTGTCAGTTTCAATGGGCAGTCCTTAGGAATTCACCTTACGGGCTGCTTTCGTTCCTTCTAGACTCTTTTTGATTCCTAATTATCATAAGTCACCTGCCTTGCTTGGAAAGATGAGAGAAAGTCTCCTTGCCTTGCTGGGACAGATGAGAGATGAGATCCTCCTCTTCTCTCCCAGGACAGAATGGTCAGACTTGAGTTTCCTTTCTCCTCACTCTTCTCCTCCTTGAGGGAGGTGCTGTACCGGACAGACCTACTCCCGTGTCTAGACACGGGTAGACTCATTTAAGATCCTCACAGGCAATCCTCCATGGGGTCAAAGGGGAAGGACTTATTTCTTCAGGGCTCAGTAGTCCACATCCTTACGCGCACCTTCACCAGCCCAGGGCGGGGTAGCGGTGGGTGAAAGGGCGTGGCTCAGAGCCCGCTTCTTCCGCTCGGGCGTATCCTGGGAGGAACCCTTGTCCAGTGAGCGGGTCTTCGTCTCCACCAAATTCCCTAGGGGGACATTTCTGGCAGCCCTTCTTGTTCAGCAGCTTACGGGGGTCAGGTGGACCTCTGCTGGTCACCAGCCTGAAGCCCTTTCTCCATTTCAGCTATTTTTGCAGTTGCCTAGGTGACTTTTGAACCTCATTACCCAGAACAGCAAACGGACGAGGGGTGAGAAGAGTGGCCGTCTGGGTTTGCAGCATAGTGCTGCCTTAGAGGAGTTGTGCAGTCTTCGGGTGTGTGAAACTTCACCTGGCTGATTTGTGGGAATGCCTCCACAAATTCGCTAAATTCAGTAGCTTTTGCCTTCCAAGATTCATTTACACAATGTTGAATGCTTTAAATGAATGAGCGTGAAGAGTGCTGGGCTGGAAAGTGATGATATGGGTGGTAGGGACTCCTCGGAGTAGAGGAGTAGAGTTTTACTATTATAACTGGGAGGCAAATAAAAAGGAGCTGAACGTGATCCATAATAAAAGAAGCACACACTCACAAAGCTCCGTACCAACTACATTAAAATGGAAATCATGATATTTGGAAATACGACTTAATTGGAAATCATTAAGTAATCTCATCAAACATTTTTCAGTGGGTGGCAGGGCTATGGCGGGAAAACGGCAACGGTTCTGGCACCTACTTAACTTGATTCCATGAAATTCACCCAACAGGCCTCCAGAGAAGATATTACTGCTCTGATATTACAAAGGGAAAAACAGCTATGGCGTCTCTAAAAAGCACAACGTTCTAGGACTGGAATGACTTGAAATCCACACATAAATTTCTGAGTGTTTTTTGCCATAAGGTACTTTCCACCTTACTGTAAAGCACATCCTAAAATTGTCTGCAATGCAAATGGATTATGTGCATCCAACAGGAAACAGCACAGGTTGAGAAGCTGTTACTTCATAGCTCATTGCGACCCCTAGTGAAAAGTGTGGGGTCTCATCACTTTTGCCAACTCGTTTTGCCTGTTGGTTTCTCCACACTGTCAGGAGGATTTGACCAACTCCCTGTGGCTCAGGTTCGCTTATGCAGCCTGGTGGGGAAACCAGTGGGTATTGAAGACCTGCCTCTGGTGTGCCAGGAAGTTGTGCCTGCCGGCCACTCTGACTTGCGATCTTCCGCCTCAGTGTATGGCATCCTACACCTGGGTAATTAACACTGCCAGCATGATAAGAAGGTCCCTTCATCACTATTGCCACTAGTCCTTCCGACTCCTGTGCCCTGTTCCTTCTTTATTGGGACCCAAGAACGAGCAAACATAGTATTTTCAAACATCTCTCCCCCTTCCCTGGTACCACCAATATTCCACCATCCTAATTCCCTCAGAAGCATTCAGTCTCTCCATCCTGAGGTGGTGAAATCCCTCTAGGCATTTATAAGTATACCTGGACGTAAGAAATACAAGATACCGTTGTATTAACTAAATATAGTGTTGCTAAGTTCGTACTTTTCCTTGGTTGATTTTATTTTATAAATAGGTATCACTGGCATTTTTCAAAATGCGGTAGGCACAGAGAGTATATATGATGGAATTACATCCTCCTTCCCTGCACTCAGCAACCGAGATCTTCCCCCTACGGGCACTCAAAGGTTTCATTGTCTGAAATATCAGCCTAAACGTAGTTTATGTTTAGTAAGCACCAACTGTAAATAGTCCCACCTCCAAACGGAGTGGATTTAGGTTTCACTTTTCCAAAGAAAATCCATCAAAGAATTTTTCCACGTACTTTAAAACCATCCCACGTATAGAATCCATTATTATTGATGGGGACAGGCCCGAGGGGCAGCGGCGGGGATTCCGGGGGACTGGGAGTGGGGGGTTGGGGTTACTCTTGGCTTTTTGCCCTCTCCTGCCGCCGGCTGCTCCAGTTTCTTTCGCTTTGCGGCGCGGTGGACAGGGTGAGCTCTCGGGACTGATGGCGGTTTTGGAAGAGGCCTGGGGCTAAGGACAGGCCAGGGCGGAGGGAGAGGCGGACCGCTGGCGTGGCTGGATCTGGGCGCGCTGTCGGACCTTCCACATCACCAGCTGCAGGCAGGCGTTTGCGTCCTCGCTGGAGTTGTGGCCGTCCTGGCTGTCCTGGATGATCTGTCCCAGGTAGTCGGCCGCGAGATTCCTGAGGGAGCGCTTGTAGGGGAAACCCAGGTAGTGCGGGAAGAGCACGGCCGTGTCCACCACGGTGCTGTGGATGAGCTTCAGGGCCAGCAGATCGCTCTCCAGGCTGTGCCCGATGAGGATGGTTTGGGCGCTGAAAAAGCTCAGCAGGATGGCTTGGACTTGGGGCAAGGTGATGCTCGTCTTGGCGACGTCGGCCTCGGTGACTCCGGAAAACCTGGTGTTGTAGTCCACGATCTCGTTGTCGGGCTTGACGAAGGTGTCGTACACCACTCGCATGTCGGCGTCCACCACGGTGACGCGGGTCAGCTCTAGGCCATGCGTGGTGTAGCACATCTCACAGTCCAAGGCGTAGATTCCTGGATAAGCGTCTCTGGACAACTCTTTCTTGAAGGTCTCCACGAAGCCATCGAGGCTCTCCTTGCGGCCGTCCCGCACGTGCTGCTTTGCCACCTGGCAGCCCACAGAGCCAGGAGCAGCTGCACAGCAGTTGTACTGGCTAACCCGGCCTCCAGCCACCTGGCTCGAGCGGACCCGCCCCCAGTGATAATAACACAACTGGTCGCGTACACAGCGGCCCGAGGAGGACACCAGGTACTCGGTGCCACAACGGCAGCAGACCCTGCAGGAGGAGTCGCCGGGCCCCTTCCCCTGGCCAGTGAAGAGGACGGCGCCTCCGGGCCGCTCGGGGTGCGGGAAGGGGTAGCCGTTCTCCTTGAGCTGGTCCTGGGTGAGCAGGAACTCCTGGAGGCGGCCGTACAGGGCGGCCCTGCTGAGGCCGGGCATGGAGCTGGGGGTCAGGCCCTTGAGTCTCTTGAGGGTGTTCAGGACCACGTTCAGGTACCTGTTCTTGTTGGGGCTGCAGTCGTAGGCCACCTTCTCCTCGTTCAGCGCCTTCTCCTCGGCCTCCTGCTTGGAGGCGCAGAACTTGAGACACTCTTCGGTGAACAGTTGGAGATAGCCTCGGCGGATGACGGTGGGGACTTGGCACCCAGACCTTCGGAGGATAATGGGTTTCTTCAAACTCGGTAAGGATGGACGACGGACGATTCGCTTAGAGCTGATGGTGGTGGTGGTCTTGCATGCCATCCCTGACCTGTTGCGCGTCTTCCCTGGCTGTCTGCCGACCTTGGAGCCACTGCAGCGTTGGCTGCTCCTGGCCACCCGGGTTCTCTTGGCATCTGTGTAACCTGTGACCAAGCAAGGGCTGGAAGAGTGGGCGGTCGTCTTCCTCTTCCTGGGGGCTGCGATGCGGACTCCCGAGGGCCTCTCTGACAGCCTTGGGGCGCCTGGCAAGCAGCAGGCCGATCCCCTCTGCGCAGGGAAGTAGCACGCCTCCGTCACCATCTTGGGCCACGCTGGGGGCACCGCCGGACCCCTGTTCTGGGGCTCCGCCTGGATGTCCACAAATGCTGAGGCCTGGCTGTGCATCTGGGGCACCCGGAGCCCGAAGCTCTGGGCAGGCTGATGAGAGGGAAGTGGGAATTCTGGAGCCTCCAGGGCCGCCTCCTCGGCCACCTTCTCAGCTTCTGGGTACCCAGGTGGGAACCAGCAGGGAGCTGTGGCTCGCAACATCTTGCTGCCTTCGGGAGCACCGGCCTGGCTCTGCTCCGCTCCCAGCTGGCGGCTTGCCTCCAGGGCCGCCTCCTCGGCCACCTTCTTAGCTTCTGGGTACCCAGGTGGGAACCAGCAGGGAGCTGTGGCTCGCAACATCTTGCTGCCTTCGGGAGCACCGGCCTGGCTCTGCTCCGCTCCCAGCTGGCGGCTTGCCTCCAGGGCCGCCTCCTCGGCCACCTTCTTAGCTTCTGGGTATCCAGGTGGGAACCAGCAGGGAGCTGTGGCTCGCAACATCTTGCTGCCTTCGGGAGCACCGGCCTGGCTCTGCTCCTCTCCCAACTGGCGGCTTCAATGAGTGCCGCGGCCGCCACGCGTCGCCTTTATAGACGCACAGGGCAGAGTGGGTGGGACTTCTCCTTGATAGGTTGCTGCTTCAATCCAATCACACTGAGCCTCATCTTCCACCAGACTCCAGCTTGGGAATGCCCCAGGGGGTGCGCTAGCGGAATCAACTGGAACTCCTGGTTGCTAACCTTGGAGCTAGGTTGCTTTTCCTGAGTTAATTAACTGTCCGTGCAGGGCAGTCCTATAATGGCTACTGGAATTGGGCTACCTAGGATTAAATGAAGGTTCAGGGAGGTTGGGCAACTTGCTTGGGCCCACACAGCACCCCATGGAGCCAGGACTGATCCAGCAGTCTGCTGCATGCTGGAGGGCAGGATCTCTCTGGGGTTGCCTTTCCCTGCTCTGTGCACTCCTCCGCTGTGGGCAAATTGAGGACAGGAAGTGGACCGCACCCACTTCTCTCCCAGGACTCGGGCAATGTTCAACACAGGGGGTCTTCCAAAGGTTCATAGAAAATGCACATGCTGAAGAAACTATGCATGGATTTCCACTGGTTTGCACTCAAATAAACTTGTCCTAACTTCTTATCACCTTTCTGAACTAGATCTAGTTTGAGGCACTGAGAAGGATGAGACATCCACTGAAAAGGACTCCTATCAGAGCAACATGAATTCCACGAAAACTGCAGCAAGAGCAAACATCAAATTTCTGGTGAAGCTTGGGTGGAAGAATGAAGAAATCATTGATGTTTTCAGAAAAGCTGATAAGGACACTACCCCAAAGAAATGAACTCTCTACGAATGTATAGCTTGTTTCAAGAAGAGGTGAGAAGAGGTGGAAGATGAATCCTGCAGTGGCTGTGAAAACCACTGTGCCCAGATCAGCTGCAGTTACGACGAGAGCTATCAGTGGAAATTTTAAACAGGAGGGATCACGATCCTGACGCATCCCTCTGACAGATTATAACCGGAAGTTGGAACATGGCTTTACCAATATGATCTCGAGGGCAAGGCATCATCAAAGCGGTGGCTACCAAGAGGTGGCAGTGGTCCAGTCAAAGGAAAAGGAGGCCAGTCAGGAGCCAACATCATGGCATCAGTGTTTTGGGACACTCAAGGCATTTTGCTTGCTGACTTTCTGAAGGGCCAAACATCTGCTTTTTAGGAGAGTGTTCTGAGAAGCTTAGATAAAGCTTTGGTAGAAACATGCTGGGAAAGTCTCACCAGATCCTTGTTCACCACCTCAGTGCTCTGCTCATTCCTCTCATCAAACAAGGGCAATTTTGTCAGTTTCAATGGGCAGTCCTTAGGAATTCACCTTACGGGCTGCTTTCGTTCCTTCTAGACTCTTTTTGATTCCTAATTATCATAAGTCACCCTGCCTTGCTTGGAAAGATGAGAGAAAGTCTCCTTGCCTTGCTGGGACAGATGAGAGATGAGATCCTCCTCTTCTCTCCCAGGACAGAATGGTCAGACTTGAGTTTCCTTCCTCCTCACTCTTCTCCTCCTTGAGGGAGGTGCTGTACCGGACAGACCTACTCCCGTGTCTAGACACGGGTAGACTCATTTAAGATCCTCACAGGCAATCCTCCATGGGGTCAAAGGGGAAGGACTTATTTCTTCAGGGCTCAGTAGTCCACATCCTTACGCGCACCTTCACCAGCCCAGGGCGGGGTAGCGGTGGGTGAAAGGGCGTGGCTCAGAGCCCGCTTCTTCCGCTCGGGCGTATCCTGGGAGGAACCCTTGTCCAGTGAGCGGGTCTTCGTCTCCACCAAATTCCCTAGGGGGACATTTCTGGCAGCCCTTCTTGTTCAGCAGCTTACGGGGGTCAGGTGGACCTGTGCTGGTCACCAGCCTGAAGCCCTTTCTCCATTTCAGCTATTTTTGCAGTTGCCTAGGTGACTTTTGAACCTCATTACCCAGAACAGCAAACGGACGAGGGGTGAGAAAAGTGGCCGTCTGGGTTTGCAGCATAGTGCTGCCTTAGAGGAGTTGTGCAGTCTTCGGGTGTGTGAGACTTCACCTGGCTGATTTGTGGGAATGCCTCCACAAATTCGCTAAATTCAGTAGCTTTTGCCTTCCAAGATTCATTTACACAATGTTGAATGCTTTAAATGAATGAGCGTGAAGAGTGCTGGGCTGGAAAGTGATGATATGGGTGGTAGGGACTCCTCGGAGTAGAGGAGTAGAGTTTTACTATTATAACTGGGAGGCAAATAAAAAGGAGCTGAACGTGATCCATAATAAAAGAAGCACACACTCACAAAGCTCCGTACCAACTACATTAAAATGGAAATCATGATATTTGGAAATACGACTTAATTGGAAATCATTAAGTAATCTCATCAAACATTTTTCAGTGGGTGGCAGGGCTATGGCGGGAAAACGGCAACGGTTCTGGCACCTACTTAACTTCATTCCATGAAATTCACCCAACAGGCCTCCAGAGAAGATATTACTGCTCTGATATTACAAAGGGAAAAACAGCTATGGCGTCTCTAAAAAGCACAACGTTCTAGGACTGGAATGACTTGAAATCCACACATAAATTTCTGAGTGTTTTTTGCCATAAGGTACTTTCCACCTTACTGTAAAGCACATCCTAAAATTGTCTGCAATGCAAATGGATTATGTGCATCCAACAGGAAACAGCACAGGTTGAGAAGCTGTTACTTCATAGCTCATTGCGACCCCTAGTGAAAAGTGTGGGGTCTCATCACTTTTGCCAACTCGTTTTGCCTGTTGGTTTCTCCACACTGTCAGGAGGATTTGACCAACTCCCTGTGGCTCAGGTTCGCTTATGCAGCCTGGTGGGGAAACCAGTGGGTATTGAAGACCTGCCTCTGGTGTGCCAGGAAGTTGTGCCTGCCGGCCACTCTGACTTGCGATCTTCCGCCTCAGTGTATGGCATCCTACACCTGGGTAATTAACACTGCCAGCATGATAAGAAGGTCCCTTCATCACTATTGCCACTAGTCCTTCCGACTCCTGTGCCCTGTTCCTTCTTTATTGGGACCCAAGAACGAGCAAACATAGTATTTTCAAACATCTCTCCCCCTTCCCTGGTACCACCAATATTCCACCATCCTAATTCCCTCAGAAGCATTCAGTCTCTCCATCCTGAGGTGGTGAAATCCCTCTAGGCATTTATAAGTATACCTGGACGTAAGAAATACAAGATACCGTTGTATTAACTAAATATAGTGTTGCTAAGTTCGTACTTTTCCTTGGTTGATTTTATTTTATAAATAGGTATCACTGGCATTTTTCAAAATGCGGTAGGCACAGAGAGTATATATGATGGAATTACATCCTCCTTCCCTGCACTCAGCAACCGAGATCTTCCCCCTACGGGCACTCAAAGGTTTCATTGTCTGAAATATCAGCCTAAACGTAGTTTATGTTTAGTAAGCACCAACTGTAAATAGTCCCACCTCCAAACGGAGTGGATTTAGGTTTCACTTTTCCAAAGAAAATCCATCAAAGAATTTTTCCACGTACTTTAAAACCATCCCACGTATAGAATCCATTATTATTGATGGGGACAGGCCCGAGGGGCAGCGGCGGGGATTCCGGGGGACTGGGAGTGGGGGGTTGGGGTTACTCTTGGCTTTTTGCCCTCTCCTGCCGCCGGCTGCTCCAGTTTCTTTCGCTTTGCGGCGCGGTGGACAGGGTGAGCTCTCGGGACTGATGGCGGTTTTGGAAGAGGCCTGGGGCTAAGGACAGGCCAGGGCGGAGGGAGAGGCGGACCGCTGGCGTGGCTGGATCTGGGCGCGCTGTCGGACCTTCCACATCACCAGCTGCAGGCAGGCGTTTGCGTCCTCGCTGGAGTTGTGGCCGTCCTGGCTGTCCTGGATGATCTGTCCCAGGTAGTCGGCCGCGAGATTCCTGAGGGAGCGCTTGTAGGGGAAACCCAGGTAGTGCGGGAAGAGCACGGCCGTGTCCACCACGGTGCTGTGGATGAGCTTCAGGGCCAGCAGATCGCTCTCCAGGCTGTGCCCGATGAGGATGGTTTGGGCGCTGAAAAAGCTCAGCAGGATGGCTTGGACTTGGGGCAAGGTGATGCTCGTCTTGGCGACGTCGGCCTCGGTGACTCCGGAAAACCTGGTGTTGTAGTCCACGATCTCGTTGTCGGGCTTGACGAAGGTGTCGTACACCACTCGCATGTCGGCGTCCACCACGGTGACGCGGGTCAGCTCTAGGCCATGCGTGGTGTAGCACATCTCACAGTCCAAGGCGTAGATTCCTGGATAAGCGTCTCTGGACAACTCTTTCTTGAAGGTCTCCACGAAGCCATCGAGGCTCTCCTTGCGGCCGTCCCGCACGTGCTGCTTTGCCACCTGGCAGCCCACAGAGCCAGGAGCAGCTGCACAGCAGTTGTACTGGCTAACCCGGCCTCCAGCCACCTGGCTCGAGCGGACCCGCCCCCAGTGATAATAACACAACTGGTCGCGTACACAGCGGCCCGAGGAGGACACCAGGTACTCGGTGCCACAACGGCAGCAGACCCTGCAGGAGGAGTCGCCGGGCCCCTTCCCCTGGCCAGTGAAGAGGACGGCGCCTCCGGGCCGCTCGGGGTGCGGGAAGGGGTAGCCGTTCTCCTTGAGCTGGTCCTGGGTGAGCAGGAACTCCTGGAGGCGGCCGTACAGGGCGGCCCTGCTGAGGCCGGGCATGGAGCTGGGGGTCAGGCCCTTGAGTCTCTTGAGGGTGTTCAGGACCACGTTCAGGTACCTGTTCTTGTTGGGGCTGCAGTCGTAGGCCACCTTCTCCTCGTTCAGCGCCTTCTCCTCGGCCTCCTGCTTGGAGGCGCAGAACTTGAGACACTCTTCGGTGAACAGTTGGAGATAGCCTCGGCGGATGACGGTGGGGACTTGGCACCCAGACCTTCGGAGGATAATGGGTTTCTTCAAACTCGGTAAGGATGGACGACGGACGATTCGCTTAGAGCTGATGGTGGTGGTGGTCTTGCATGCCATCCCTGACCTGTTGCGCGTCTTCCCTGGCTGTCTGCCGACCTTGGAGCCACTGGAGCGTTGGCTGCTCCTGGCCACCCGGGTTCTCTTGGCATCTGTGTAACCTGTGACCAAGCAAGGGCTGGAAGAGTGGGCGGTCGTCTTCCTCTTCCTGGGGGCTGCGATGCGGACTCCCGAGGGCCTCTCTGACAGCCTTGGGGCGCCTGGCAAGCAGCAGGCCGATCCCCTCTGCGCAGGGAAGTAGCACGCCTCCGTCACCATCTTGGGCCACGCTGGGGGCACCGCCGGACCCCTGTTCTGGGGCTCCGCCTGGATGTCCACAAATGCTGAGGCCTGGCTGTGCATCTGGGGCACCCGGAGCCCGAAGCTCTGGGCAGGCTGATGAGAGGGAAGTGGGAATTCTGGAGCCTCCAGGGCCGCCTCCTCGGCCACCTTCTCAGCTTCTGGGTACCCAGGTGGGAACCAGCAGGGAGCTGTGGCTCGCAACATCTTGCTGCCTTCGGGAGCACCGGCCTGGCTCTGCTCCGCTACCAGCTGGCGGCTTGCCTCCAGGGCCGCCTCCTCGGCCACCTTCTTAGCTTCTGGGTACCCAGGTGGGAACCAGCAGGGAGCTGTGGCTCGCAACATCTTGCTGCCTTCGGGAGCACCGGCCTGGCTCTGCTCCGCTCCCAGCTGGCGGCTTGCCTCCAGGGCCGCCTCCTCGGCCACCTTCTTAGCTTCTGGGTATCCAGGTGGGAACCAGCAGGGAGCTGTGGCTCGCAACATCTTGCTGCCTTCGGGAGCACCGGCCTGGCTCTGCTCCTCTCCCAACTGGCGGCTTCAATGAGTGCCGCGGCCGCCACGCGTCGCCTTTATAGACGCACAGGGCAGAGTGGGTGGGACTTCTCCTTGATAGGTTGCTGCTTCAATCCAATCACACTGAGCCTCATCTTCCACCAGACTCCAGCTTGGGAATGCCCCAGGGGGTGCGCTAGCGGAATCAACTGGAACTCCTGGTTGCTAACCTTGGAGCTAGGTTGCTTTTCCTGAGTTAATTAACTGTCCGTGCAGGGCAGTCCTATAATGGCTACTGGAATTGGGCTACCTAGGATTAAATGAAGGTTCAGGGAGGTTGGGCAACTTGCTTGGGCCCACACAGCACCCCATGGAGCCAGGACTGATCCAGCAGTCTGCTGCATGCTGGAGGGCAGGATCTCTCTGGGGTTGCCTTTCCCTGCTCTGTGCACTCCTCCGCTGTGGGCAAATTGAGGACAGGAAGTGGACCGCACCCACTTCTCTCCCAGGACTCGGGCAATGTTCAACACAGGGGGTCTTCCAAAGGTTCATAGAAAATGCACATGCTGAAGAAACTATGCATGGATTTCCACTGGTTTGCACTCAAATAAACTTGTCCTAACTTCTTATCACCTTTCTGAACTAGATCTAGTTTGAGGCACTGAGAAGGATGAGACATCCACTGAAAAGGACTCCTATCAGAGCAACATGAATTCCACGAAAACTGCAGCAAGAGCAAACATCAAATTTCTGGTGAAGCTTGGGTGGAAGAATGAAGAAATCATTGATGTTTTCAGAAAAGCTGATAAGGACACTACCCCAAAGAAATGAACTCTCTACGAATGTATAGCTTGTTTCAAGAAGAGGTGAGAAGATGTGGAAGATGAATCCTGCAGTGGCTGTGAAAACCACTGTGCCCAGATCAGCTGCAGTTACGACGAGAGCTATCAGTGGAAATTTTAAACAGGAGGGATCACGATCCTGACGCATCCCTCTGACAGATGATAACCGGAAGTTGGAACATGGCTTTACCAATATGATCTCGAGGGCAAGGCATCATCAAAGCGGTGGCTACCAAGAGGTGGCAGTGGTCCAGTCAAAGGAAAAGGAGGCCAGTCAGGAGCCAACATCATGGCATCAGTGTTTTGGGACACTCAAGGCATTTTGCTTGCTGACTTTCTGAAGGGCCAAACATCTGCTTTTTAGGAGAGTGTTCTGAGAAGCTTAGATAAAGCTTTGGTAGAAACATGCTGGGAAAGTCTCACCAGATCCTTGTTCACCACCTCAGTGCTCTGCTCATTCCTCTCATCAAACAAGGGCAATTTTGTCAGTTTCAATGGGCAGTCCTTAGGAATTCACCTTACGGGCTGCTTTCGTTCCTTCTAGACTCTTTTTGATTCCTAATTATCATAAGTCACCCTGCCTTGCTTGGAAAGATGAGAGAAAGTCTCCTTGCCTTGCTGGGACAGATGAGAGATGAGATCCTCCTCTTCTCTCCCAGGACAGAATGGTCAGACTTGAGTTTCCTTCCTCCTCACTCTTCTCCTCCTTGAGGGAGGTGCTGTACCGGACAGACCTACTCCCGTGTCTAGACACGGGTAGACTCATTTAAGATCCTCACAGGCAATCCTCCATGGGGTCAAAGGGGAAGGACTTATTTCTTCAGGGCTCAGTAGTCCACATCCTTACGCGCACCTTCACCAGCCCAGGGCGGGGTAGCGGTGGGTGAAAGGGCGTGGCTCAGAGCCCGCTTCTTCCGCTCGGGCGTATCCTGGGAGGAACCCTTGTCCAGTGAGCGGGTCTTCGTCTCCACCAAATTCCCTAGGGGGACATTTCTGGCAGCCCTTCTTGTTCAGCAGCTTACGGGGGTCAGGTGGACCTCTGCTGGTCACCAGCCTGAAGCCCTTTCTCCATTTCAGCTATTTTTGCAGTTGCCTAGGTGACTTTTGAACCTCATTACCCAGAACAGCAAACGGACGAGGGGTGAGAAAAGTGGCCGTCTGGGTTTGCAGCATAGTGCTGCCTTAGAGGAGTTGTGCAGTCTTCGGGTGTGTGAGACTTCACCTGGCTGATTTGTGGGAATGCCTCCACAAATTCGCTAAATTCAGTAGCTTTTGCCTTCCAAGATTCATTTACACAATGTTGAATGCTTTAAATGAATGAGCGTGAAGAGTGCTGGGCTGGAAAGTGATGATATGGGTGGTAGGGACTCCTCGGAGTAGAGGAGTAGAGTTTTACTATTATAACTGGGAGGCAAATAAAAAGGAGCTGAACGTGATCCATAATAAAAGAAGCACACACTCACAAAGCTCCGTACCAACTACATTAAAATGGAAATCATGATATTTGGAAATACGACTTAATTGGAAATCATTAAGTAATCTCATCAAACATTTTTCAGTGGGTGGCAGGGCTATGGCGGGAAAACGGCAACGGTTCTGGCACCTACTTAACTTCATTCCATGAAATTCACCCAACAGGCCTCCAGAGAAGATATTACTGCTCTGATATTACAAAGGGAAAAACAGCTATGGCGTCTCTAAAAAGCACAACGTTCTAGGACTGGAATGACTTGAAATCCACACATAAATTTCTGAGTGTTTTTTGCCATAAGGTACTTTCCACCTTACTGTAAAGCACATCCTAAAATTGTCTGCAATGCAAATGGATTATGTGCATCCAACAGGAAACAGCACAGGTTGAGAAGCTGTTACTTCATAGCTCATTGCGACCCCTAGTGAAAAGTGTGGGGTCTCATCACTTTTGCCAACTCGTTTTGCCTGTTGGTTTCTCCACACTGTCAGGAGGATTTGACCAACTCCCTGTGGCTCAGGTTCGCTTATGCAGCCTGGTGGGGAAACCAGTGGGTATTGAAGACCTGCCTCTGGTGTGCCAGGAAGTTGTGCCTGCCGGCCACTCTGACTTGCGATCTTCCGCCTCAGTGTATGGCATCCTACACCTGGGTAATTAACACTGCCAGCATGATAAGAAGGTCCCTTCATCACTATTGCCACTAGTCCTTCCGACTCCTGTGCCCTGTTCCTTCTTTATTGGGACCCAAGAACGAGCAAACATAGTATTTTCAAACATCTCTCCCCCTTCCCTGGTACCACCAATATTCCACCATCCTAATTCCCTCAGAAGCATTCAGTCTCTCCATCCTGAGGTGGTGAAATCCCTCTAGGCATTTATAAGTATACCTGGACGTAAGAAATACAAGATACCGTTGTATTAACTAAATATAGTGTTGCTAAGTTCGTCCTTTTCCTTGGTTGATTTTATTTTATAAATAGGTATCACTGGCATTTTTCAAAATGCGGTAGGCACAGAGAGTATATATGATGGAATTACATCCTCCTTCCCTGCACTCAGCAACCGAGATCTTCCCCCTACGGGCACTCAAAGGTTTCATTGTCTGAAATATCAGCCTAAACGTAGTTTATGTTTAGTAAGCACCAACTGTAAATAGTCCCACCTCCAAACGGAGTGGATTTAGGTTTCACTTTTCCAAGGAAAATCCATCAAAGAATTTTTCCACGTACTTTAAAACCATCCCACGTATAGAATCCATTATTATTGATGGGGACAGGCCCGAGGGGCAGCGGCGGGGATTCCGGGGGACTGGGAGTGGGGGGTTGGGGTTACTCTTGGCTTTTTGCCCTCTCCTGCCGCCGGCTGCTCCAGTTTCTTTCGCTTTGCGGCGCGGTGGACAGGGTGAGCTCTCGGGACTGATGGCGGTTTTGGAAGAGGCCTGGGGCTAAGGACAGGCCAGGGCGGAGGGAGAGGCGGACCGCTGGCGTGGCTGGATCTGGGCGCGCTGTCGGACCTTCCACATCACCAGCTGCAGGCAGGCGTTTGCGTCCTCGCTGGAGTTGTGGCCGTCCTGGCTGTCCTGGATGATCTGTCCCAGGTCGTCGGCCGCGAGATTCCTGAGGGAGCGCTTGTAGGGGAAACCCAGGTAGTGCGGGAAGAGCACGGCCGTGTCCACCACGGTGCTGTGGATGAGCTTCAGGGCCAGCAGATCGCTCTCCAGGCTGTGCCCGATGAGGATGGTTTGGGCGCTGAAAAAGCTCAGCAGGATGGCTTGGACTTGGGGCAAGGTGATGCTCGTCTTGGCGACGTCGGCCTCGGTGACTCCGGAAAACCTGGTGTTGTAGTCCACGATCTCGTTGTCGGGCTTGACGAAGGTGTCGTACACCACTCGCATGTCGGCGTCCACCACGGTGACGCGGGTCAGCTCTAGGCCATGCGTGGTGTAGCACATCTCACAGTCCAAGGCGTAGATTCCTGGATAAGCGTCTCTGGACAACTCTTTCTTGAAGGTCTCCACGAAGCCATCGAGGCTCTCCTTGCGGCCGTCCCGCACGTGCTGCTTTGCCACCTGGCAGCCCACAGAGCCAGGAGCAGCTGCACAGCAGGTGTACTGGCTAACCCGGCCTCCAGCCACCTGGCTCGAGCGGACCCGCCCCCAGTGATAATAACACAACTGGTCGCGTACACAGCGGCCCGAGGAGGACACCAGGTACTCGGTGCCACAACGGCAGCAGACCCTGCAGGAGGAGTCGCCGGGCCCCTTCCCCTGGCCAGTGAAGAGGACGGCGCCTCCGGGCCGCTCGGGGTGCGGGGAGGGGTAGCCGTTCTCCTTGAGCTGGTCCTGGGTGAGCAGGAACTCCTGGAGGCGGCCGTACAGGGCGGCCCTGCTGAGGCCGGGCATGGAGCTGGGGGTCAGGCCCTTGAGTCTCTTGAGGGTGTTCAGGACCACGTTCAGGTACCTGTTCTTGTTGGGGCTGCAGTCGTAGGCCACCTTCTCCTCGTTCAGCGCCTTCTCCTCGGCCTCCTGCTTGGAGGCGCAGAACTTGAGACACTCTTCGGTGAACAGTTGGAGATAGCCTCGGCGGATGACGGTGGGGACTTGGCACCCAGACCTTCGGAGGATAATGGGTTTCTTCAAACTCGGTAAGGATGGACGATGGACGATTCGCTTAGAGCTGATGGTGGTGGTGGTCTTGCATGCCATCCCTGACCTGTTGCGCGTCTTCCCTGGCTGTCTGCCGACCTTGGAGCCACTGGAGCGTTGGCTGCTGCTGGCCACCCGGGTTCTCTTGGCATCTGTGTAACCTGTGACCAAGCAAGGGCTGGAAGAGTGGGCGATCGTCTTCCTCTTCCTGGGGGCTGCGATGCGGACTCCCGAGGGCCTCTCTGACAGCCTTGGGGTGCCTGGCAAGCAGCAGGCCGATCCCCTCTGCGCAGGGAAGTAGCACGCCTCCGTCACCATCTTGGGCCACGCTGGGGGCACCGCCGGACCCCTGTTCTGGGGCTCCGCCTGGATGTCCACAAATGCTGAGGCCTGGCTGTGCATCTGGGGCACCCGGAGCCCGAAGCTCTGGGCAGGCTGATGAGAGGGCAGTGGGAATTCTGGAGCCTCCAGGGCCGCCTCCTCGGCCACCTTCTTAGCTTCTGGGTACCCAGGTGGGAGCCAGCAGGGAGCTGTGGCTCGCAACATCTTGCTGCCTTCGGGAGCACCGGCCTGGCTCTGCTCCGCTCCCAGCTGGCGGCTTGCCTCCAGGGCCGCCTCCTCGGCCACCTTCTTAGCTTCTGGGTACCCAGGTGGGAACCAGCAGGGAGCTGTGGCTCGCAACATCTTGCTGCCTTCGGGAGCACCGGCCTGGCTCTGCTCCGCTCCCAGCTGGCGGCTTGCCTCCAGGGCCGCCTCCTCGGCCACCTTCTTAGCTTCTGGGTATCCAGGTGGGAACCAGCAGGGAGCTGTGGCTCGCAACATCTTGCTGCCTTCGGGAGCACCGGCCTGGCTCTGCTCCTCTCCCAACTGGCGGCTTCAATGAGTGCCGCGGCCGCCACGCGTCGCCTTTATAGACGCACAGGGCAGAGTGGGTGGGACTTCTCCTTGATAGGTTGCTGCTTCAATCCAATCACACTGAGCCTCATCTTCCACCAGACTCCAGCTTGGGAATGCCCCAGGGGGTGCGCTAGCGGAATCAACTGGAACTCCTGGTTGCTAACCTTGGAGCTAGGTTGCTTTTCCTGAGTTAATTAACTGTCCGTGCAGGGCAGTCCTATAATGGCTACTGGAATTGGGCTACCTAGGATTAAATGAAGGTTCAGGGAGGTTGGGCAACTTGCTTGGGCCCACACAGCACCCCATGGAGCCAGGACTGATCCAGCAGTCTGCTGCATGCTGGAGGGCAGGATCTCTCTGGGGTTGCCTTTCCCTGCTCTGTGCACTCCTCCGCTGTGGGCAAATTGAGGACAGGAAGTGGACCGCACCCACTTCTCTCCCAGGACTCGGGCAATGTTCAACACAGGGGGTCTTCCAAAGGTTCATAGAAAATGCACATGCTGAAGAAACTATGCATGGATTTCCACTGGTTTGCACTCAAATAAACTTGTCCTAACTTCTTATCACCTTTCTGAACTAGATCTAGTTTGAGGCACTGAGAAGGATGAGACATCCACTGAAAAGGACTCCTATCAGAGCAACATGAATTCCACGAAAACTGCAGCAAGAGCAAACATCAAATTTCTGGTGAAGCTTGGGTGGAAGAATGAAGAAATCATTGATGTTTTCAGAAAAGCTGATAAGGACACTACTCCAAAGAAATGAACTCTCTACGAATGTATAGCTTGTTTCAAGAAGAGGTGAGAAGAGGTGGAAGATGAATCCTGCAGTGGCTGTGAAAACCACTGTGCCCAGATCAGCTGCAGTTACGACGAGAGCTATCAGTGGAAATTTTAAACAGGAGGGATCACGATCCTGACGCATCCCTCTGACAGATTATAACCGGAAGTTGGAACATGGCTTTACCAATATGATCTCGAGGGCAAGGCATCATCAAAGCGGTGGCTACCAAGAGGTGGCAGTGGTCCAGTCAAAGGAAAAGGAGGCCAGTCAGGAGCCAACATCATGGCATCAGTGTTTTGGGACACTCAAGGCATTTTGCTTGCTGACTTTCTGAAGGGCCAAACATCTGCTTTTTAGGAGAGTGTTCTGAGAAGCTTAGATAAAGCTTTGGTAGAAACATGCTGGGAAAGTCTCACCAGATCCTTGTTCACCACCTCAGTGCTCTGCTCATTCCTCTCATCAAACAAGGGCAATTTTGTCAGTTTCAATGGGCAGTCCTTAGGAATTCACCTTACGGGCTGCTTTCGTTCCTTCTAGACTCTTTTTGATTCCTAATTATCATAAGTCACCCTGCCTTGCTTGGAAAGATGAGAGAAAGTCTCCTTGCCTTGCTGGGACAGATGAGAGATGAGATCCTCCTCTTCTCTCCCAGGACAGAATGGTCAGACTTGAGTTTCCTTTCTCCTCACTCTTCTCCTCCTTGAGGGAGGTGCTGTACCGGACAGACCTACTCCCGTGTCTAGACACGGGTAGACTCATTTAAGATCCTCACAGGCAATCCTCCATGGGGTCAAAGGGGAAGGACTTATTTCTTCAGGGCTCAGTAGTCCACATCCTTACGCGCACCTTCACCAGCCCAGGGCGGGGTAGCGGTGGGTGAAAGGGCGTGGCTCAGAGCCCGCTTCTTCCGCTCGGGCGTATCCTGGGAGGAACCCTTGTCCAGTGAGCGGGTCTTCGTCTCCACCAAATTCCCTAGGGGGACATTTCTGGCAGCCCTTCTTGTTCAGCAGCTTACGGGGGTCAGGTGGACTTGTGCTGGTCACCAGCCTGAAGCCCTTTCTCCATTTCAGCTATTTTTGCAGTTGCCTAGGTGACTTTTGAACCTCATTACCCAGAACAGCAAACGGACGAGGGGTGAGAAAAGTGGCCGTCTGGGTTTGCAGCATACTGCTGCCTTAGAGGAGTTGTGCAGTCTTCGGGTGTGTGAGACTTCACCTGGCTGATTTGTGGGAATGCCTCCACAAATTCGCTAAATTCAGTAGCTTTTGCCTTCCAAGATTCATTTACACAATGTTGAATGCTTTAAATGAATGAGCGTGAAGAGTGCTGGGCTGGAAAGTGATGATATGGGTGGTAGGGACTCCTCGGAGTAGAGGAGTAGAGTTTTACTATTATAACTGGGAGGCAAATAAAAAGGAGCTGAACGTGATCCATAATAAAAGAAGCACACACTCACAAAGCTCCGTACCAACTACATTAAAATGGAAATCATGATATTTGGAAATACGACTTAATTGGAAATCATTAAGTAATCTCATCAAACATTTTTCAGTGGGTGGCAGGGCTATGGCGGGAAAACGGCAACGGTTCTGGCACCTACTTAACTTCATTCCATGAAATTCACCCAACAGGCCTCCAGAGAAGATATTACTGCTCTGATATTACAAAGGGAAAAACAGCTATGGCGTCTCTAAAAAGCACAACGTTCTAGGACTGGAATGACTTGAAATCCACACATAAATTTCTGAGTGTTTTTTGCCATAAGGTACTTTCCACCTTACTGTAAAGCACATCCTAAAATTGTCTGCAATGCAAATGGATTATGTGCATCCAACAGGAAACAGCACAGGTTGAGAAGCTGTTACTTCATAGCTCATTGCGACCACTAGTGAAAAGTGTGGGGTCTCATCACTTTTGCCCCCACGTTTTGCCTGTTGGTTTCTCCACACTGTCAGGAGGATTTGACCAACTCCCTGTGGCTCAGGTTCGCTTATGCAGCCTGGTGGGGAAACCAGTGGGTATTGAAGACCTGCCTCTGGTGTGCCAGGAAGTTGTGCCTGCCGGCCACTCTGACTTGCGATCTTCCGCCTCAGTGTATGGCATCCTACACCTGGGTAATTAACACTGCCAGCATGATAAGAAGGTCCCTTCATCACTATTGCCACTAGTCCTTCCGACTCCTGTGCCCTGTTCCTTCTTTATTGGGACCCAAGAACGAGCAAACATAGTATTTTCAAACATCTCTCCCCCTTCCCTGGTACCACCAATATTCCACCATCCTAATTCCCTCAGAAGCATTCAGTCTCTCCATCCTGAGGTGGTGAAATCCCTCTAGGCATTTATAAGTATACCTGGACGTAAGAAATACAAGATACCGTTGTATTAACTAAATATAGTGTTGCTAAGTTCGTCCTTTTCCTTGGTTGATTTTATTTTATAAATAGGTATCACTGGCATTTTTCAAAATGCGGTAGGCACAGAGAGTATATATGATGGAATTACATCCTCCTTCCCTGCACTCAGCAACCGAGATCTTCCCCCTACGGGCACTCAAAGGTTTCATTGTCTGAAATATCAGCCTAAACGTAGTTTATGTTTAGTAAGCACCAACTGTAAATAGTCCCACCTCCAAACGGAGTGGATTTAGGTTTCACTTTTCCAAGGAAAATCCATCAAAGAATTTTTCCACGTACTTTAAAACCATCCCACGTATAGAATCCATTATTATTGATGGGGACAGGCCCGAGGGGCAGCGGCGGGGATTCCGGGGGACTGGGAGTGGGGGGTTGGGGTTACTCTTGGCTTTTTGCCCTCTCCTGCCGCCGGCTGCTCCAGTTTCTTTCGCTTTGCGGCGCGGTGGACAGGGTGAGCTCTCGGGACTGATGACGGTTTTGGAAGAGGCCTGGGGCTAAGGACAGGCCAGGGCGGAGGGAGAGGTGGACCGCTGGCGTGGCTGGATCTGGGCGCGCTGTCGGACCTTCCACATCACCAGCTGCAGGCAGGCGTTTGCGTCCTCGCTGGAGTTGTGGCCGTCCTGGCTGTCCTGGATGATCTGTCCCAGGTAGTCGGCCGCGAGATTCCTGAGGGAGCGCTTGTAGGGGAAACCCAGGTAGTGCGGGAAGAGCACGGCCGTGTCCACCACGGTGCTGTGGATGAGCTTCAGGGCCAGCAGATCGCTCTCCAGGCTGTGCCCGATGAGGATGGTTTGGGCGCTGAAAAAGCTCAGCAGGATGGCTTGGACTTGGGGCAAGGTGATGCTCGTCTTGGCGACGTCGGCCTCGGTGACTCCGGAAAACCTGGTGTTGTAGTCCACGATCTCGTTGTCGGGCTTGACGAAGGTGTCGTACACCACTCGCATGTCGGCGTCCACCACGGTGACGCGGGTCAGCTCTAGGCCATGCGTGGTGTAGCACATCTCACAGTCCAAGGCGTAGATTCCTGGATAAGCGTCTCTGGACAACTCTTTCTTGAAGGTCTCCACGAAGCCATCGAGGCTCTCCTTGCGGCCGTCCCGCACGTGCTGCTTTGCCACCTGGCAGCCCACAGAGCCAGGAGCAGCTGCACAGCAGGTGTACTGGCTAACCCGGCCTCCAGCCACCTGGCTCGAGCGGACCCGCCCCCAGTGATAATAACACAACTGGTCGCGTACACAGCGGCCCGAGGAGGACACCAGGTACTCGGTGCCACAACGGCAGCAGACCCTGCAGGAGGAGTCGCCGGGCCCCTTCCCCTGGCCAGTGAAGAGGACGGCGCCTCCGGGCCGCTCGGGGTGCGGGAAGGGGTAGCCGTTCTCCTTGAGCTGGTCCTGGGTGAGCAGGAACTCCTGGAGGCGGCCGTACAGGGCGGCCCTGCTGAGGCCGGGCATGGAGCTGGGGGTCAGGCCCTTGAGTCTCTTGAGGGTGTTCAGGACCACGTTCAGGTACCTGTTCTTGTTGGGGCTGCAGTCGTAGGCCACCTTCTCCTCGTTCAGCGCCTTCTCCTCGGCCTCCTGCTTGGAGGCGCAGAACTTGAGACACTCTTCGGTGAACAGTTGGAGATAGCCTCGGCGGATGACGGTGGGGACTTGGCACCCAGACCTTCGGAGGATAATGGGTTTCTTCAAACTCGGTAAGGATGGACCACGGACGATACGCTTAGAGCTGATGGTGGTGGTGGTCTTGCATGCCATCCCTGACCTGTTGTGCGTCTTCCCTGGCTGTCTGCCGACCTTGGAGCCACTGGAGCGTTGGCTGCTGCTGGCCACCCGGGTTCTCTTGGCATCTGTGTAACCTGTGACCAAGCAAGGGCTGGAAGAGTGGGCGATCGTCTTCCTCTTCCTGGGGGCTGCGATGCGGACTCCCGAGGGCCTCTCTGACAGCCTTGGGGCGCCTGGCAAGCAGCAGGCCGATCCCCTCTGCGCAGGGAAGTAGCACGCCTCCGTCACCATCTTGGGCCACGCTGGGGGCACCGCCGGACCCCTGTTCTGGGGCTCCGCCTGGATGTCCACAAATGCTGAGGCCTGGCTGTGCATCTGGGGCACCCGGAGCCCGAAGCTCTGGGCAGGCTGATGAGAGGGCAGTGGGAATTCTGGAGCCTCCAGGGCCGCCTCCTCGGCCACCTTCTCAGCTTCTGGGTACCCAGGTGGGAACCAGCAGGGAGCTGTGGCTCGCAACATCTTGCTGCCTTCGGGAGCACCGGCCTGGCTCTGCTCCGCTCCCAGCTGGCGGCTTGCCTCCAGGGCCGCCTCCTCGGCCACCTTCTTAGCTTCTGGGTACCCAGGTGGGAACCAGCAGGGAGCTGTGGCTCGCAACATCTTGCTGCCTTCGGGAGCACCGGCCTGGCTCTGCTCCGCTCCCAGCTGGCGGCTTGCCTCCAGGGCCGCCTCCTCGGCCACCTTCTTAGCTTCTGGGTATCCAGGTGGGAACCAGCAGGGAGCTGTGGCTCGCAACATCTTGCTGCCTTCGGGAGCACCGGCCTGGCTCTGCTCCTCTCCCAACTGGCGGCTTCAATGAGTGCCGCGGCCGCCACGCGTCGCCTTTATAGACGCACAGGGCAGAGTGGGTGGGACTTCTCCTTGATAGGTTGCTGCTTCAATCCAATCACACTGAGCCTCATCTTCCACCAGACTCCAGCTTGGGAATGCCCCAGGGGGTGCGCTAGCGGAATCAACTGGAACTCCTGGTTGCTAACCTTGGAGCTAGGTTGCTTTTCCTGAGTTAATTAACTGTCCGTGCAGGGCAGTCCTATAATGGCTACTGGAATTGGGCTACCTAGGATTAAATGAAGGTTCAGGGAGGTTGGGCAACTTGCTTGGGCCCACACAGCACCCCATGGAGCCAGGACTGATCCAGCAGTCTGCTGCATGCTGGAGGGCAGGATCTCTCTGGGGTTGCCTTTCCCTGCTCTGTGCACTCCTCCGCTGTGGGCAAATTGAGGACAGGAAGTGGACCGCACCCACTTCTCTCCCAGGACTCGGGCAATGTTCAACACAGGGGGTCTTCCAAAGGTTCATAGAAAATGCACATGCTGAAGAAACTATGCATGGATTTCCACTGGTTTGCACTCAAATAAACTTGTCCTAACTTCTTATCACCTTTCTGAACTAGATCTAGTTTGAGGCACTGAGAAGGATGAGACATCCACTGAAAAGGACTCCTATCAGAGCAACATGAATTCCACGAAAACTGCAGCAAGAGCAAACATCAAATTTCTGGTGAAGCTTGGGTGGAAGAATGAAGAAATCATTGATGTTTTCAGAAAAGCTGATAAGGACACTACTCCAAAGAAATGAACTCTCTACGAATGTATAGCTTGTTTCAAGAAGAGGTGAGAAGAGGTGGAAGATGAATCCTGCAGTGGCTGTGAAAACCACTGTGCCCAGATCAGCTGCAGTTACGACGAGAGCTATCAGTGGAAATTTTAAACAGGAGGGATCACGATCCTGACGCATCCCTCTGACAGATGATAACCGGAAGTTGGAACATGGCTTTACCAATATGATCTCGAGGGCAAGGCATCATCAAAGCGGTGGCTACCAAGAGGTGGCAGTGGTCCAGTCAAAGGAAAAGGAGGCCAGTCAGGAGCCAACATCATGGCATCAGTGTTTTGGGACACTCAAGGCATTTTGCTTGCTGACTTTCTGAAGGGCCAAACATCTGCTTTTTAGGAGAGTGTTCTGAGAAGCTTAGATAAAGCTTTGGTAGAAACATGCTGGGAAAGTCTCACCAGATCCTTGTTCACCACCTCAGTGCTCTGCTCATTCCTCTCATCAAACAAGGGCAATTTTGTCAGTTTCAATGGGCAGTCCTTAGGAATTCACCTTACGGGCTGCTTTCGTTCCTTCTAGACTCTTTTTGATTCCTAATTATCATAAGTCACCCTGCCTTGCTTGGAAAGATGAGAGAAAGTCTCCTTGCCTTGCTGGGACAGATGAGAGATGAGGTCCTCCTCTTCTCTCCCAGGACAGAATGGTCAGACTTGAGTTTCCGTTCTCCTCACTCTTCTCCTCCTTGAGGGAGGTGCTGTACCGGACAGACCTACTCCCGTGTCTAGACACGGGTAGACTCATTTAAGATCCTCACAGGCAATCCTCCATGGGGTCAAAGGGGAAGGACTTATTTCTTCAGGGCTCAGTAGTCCACATCCTTACGCGCACCTTCACCAGCCCAGGGCGGGGTAGCGGTGGGTGAAAGGGCGTGGCTCAGAGCCCGCTTCTTCCGCTCGGGCGTATCCTGGGAGGAACCCTTGTCCAGTGAGCGGGTCTTCGTCTCCACCAAATTCCCTAGGGGGACATTTCTGGCAGCCCTTCTTGTTCAGCAGCTTACGGGGGTCAGGTGGACCTCTGCTGGTCACCAGCCTGAAGCCCTTTCTCCATTTCAGCTATTTTTGCAGTTGCCTAGGTGACTTTTGAACCTCATTACCCAGAACAGCAAACGGACGAGGGGTGAGAAGAGTGGCCGTCTGGGTTTGCAGCATAGTGCTGCCTTAGAGGAGTTGTGCAGTCTTCGGGTGTGTGAAACTTCACCTGGCTGATTTGTGGGAATGCCTCCACAAATTCGCTAAATTCAGTAGCTTTTGCCTTCCAAGATTCATTTACACAATGTTGAATGCTTTAAATGAATGAGCGTGAAGAGTGCTGGGCTGGAAAGTGATGATATGGGTGGTAGGGACTCCTCGGAGTAGAGGAGTAGAGTTTTACTATTATAACTGGGAGGCAAATAAAAAGGAGCTGAACGTGATCCATAATAAAAGAAGCACACACTCACAAAGCTCCGTACCAACTACATTAAAATGGAAATCATGATATTTGGAAATACGACTTAATTGGAAATCATTAAGTAATCTCATCAAACATTTTTCAGTGGGTGGCAGGGCTATGGCGGGAAAACGGCAACGGTTCTGGCACCTACTTAACTTCATTCCATGAAATTCACCCAACAGGCCTCCAGAGAAGATATTACTGCTCTGATATTACAAAGGGAAAAACAGCTATGGCGTCTCTAAAAAGCACAACGTTCTAGGACTGGAATGACTTGAAATCCACACATAAATTTCTGAGTGTTTTTTGCCATAAGGTACTTTCCACCTTACTGTAAAGCACATCCTAAAATTGTCTGCAATGCAAATGGATTATGTGCATCCAACAGGAAACAGCACAGGTTGAGAAGCTGTTACTTCATAGCTCATTGCGACCCCTAGTGAAAAGTGTGGGGTCTCATCACTTTTGCCAACTCGTTTTGCCTGTTGGTTTCTCCACACTGTCAGGAGGATTTGACCAACTCCCTGTGGCTCAGGTTCGCTTATGCAGCCTGGTGGGGAAACCAGTGGGTATTGAAGACCTGCCTCTGGTGTGCCAGGAAGTTGTGCCTGCCGGCCACTCTGACTTGCAATCTTCCGCCTCAGTGTATGGCATCCTACACCTGGGTAATTAACACTGCCAGCATGATAAGAAGGTCCCTTCATCACTATTGCCACTAGTCCTTCCGACTCCTGTGCCCTGTTCCTTCTTTATTGGGACCCAAGAACGAGCAAACATAGTATTTTCAAACATCTCTCCCCCTTCCCTGGTACCACCAATATTCCACCATCCTAATTCCCTCAGAAGCATTCAGTCTCTCCATCCTGAGGTGGTGAAATCCCTCTAGGCATTTATAAGTATACCTGGACGTAAGAAATACAAGATACCGTTGTATTAACTACATATAGTGTTGCTAAGTTCGTACTTTTCCTTGGTTGATTTTATTTTATAAATAGGTATCACTGGCATTTTTCAAAATGCGGTAGGCACAGAGAGTATATATGATGGAATTACATCCTCCTTCCCTGCACTCAGCAACCGAGATCTTCCCCCTACGGGCACTCAAAGGTTTCATTGTCTGAAATATCAGCCTAAACGTAGTTTATGTTTAGTAAGCACCAACTGTAAATAGTCCCACCTCCAAACGGAGTGGATTTAGGTTTCACTTTTCCAAGGAAAATCCATCAAAGAATTTTTCCACGTACTTTAAAACCATCCCACGTATAGAATCCATTATTATTGATGGGGACAGGCCCGAGGGGCAGCGGCGGGGATTCCGGGGGACTGGGAGTGGGGGGTTGGGGTTACTCTTGGCGTTTTGCCCTCTCCTGCCGCCGGCTGCTCCAGTTTCTTTCGCTTTGCGGCGCGGTGGACAGGGTGAGCTCTCGGGACTGATGGCGGTTTTGGAAGAGGCCTGGGGCTAAGGACAGGCCAGGGCGGAGGGAGAGGCGGACCGCTGGCGTGGCTGGATCTGGGCGCGCTGTCGGACCTTCCACATCACCAGCTGCAGGCAGGCGTTTGCGTCCTCGCTGGAGTTGTGGCCGTCCTGGCTGTCCTGGATGATCTGTCCCAGGTAGTCGGCCGCGAGATTCCTGAGGGAGCGCTTGTAGGGGAAACCCAGGTAGTGCGGGAAGAGCACGGCCGTGTCCACCACGGTGCTGTGGATGAGCTTCAGGGCCAGCAGATCGCTCTCCAGGCTGTGCCCGATGAGGATGGTTTGGGCGCTGAAAAAGCTCAGCAGGATGGCTTGGACTTGGGGCAAGGTGATGCTCGTCTTGGCGACGTCGGCCTCGGTGACTCCGGAAAACCTGGTGTTGTAGTCCACGATCTCGTTGTCGGGCTTGACGAAGGTGTCGTACACCACTCGCATGTCGGCGTCCACCACGGTGACGCGGGTCAGCTCTAGGCCATGCGTGGTGTAGCACATCTCACAGTCCAAGGCGTAGATTCCTGGATAAGCGTCTCTGGACAACTCTTTCTTGAAGGTCTCCACGAAGCCATCGAGGCTCTCCTTGCGGCCATCCCGCACGTGCTGCTTTGCCACCTGGCAGCCCACAGAGCCAGGAGCAGCTGCACAGCAGGTGTACTGGCTAACCCGGCCTCCAGCCACCTGGCTCGAGCGGACCCGCCCCCAGTGATAATAACACAACTGGTCGCGTACACAGCGGCCCGAGGAGGACACCAGGTACTCGGTGCCACAACGGCAGCAGACCCTGCAGGAGGAGTCACCGGGCCCCTTCCCCTGGCCAGTGAAGAGGACGGCGCCTCCGGGCCGTTCGGGGTGCGGGGAGGGGTAGCCGTTCTCCTTGAGCTGGTCCTGGGTGAGCAGGAACTCCTGGAGGCGGCCGTACAGGGTGGCCCTGCTGAGGCCGGGCATGGAGCTGGGGGTCAGGCCCTTGAGTCTCTTGAGGGTGTTCAGGACCACGTTCAGGTACCTGTTCTTGTTGGGGCTGCAGTCGTAGGCCACCTTCTCCTCGTTCAGCGCCTTCTCCTCGGCCTCCTGCTTGGAGGCGCAGAACTTGAGACACTCTTCGGTGAACAGTTGGAGATAGCCTCGGCGGATGACGGTGGGGACTTGGCACCCAGACCTTCGGTGGATAATGGGTTTCTTCAAACTCGGTAAGGATGGACCACGGACGATTCGCTTAGAGCTGATGGTGGTGGTGGTCTTGCATGCCATCCCTGACCTGTTGCGCGTCTTCCCTGGCTGTCTGCCGACCTTGGAGCCACTGGAGCGTTGGCTGCTGCTGGCCACCCGGGTTCTCTTGGCATCTGTGTAACCTGTGACCAAGCAAGGGCTGGAAGAGTGGGCGATCGTCTTCCTCTTCCTGGGGGCTGCGATGCGGACTCCCGAGGGCCTCTCTGACAGCCTTGGGGCGCCTGGCAAGCAGCAGGCCGATCCCCTCTGCGCAGGGAAGTAGCACGCCTCCGTCACCATCTTGGGCCACGCTGGGGGCACCGCCGGACCCCTGTTCTGGGGCTCCGCCTGGATGTCCACAAATGCTGAGGCCTGGCTGTGCATCTGGGGCACCCGGAGCCTGAAGCTCTGGGCAGGCTGATGAGAGGGCAGTGGGAATTCTGGAGCCTCCAGGGCCGCCTCCTCGGCCACCTTCTCAGCTTCTGGGTACCCAGGTGGGAACCAGCAGGGAGCTGTGGCTCGCAACATCTTGCTGCCTTCGGGAGCACCGGCCTGGATCTGCTCCGCTCCCAGCTGGCGGCTTGCCTCCAGGGCCGCCTCCTCGGCCACCTTCTTAGCTTCTGGGTACCCAGGTGGGAACCAGCAGGGAGCTGTGGCTCGCAACATCTTGCTGCCTTCGGGAGCACCGGCCTGGCTCTGCTCCGCTCCCAGCTGGCGGCTTGCCTCCAGGGCCGCCTCCTCGGCCACCTTCTTAGCTTCTGGGTATCCAGGTGGGAACCAGCAGGGAGCTGTGGCTCGCAACATCTTGCTGCCTTCGGGAGCACCGGCCTGGCTCTGCTCCTCTCCCAACTGGCGGCTTCAATGAGTGCCGCGGCCGCCACGCGTCGCCTTTATAGACGCACAGGGCAGAGTGGGTGGGACTTCTCCTTGATAGGTTGCTGCTTCAATCCAATCACACTGAGCCTCATCTTCCACCAGACTCCAGCTTGGGAATGCCCCAGGGGGTGCGCTAGCGGAATCAACTGGAACTCCTGGTTGCTAACCTTGGAGCTAGGTTGCTTTTCCTGAGTTAATTAACTGTCCGTGCAGGGCAGTCCTATAATGGCTACTGGAATTGGGCTACCTAGGATTAAATGAAGGTTCAGGGAGGTTGGGCAACTTGCTTGGGCCCACACAGCACCCCATGGAGCCAGGACTGATCCAGCAGTCTGCTGCATGCTGGAGGGCAGGATCTCTCTGGGGTTGCCTTTCCCTGCTCTGTGCACTCCTCCGCTGTGGGCAAATTGAGGACAGGAAGTGGACCGCACCCACTTCTCTCCCAGGACTCGGGCAATGTTCAACACAGGGGGTCTTCCAAAGGTTCATAGAAAATGCACATGCTGAAGAAACTATGCATGGATTTCCACTGGTTTGCACTCAAATAAACTTGTCCTAACTTCTTATCACCTTTCTGAACTAGATCTAGTTTGAGGCACTGAGAAGGATGAGACATCCACTGAAAAGGACTCCTATCAGAGCAACATGAATTCCACGAAAACTGCAGCAAGAGCAAACATCAAATTTCTGGTGAAGCTTGGGTGGAAGAATGAAGAAATCATTGATGTTTTCAGAAAAGCTGATAAGGACACTACTCCAAAGAAATGAACTCTCTACGAATGTATAGCTTGTTTCAAGAAGAGGTGAGAAGAGGTGGAAGATGAATCCTGCAGTGGCTGTGAAAACCACTGTGCCCAGATCAGCTGCAGTTACGACGAGAGCTATCAGTGGAAATTTTAAACAGGAGGGATCACGATCCTGACGCATCCCTCTGACAGATGATAACCGGAAGTTGGAACATGGCTTTACCAATATGATCTCGAGGGCAAGGCATCATCAAAGCGGTGGCTACCAAGAGGTGGCAGTGGTCCAGTCAAAGGAAAAGGAGGCCAGTCAGGAGCCAACATCATGGCATCAGTGTTTTGGGACACTCAAGGCATTTTGCTTGCTGACTTTCTGAAGGGCCAAACATCTGCTTTTTAGGAGAGTGTTCTGAGAAGCTTAGATAAAGCTTTGGTAGAAACATGCTGGGAAAGTCTCACCAGATCCTTGTTCACCACCTCAGTGCTCTGCTCATTCCTCTCATCAAACAAGGGCAATTTTGTCAGTTTCAATGGGCAGTCCTTAGGAATTCACCTTACGGGCTGCTTTCGTTCCTTCTAGACTCTTTTTGATTCCTAATTATCATAAGTCACCCTGCCTTGCTTGGAAAGATGAGAGAAAGTCTCCTTGCCTTGCTGGGACAGATGAGAGATGAGATCCTCCTCTTCTCTCCCAGGACAGAATGGTCAGACTTGAGTTTCCTTTCTCCTCACTCTTCTCCTCCTTGAGGGAGGTGCTGTACCGGACAGACCTACTCCCGTGTCTAGACACGGGTAGACTCATTTAAGATCCTCACAGGCAATCCTCCATGGGGTCAAAGGGGAAGGACTTATTTCTTCAGGGCTCAGTAGTCCACATCCTTACGCGCACCTTCACCAGCCCAGGGCGGGGTAGCGGTGGGTGAAAGGGCGTGGCTCAGAGCCCGCTTCTTCCGCTCGGGCGTATCCTGGGAGGAACCCTTGTCCAGTGAGCAGGTCTTCGTCTCCACCAAATTCCCTAGGGGGACATTTCTGGCAGCCCTTCTTGTTCAGCAGCTTACGGGGGTCAGGTGGACCTCTGCTGGTCACCAGCCTGAAGCCCTTTCTCCATTTCAGCTATTTTTGCAGTTGCCTAGGTGACTTTTGAACCTCATTACCCAGAACAGCAAACGAACGAGGGGTGAGAAGAGTGGCCGTCTGGGTTTGCAGCATAGTGCTGCCTTAGAGGAGTTGTGCAGTCTTCGGGTGTGTGAAACTTCACCTGGCTGATTTGTGGGAATGCCTCCACAAATTCGCTAAATTCAGTAGCTTTTGCCTTCCAAGATTCATTTACACAATGTTGAATGCTTTAAATGAATGAGCGTGAAGAGTGCTGGGCTGGAAAGTGATGATATGGGTGGTAGGGACTCCTCGGAGTAGAGGAGTAGAGTTTTACTATTATAACTGGGAGGCAAATAAAAAGGAGCTGAACGTGATCCATAATAAAAGAAGCACACACTCACAAAGCTCCGTACCAACTACATTAAAATGGAAATCATGATATTTGGAAATACGACTTAATTGGAAATCATTAAGTAATCTCATCAAACATTTTTCAGTGGGTGGCAGGGCTATGGCGGGAAAACGGCAACGGTTCTGGCACCTACTTAACTTGATTCCATGAAATTCACCCAACAGGCCTCCAGAGAAGATATTACTGCTCTGATATTACAAAGGGAAAAACAGCTATGGCGTCTCTAAAAAGCACAACGTTCTAGGACTGGAATGACTTGAAATCCACACATAAATTTCTGAGTGTTTTTTGCCATAAGGTACTTTCCACCTTACTGTAAAGCACATCCTAAAATTGTCTGCAATGCAAATGGATTATGTGCATCCAACAGGAAACAGCACAGGTTGAGAAGCTGTTACTTCATAGCTCATTGCGACCCCTAGTGAAAAGTGTGGGGTCTCATCACTTTTGCCAACTCGTTTTGCCTGTTGGTTTCTCCACACTGTCAGGAGGATTTGACCAACTCCCTGTGGCTCAGGTTCGCTTATGCAGCCTGGTGGGGAAACCAGTGGGTATTGAAGACCTGCCTCTGGTGTGCCAGGAAGTTGTGCCTGCCGGCCACTCTGACTTGCGATCTTCCGCCTCAGTGTATGGCATCCTACACCTGGGTAATTAACACTGCCAGCATGATAAGAAGGTCCCTTCATCACTATTGCCACTAGTCCTTCCGACTCCTGTGCCCTGTTCCTTCTTTATTGGGACCCAAGAACGAGCAAACATAGTATTTTCAAACATCTCTCCCCCTTCCCTGGTACCACCAATATTCCACCATCCTAATTCCCTCAGAAGCATTCAGTCTCTCCATCCTGAGGTGGTGAAATCCCTCTAGGCATTTATAAGTATACCTGGACGTAAGAAATACAAGATACCGTTGTATTAACTACATATAGTGTTGCTAAGTTCGTACTTTTCCTTGGTTGATTTTATTTTATAAATAGGTATCACTGGCATTTTTCAAAATGCGGTAGGCACAGAGAGTATATATGATGGAATTACATCCTCCTTCCCTGCACTCAGCAACCGAGATCTTCCCCCTACGGGCACTCAAAGGTTTCATTGTCTGAAATATCAGCCTAAACGTAGTTTATGTTTAGTAAGCACCAACTGTAAATAGTCCCACCTCCAAACGGAGTGGATTTAGGTTTCACTTTTCCAAGGAAAATCCATCAAAGAATTTTTCCACGTACTTTAAAACCATCCCACGTATAGAATCCATTATTATTGATGGGGACAGGCCCGAGGGGCAGCGGCGGGGATTCCGGGGGACTGGGAGTGGGGGGTTGGGGTTACTCTTGGCTTTTTGCCCTCTCCTGCGGCCGGCTGCTCCAGTTTCTTTCGCTTTGCGGCGCGGTGGACAGGGTGAGCTCTCGGGACTGATGGCGGTTTTGGAAGAGGCCTGGGGCTAAGGACAGGCCAGGGCGGAGGGAGAGGCGGACCGCTGGCGTGGCTGGATCTGGGCGCGCTGTCGGACCTTCCACATCACCAGCTGCAGGCAGGCGTTTGCGTCCTCGCTGGAGTTGTGGCCGTCCTGGCTGTCCTGGATGATCTGTCCCAGGTAGTCGGCCGCGAGATTCCTGAGGGAGCGCTTGTAGGGGAAACCCAGGTAGTGCGGGAAGAGCACGGCCGTGTCCACCACGGTGCTGTGGATGAGCTTCAGGGCCAGCAGATCGCTCTCCAGGCTGTGCCCGATGAGGATGGTTTGGGCGCTGAAAAAGCTCAGCAGGATGGCTTGGACTTTGGGGCAAGGTGATGCTCGTCTTGGCGACGTCGGCCTCGGTGACTCCGGAAAACCTGGTGTTGTAGTCCACGATCTCGTTGTCGGGCTTGACGAAGGTGTCGTACACCACTCGCATGTCGGCGTCCACCACGGTGACGCGGGTCAGCTCTAGGCCATGCGTGGTGTAGCACATCTCACAGTCCAAGGCGTAGATTCCTGGATAAGCGTCTCTGGACAACTCTTTCTTGAAGGTCTCCACGAAGCCATCGAGGCTCTCCTTGCGGCCGTCCCGCACGTGCTGCTTTGCCACCTGGCAGCCCACAGAGCCAGGAGCAGCTGCACAGCAGGTGTACTGGCTAACCCGGCCTCCAGCCACCTGGCTCGAGCGGACCCGCCCCCAGTGATAATAACACAACTGGTCGCGTACACAGCGGCCCGAGGAGGACACCAGGTACTCGGTGCCACAACGGCAGCAGACCCTGCAGGAGGAGTCGCCGGGCCCCTTCCCCTGGCCAGTGAAGAGGACGGCGCCTCCGGGCCGCTCGGGGTGCGGGGAGGGGTAGCCGTTCTCCTTGAGCTGGTCCTGGGTGAGCAGGAACTCCTGGAGGCGGCCGTACAGGGCGGCCCTGCTGAGGCCGGGCATGGAGCTGGGGGTCAGGCCCTTGAGTCTCTTGAGGGTGTTCAGGACCACGTTCAGGTACCTGTTCTTGTTGGGGCTGCAGTCGTAGGCCACCTTCTCCTCGTTCAGCGCCTTCTCCTCGGCCTCCTGCTTGGAGGCGCAGAACTTGAGACACTCTTCGGTGAACAGTTGGAGATAGCCTCGGCGGATGACGGTGGGGACTTGGCACCCAGACCTTCGGAGGATAATGGGTTTCTTCAAACTCGGTAAGGATGGACGACGGACGATTCGCTTAGAGCTGATGGTGGTGGTGGTCTTGCATGCCATCCCTGACCTGTTGCGCGTCTTCCCTGGCTGTCTGCCGACCTTGGAGCCACTGGAGCGTTGGCTGCTGCTGGCCACCCGGGTTCTCTTGGCATCTGTGTAACCTGTGACCAAGCAAGGGCTGGAAGAGTGGGCGATCGTCTTCCTCTTCCTGGGGGCTGCGATGCGGACTCCCGAGGGCCTCTCTGACAGCCTTGGGGCGCCTGGCAAGCAGCAGGCCGATCCCCTCTGCGCAGGGAAGTAGCACGCCTCCGTCACCATCTTGGGCCACGCTGGGGGCACCGCCGGACCCCTGTTCTGGGGCTCCGCCTGGATGTCCACAAATGCTGAGGCCTGGCTGTGCATCTGGGGCACCCGGAGCCCGAAGCTCTGGGCAGGCTGATGAGAGGGCAGTGGGAATTCTGGAGCCTCCAGGGCCGCCTCCTCGGCCACCTTCTCAGCTTCTGGGTACCCAGGTGGGAACCAGCAGGGAGCTGTGGCTCGCAACATCTTGCTGCCTTCGGGAGCACCGGCCTGGCTCTGCTCCGCTCCCAGCTGGCGGCTTGCCTCCAGGGCCGCCTCCTCGGCCACCTTCTTAGCTTCTGGGTACCCAGGTGGGAACCAGCAGGGAGCTGTGGCTCGCAACATCTTGCTGCCTTCGGGAGCACCGGCCTGGCTCTGCTCCGCTCCCAGCTGGCGGCTTGCCTCCAGGGCCGCCTCCTCGGCCACCTTCTTAGCTTTTGGGTACCCAGGTGGGAACCAGCAGGGAGCTGTGGCTCGCAACATCTTGCTGCCTTCGGGAGCACCGGCCTGGCTCTGCTCCTCTCCCAACTGGCGGCTTCAATGAGTGCCGCGGCCGCCACGCGTCGCCTTTATAGACGCACAGGGCAGAGTGGGTGGGACTTCTCCTTGATAGGTTGCTGCTTCAATCCAATCACACTGAGCCTCATCTTCCACCAGACTCCAGCTTGGGAATGCCCCAGGGGGTGCGCTAGCGGAATCAACTGGAACTCCTGGTTGCTAACCTTGGAGCTAGGTTGCTTTTCCTGAGTTAATTAACTGTCCGTGCAGGGCAGTCCTATAATGGCTACTGGAATTGGGCTACCTAGGATTAAATGAAGGTTCAGGGAGGTTGGGCAACTTGCTTGGGCCCACACAGCACCCCATGGAGCCAGGACTGATCCAGCAGTCTGCTGCATGCTGGAGGGCAGGATCTCTCTGGGGTTGCCTTTCCCTGCTCTGTGCACTCCTCCGCTGTGGGCAAATTGAGGACAGGAAGTGGACCGCACCCACTTCTCTCCCAGGACTCGGGCAATGTTCAACACAGGGGGTCTTCCAAAGGTTCATAGAAAATGCACATGCTGAAGAAACTATGCATGGATTTCCACTGGTTTGCACTCAAATAAACTTGTCCTAACTTCTTATCACCTTTCTGAACTAGATCTAGTTTGAGGCACTGAGAAGGATGAGACATCCACTGAAAAGGACTCCTATCAGAGCAACATGAATTCCACGAAAACTGCAGCAAGAGCAAACATCAAATTTCTGGTGAAGCTTGGGTGGAAGAATGAAGAAATCATTGATGTTTTCAGAAAAGCTGATAAGGACACTACTCCAAAGAAATGAACTCTCTACGAATGTATAGCTTGTTTCAAGAAGAGGTGAGAAGAGGTGGAAGATGAATCCTGCAGTGGCTGTGAAAACCACTGTGCCCAGATCAGCTGCAGTTACGACGAGAGCTATCAGTGGAAATTTTAAGCAGGAGGGATCACGATCCTGACGCATCCCTCTGACAGATGATAACCGGAAGTTGGAACATGGCTTTACCAATATGATCTCGAGGGCAAGGCATCATCAAAGCGGTGGCTACCAAGAGGTGGCAGTGGTCCAGTCAAAGGAAAAGGAGGCCAGTCAGGAGCCAACATCATGGCATCAGTGTTTTGGGACACTCAAGGCATTTTGCTTGCTGACTTTCTGAAGGGCCAAACATCTGCTTTTTAGGAGAGTGTTCTGAGAAGCTTAGATAAAGCTTTGGTAGAAACATGCTGGGAAAGTCTCACCAGATCCTTGTTCACCACCTCAGTGCTCTGCTCATTCCTCTCATCAAACAAGGGCAATTTTGTCAGTTTCAATGGGCAGTCCTTAGGAATTCACCTTACGGGCTGCTTTCGTTCCTTCTAGACTCTTTTTGATTCCTAATTATCATAAGTCACCCTGCCTTGCTTGGAAAGATGAGAGAAAGTCTCCTTGCCTTGCTGGGACAGATGAGAGATGAGATCCTCCTCTTCTCTCCCAGGACAGAATGGTCAGACTTGAGTTTCCTTTCTCCTCACTCTTCTCCTCCTTGAGGGAGGTGCTGTACCGGACAGACCTACTCCCGTGTCTAGACACGGGTAGACTCATTTAAGATCCTCACAGGCAATCCTCCATGGGGTCAAAGGGGAAGGACTTATTTCTTCAGGGCTCAGTAGTCCACATCCTTACGCGCACCTTCACCAGCCCAGGGCGGGGTAGCAGTGGGTGAAAGGGCGTGGCTCAGAGCCCGCTTCTTCCGCTCGGGCGTATCCTGGGAGGAACCCTTGTCCAGTGAGCAGGTCTTCGTCTCCACCAAATTCCCTAGGGGGACATTTCTGGCAGCCCTTCTTGTTCAGCAGCTTACGGGGGTCAGGTGGACCTCTGCTGGTCACCAGCCTGAAGCCCTTTCTCCATTTCAGCTATTTTTGCAGTTGCCTAGGTGACTTTTGAACCTCATTACCCAGAACAGCAAACGAACGAGGGGTGAGAAGAGTGGCCGTCTGGGTTTGCAGCATAGTGCTGCCTTAGAGGAGTTGTGCAGTCTTCGGGTGTGTGAAACTTCACCTGGCTGATTTGTGGGAATGCCTCCACAAATTCGCTAAATTCAGTAGCTTTTGCCTTCCAAGATTCATTTACACAATGTTGAATGCTTTAAATGAATGAGCGTGAAGAGTGCTGGGCTGGAAAGTGATGATATGGGTGGTAGGGACTCCTCGGAGTAGAGGAGTAGAGTTTTACTATTATAACTGGGAGGCAAATAAAAAGGAGCTGAACGTGATCCATAATAAAAGAAGCACACACTCACAAAGCTCCGTACCAACTACATTAAAATGGAAATCATGATATTTGGAAATACGACTTAATTGGAAATCATTAAGTAATCTCATCAAACATTTTTCAGTGGGTGGCAGGGCTATGGCGGGAAAACGGCAACGGTTCTGGCACCTACTTAACTTGATTCCATGAAATTCACCCAACAGGCCTCCAGAGAAGATATTACTGCTCTGATATTACAAAGGGAAAAACAGCTATGGCGTCTCTAAAAAGCACAACGTTCTAGGACTGGAATGACTTGAAATCCACACATAAATTTCTGAGTGTTTTTTGCCATAAGGTACTTTCCACCTTACTGTAAAGCACATCCTAAAATTGTCTGCAATGCAAATGGATTATGTGCATCCAACAGGAAACAGCACAGGTTGAGAAGCTGTTACTTCATAGCTCATTGCGACCCCTAGTGAAAAGTGTGGGGTCTCATCACTTTTGCCAACTCGTTTTGCCTGTTGGTTTCTCCACACTGTCAGGAGGATTTGACCAACTCCCTGTGGCTCAGGTTCGCTTATGCAGCCTGGTGGGGAAACCAGTGGGTATTGAAGACCTGCCTCTGGTGTGCCAGGAAGTTGTGCCTGCCGGCCACTCTGACTTGCGATCTTCCGCCTCAGTGTATGGCATCCTACACCTGGGTAATTAACACTGCCAGCATGATAAGAAGGTCCCTTCATCACTATTGCCACTAGTCCTTCCGACTCCTGTGCCCTGTTCCTTCTTTATTGGGACCCAAGAACGAGCAAACATAGTATTTTCAAACATCTCTCCCCCTTCCCTGGTACCACCAATATTCCACCATCCTAATTCCCTCAGAAGCATTCAGTCTCTCCATCCTGAGGTGGTGAAATCCCTCTAGGCATTTATAAGTATACCTGGACGTAAGAAATACAAGATACCGTTGTATTAACTAAATATAGTGTTGCTAAGTTCGTACTTTTCCTTGGTTGATTTTATTTTATAAATAGGTATCACTGGCATTTTTCAAAATGCGGTAGGCACAGAGAGTATATATGATGGAATTACATCCTCCTTCCCTGCACTCAGCAACCGAGATCTTCCCCCTACGGGCACTCAAAGGTTTCATTGTCTGAAATATCAGCCCAAACGTAGTTTATGTTTAGTAAGCACCAACTGTAAATAGTCCCACCTCCAAACGGAGTGGATTTAGGTTTCACTTTTCCAAGGAAAATCCATCAAAGAATTTTTCCACGTACTTTAAAACCATCCCACGTATAGAATCCATTATTATTGATGGGGACAGGCCCGAGGGGCAGCGGCGGGGATTCCGGGGGACTGGGAGTGGGGGGTTGGGGTTACTCTTAGCTTTTTGCCCTCTCCTGCGGCCGGCTGCTCCAGTTTCTTTCGCTTTGCGGCGCGGTGGACAGGGTGAGCTCTCGGGACTGATGGCGGTTTTGGAAGAGGCCTGGGGCTAAGGACAGGCCAGGGCGGAGGGAGAGGCGGACCGCTGGCGTGGCTGGATCTGGGCGCGCTGTCGGACCTTCCACATCACCAGCTGCAGGCAGGCGTTTGCGTCCTCGCTGGAGTTGTGGCCGTCCTGGCTGTCCTGGATGATCTGTCCCAGGTAGTCGGCCGCGAGATTCCTGAGGGAGCGCTTGTAGGGGAAACCCAGGTAGTGCGGGAAGAGCACGGCCGTGTCCACCACGGTGCTGTGGATGAGCTTCAGGGCCAGCAGATCGCTCTCCAGGCTGTGCCCGATGAGGATGGTTTGGGCGCTGAAAAAGCTCAGCAGGATTGCTTGGACTTGCGGCAGGGTGATGCTCGTCTTGGCGACGTCGGCCTCGGTGACTCCGGAAAACCTGGTGTTGTAGTCCACGATCTCGTTGTCGGGCTTGACGAAGGTGTCGTACACCACTCGCATGTCGGCGTCCACCACGGTGACGCGGGTCAGCTCTAGGCCATGCGTGGTGTAGCACATCTCACAGTCCAAGGCGTAGATTCCTGGATAAGCGTCTCTGGACAACTCTTTCTTGAAGGTCTCCACGAAGCCATCGAGGCTCTCCTTGCGGCCGTCCCGCACGTGCTGCTTTGCCACCTGGCAGCCCACAGAGCCAGGAGCAGCTGCACAGCAGGTGTACTGGCTAACCCGGCCTCCAGCCACCTGGCTCGAGCGGACCCGCCCCCAGTGATAATAACACAACTGGTCGCGTACACAGCGGCCCGAGGAGGACACCAGGTACTCGGTGCCACAACGGCAGCAGACCCTGCAGGAGGAGTCGCCGGGCCCCTTCCCCTGGCCAGTGAAGAGGACGGCGCCTCCGGGCCGCTCGGGGTGCGGGGAGGGGTAGCCGTTCTACTTGAGCTGGTCCTGGGTGAGCAGGAACTCCTGGAGGCGGCCGTACAGGGCGGCCCTGCTGAGGCCGGGCATGGAGCTGGGGGTCAGGCCCTTGAGTCTCTTGAGGGTGTTCAGGACCACGTTCAGGTACCTGTTCTTGTTGGGGCTGCAGTCGTAGGCCACCTTCTCCTCGTTCAGCGCCTTCTCCTCGGCCTCCTGCTTGGAGGCGCAGAACTTGAGACACTCTTCGGTGAACAGTTGGAGATAGCCTCGGCGGATGACGGTGGGGACTTGGCACCCAGACCTTCGGAGGATAATGGGTTTCTTCAAACTCGGTAAGGATGGACCACGGACGATTCGCTTAGAGCTGATGGTGGTGGTGGTCTTGCATGCCATCCCTGACCTGTTGCGCGTCTTCCCTGGCTGTCTGCCGACCTTGGAGCCACTGGAGCGTTGGCTGCTGCTGGCCACCCGGGTTCTCTTGGCATCTGTGTAACCTGTGACCAAGCAAGGGCTGGAAGAGTGGGCGATCGTCTTCCTCTTCCTGGGGGCCGCGATGCGGACTCCCGAGGGCCTCTCTGACAGCCTTGGGGCGCCTGGCAAGCAGCAGGCCGATCCCCTCTGCGCAGGGAAGTAGCACGCCTCCGTCACCATCTTGGGCCACGCTGGGGGCACCGCCGGACCCCTGTTCTGGGGCTCCGCCTGGATGTCCACAAATGCTGAGGCCTGGCTGTGCATCTGGGGCACCCGGAGCCCGAAGCTCTGGGCAGGCTGATGAGAGGGCAGTGGGAATTCTGGAGCCTCCAGGGCCGCCTCCTCGGCCACCTTCTCAGCTTCTGGGTACCCAGGTGGGAACCAGCAGGGAGCTGTGGCTCGCAACATCTTGCTGCCTTCGGGAGCACCGGCCTGGCTCTGCTCCGCTACCAGCTGGCGGCTTGCCTCCAGGGCCGCCTCCTCGGCCACCTTCTTAGCTTCTGGGTACCCAGGTGGGAACCAGCAGGGAGCTGTGGCTCGCAACATCTTGCTGCCTTCGGGAGCACCGGCCTGGCTCTGCTCCGCTCCCAGCTGGCGGCTTGCCTCCAGGGCCGCCTCCTCGGCCACCTTCTTAGCTTCTGGGTATCCAGGTGGGAACCAGCAGGGAGCTGTGGCTCGCAACATCTTGCTGCCTTCGGGAGCACCGGCCTGGCTCTGCTCCTCTCCCAACTGGCGGCTTCAATGAGTGCCGCGGCCGCCACGCGTCGCCTTTATAGATGCACAGGGCAGAGTGGGTGGGACTTCTCCTTGATAGGTTGCTGCTTCAATCCAATCACACTGAGCCTCATCTTCCACCAGACTCCAGCTTGGGAATGCCCCAGGGGGTGCGCTAGCGGAATCAACTGGAACTCCTGGTTGCTAACCTTGGAGCTAGGTTGCTTTTCCTGAGTTAATTAACTGTCCGTGCAGGGCAGTCCTATAATGGCTACTGGAATTGGGCTACCTAGGATTAAATGAAGGTTCAGGGAGGTTGGGCAACTTGCTTGGGCCCACACAGCACCCCATGGAGCCAGGACTGATCCAGCAGTCTGCTGCATGCTGGAGGGCAGGATCTCTCTGGGGTTGCCTTTCCCTGCTCTGTGCACTCCTCCGCTGTGGGCAAATTGAGGACAGGAAGTGGACCGCACCCACTTCTCTCCCAGGACTCGGGCAATGTTCAACACAGGGGGTCTTCCAAAGGTTCATAGAAAATGCACATGCTGAAGAAACTATGCATGGATTTCCACTGGTTTGCACTCAAATAAACTTGTCCTAACTTCTTATCACCTTTCTGAACTAGATCTAGTTTGAGGCACTGAGAAGGATGAGACATCCACTGAAAAGGACTCCTATCAGAGCAACATGAATTCCACGAAAACTGCAGCAAGAGCAAACATCAAATTTCTGGTGAAGCTTGGGTGGAAGAATGAAGAAATCATTGATGTTTTCAGAAAAGCTGATAAGGACACTACTCCAAAGAAATGAACTCTCTACGAATGTATAGCTTGTTTCAAGAAGAGGTGAGAAGAGGTGGAAGATGAATCCTGCAGTGGCTGTGAAAACCACTGTGCCCAGATCAGCTGCAGTTACGACGAGAGCTATCAGTGGAAATTTTAAACAGGAGGGATCACGATCCTGACGCATCCCTCTGACAGATTATAACCGGAAGTTGGAACATGGCTTTACCAATATGATCTCGAGGGCAAGGCATCATCAAAGCGGTGGCTACCAAGAGGTGGCAGTGGTCCAGTCAAAGGAAAAGGAGGCCAGTCAGGAGCCAACATCATGGCATCAGTGTTTTGGGACACTCAAGGCATTTTGCTTGCTGACTTTCTGAAGGGCCAAACATCTGCTTTTTAGGAGAGTGTTCTGAGAAGCTTAGATAAAGCTTTGGTAGAAACATGCTGGGAAAGTCTCACCAGATCCTTGTTCACCACCTCAGTGCTCTGCTCATTCCTCTCATCAAACAAGGGCAATTTTGTCAGTTTCAATGGGCAGTCCTTAGGAATTCACCTTACGGGCTGCTTTCGTTCCTTCTAGACTCTTTTTGATTCCTAATTATCATAAGTCACCCTGCCTTGCTTGGAAAGATGAGAGAAAGTCTCCTTGCCTTGCTGGGACAGATGAGAGATGAGGTCCTCCTCTTCTCTCCCAGGACAGAATGGTCAGACTTGAGTTTCCGTTCTCCTCACTCTTCTCCTCCTTGAGGGAGGTGCTGTACCGGACAGACCTACTCCCGTGTCTAGACACGGGTAGACTCATTTAAGATCCTCACAGGCAATCCTCCATGGGGTCAAAGGGGAAGGACTTATTTCTTCAGGGCTCAGTAGTCCACATCCTTACGCGCACCTTCACCAGCCCAGGGCGGGGTAGCGGTGGGTGAAAGGGCGTGGCTCAGAGCCCGCTTCTTCCGCTCGGGCGTATCCTGGGAGGAACCCTTGTCCAGTGAGCGGGTCTTCGTCTCCACCAAATTCCCTAGGGGGACATTTCTGGCAGCCCTTCTTGTTCAGCAGCTTACGGGGGTCAGGTGGACCTGTGCTGGTCACCAGCCTGAAGCCCTTTCTCCATTTCAGCTATTTTTGCAGTTGCCTAGGTGACTTTTGAACCTCATTACCCAGAACAGCAAACGGACGAGGGGTGAGAAGAGTGGCCGTCTGGGTTTGCAGCATAGTGCTGCCTTAGAGGAGTTGTGCAGTCTTCGGGTGTGTGAAACTTCACCTGGCTGATTTGTGGGAATGCCTCCACAAATTCGCTAAATTCAGTAGCTTTTGCCTTCCAAGATTCATTTACACAATGTTGAATGCTTTAAATGAATGAGCGTGAAGAGTGCTGGGCTGGAAAGTGATGATATGGGTGGTAGGGACTCCTCGGAGTAGAGGAGTAGAGTTTTACTATTATAACTGGGAGGCAAATAAAAAGGAGCTGAACGTGATCCATAATAAAAGAAGCACACACTCACAAAGCTCCGTACCAACTACATTAAAATGGAAATCATGATATTTGGAAATACGACTTAATTGGAAATCATTAAGTAATCTCATCAAACATTTTTCAGTGGGTGGCAGGGCTATGGCGGGAAAACGGCAACGGTTCTGGCACCTACTTAACTTGATTCCATGAAATTCACCCAACAGGCCTCCAGAGAAGATATTACTGCTCTGATATTACAAAGGGAAAAACAGCTATGGCGTCTCTAAAAAGCACAACGTTCTAGGACTGGAATGACTTGAAATCCACACATAAATTTCTGAGTGTTTTTTGCCATAAGGTACTTTCCACCTTACTGTAAAGCACATCCTAAAATTGTCTGCAATGCAAATGGATTATGTGCATCCAACAGGAAACAGCACAGGTTGAGAAGCTGTTACTTCATAGCTCATTGCGACCACTAGTGAAAAGTGTGGGGTCTCATCACTTTTGCCCCCACGTTTTGCCTGTTGGTTTCTCCACACTGTCAGGAGGATTTGACCAACACCCTGTGGCTCAGGTTCGCTTATGCAGCCTGGTGGGGAAACCAGTGGGTATTGAAGACCTGCCTCTGGTGTGCCAGGAAGTTGTGCCTGCCGGCCACTCTGACTTGCGATCTTCCGCCTCAGTGTATGGCATCCTACACCTGGGTAATTAACACTGCCAGCATGATAAGAAGGTCCCTTCATCACTATTGCCACTAGTCCTTCCGACTCCTGTGCCCTGTTCCTTCTTTATTGGGACGCAAGAACGAGCAAACATAGTATTTTCAAACATCTCTCCCCCTTCCCTGGTACCACCAATATTCCACCATCCTAATTCCCTCAGAAGCATTCAGTCTCTCCATCCTGAGGTGGTGAAATCCCTCTAGGCATTTATAAGTATACCTGGACTTAAGAAATACAAGATACCGTTGTATTAACTAAATATAGTGTTGCTAAGTTCGTACTTTTCCTTGGTTGATTTTATTTTATAAATAGGTATCACTGGCATTTTTCAAAATGCGGTAGGCACAGAGAGTATATATGATGGAATTACATCCTCCTTCCCTGCACTCAGCAACCGAGATCTTCCCCCTACGGGCACTCAAAGGTTTCATTGTCTGAAATATCAGCCCAAACGCAGTTTATGTTTAGTAAGCACCAACTGTAAATAGTCCCACCTCCAAACGGAGTGGATTTAGGTTTCACTTTTCCAAGGAAAATCCATCAAAGAATTTTTCCACGTACTTTAAAACCATCCCACGTATAGAATCCATTATTATTGATGGGGACAGGCCCGAGAGGCAGCGGCGGGGATTCCGGGGGACTGGGAGTGGGGGGTTGGGGTTACTCTTGGCTTTTTGCCCTCTCCTGCCGCCGGCTGCTCCAGTTTCTTTCGCTTTGCGGCGCGGTGGACAGGGTGAGCTCTCGGGACTGATGGCGGTTTTGGAAGAGGCCTGGGGCTAAGGACAGGCCAGGGCGGAGGGAGAGGCGGACCGCTGGCGTGGCTGGATCTGGGCGCGCTGTCGGACCTTCCACATCACCAGCTGCAGGCAGGCGTTTGCGTCCTCGCTGGAGTTGTGGCCGTCCTGGCTGTCCTGGATGATCTGTCCCAGGTAGTCGGCCGCGAGATTCCTGAGGGAGCGCTTGTAGGGGAAACCCAGGTAGTGCGGGAAGAGCACGGCCGTGTCCACCACGGTGCTGTGGATGAGCTTCAGGGCCAGCAGATCGCTCTCCAGGCTGTGCCCGATGAGGATGGTTTGGGCGCTGAAAAAGCTCAGCAGGATGGCTTGGACTTGGGGCAGGGTGATGCTCGTCTTGGCGACGTCGGCCTCGGTGACTCCGGAAAACCTGGTGTTGTAGTCCACGATCTCGTTGTCGGGCTTGACGAAGGTGTCGTACACCACTCGCATGTCGGCGTCCACCACGGTGACGCGGGTCAGCTCTAGGCCATGCGTGGTGTAGCACATCTCACAGTCCAAGGCGTAGATTCCTGGATAAGCGTCTCTGGACAACTCTTTCTTGAAGGTCTCCACGAAGCCATCGAGGCTCTCCTTGCGGCCGTCCCGCACGTGCTGCTTTGCCACCTGGCAGCCCACAGAGCCAGGAGCAGCTGCACAGCAGGTGTACTGGCTAACCCGGCCTCCAGCCACCTGGCTCGAGCGGACCCGCCCCCAGTGATAATAACACAACTGGTCGCGTACACAGCGGCCCGAGGAGGACACCAGGTACTCGGTGCCACAACGGCAGCAGACCCTGCAGGAGGAGTCACCGGGCCCCTTCCCCTGGCCAGTGAAGAGGACGGCGCCTCCGGGCCGCTCGGGGTGCGGGGAGGGGTAGCCGTTCTCCTTGAGCTGGTCCTGGGTGAGCAGGAACTCCTGGAGGCGGCCGTACAGGGCGGCCCTGCTGAGGCCGGGCATGGAGCTGGGGGTCAGGCCCTTGAGTCTCTTGAGGGTGTTCAGGACCACGTTCAGGTACCTGTTCTTGTTGGGGCTGCAGTCGTAGGCCACCTTCTCCTCGTTCAGCGCCTTCTCCTCGGCCTCCTGCTTGGAGGCGCAGAACTTGAGACACTCTTCGGTGAACAGTTGGAGATAGCCTCGGCGGATGACGGTGGGGACTTGGCACCCAGACCTTCGGAGGATAATGGGTTTCTTCAAACTCGGTAAGGATGGACGATGGACGATTCGCTTAGAGCTGATGGTGGTGGTGGTCTTGCATGCCATCCCTGACCTGTTGCGCGTCTTCCCTGGCTGTCTGCCGACCTTGGAGCCACTGGAGCGTTGGCTGCTGCTGGCCACCCGGGTTCTCTTGGCATCTGTGTAACCTGTGACCAAGCAAGGGCTGGAAGAGTGGGCGATCGTCTTCCTCTTCCTGGGGGCCGCGATGCGGACTCCCAAGGGCCTCTCTGACAGCCTTGGGGCGCCTGGCAAGCAGCAGGCCGATCCCCTCTGCGCAGGGAAGTAGCACGCCTCCGTCACCATCTTGGGCCACGCTGGGGGCACCGCCGGACCCCTGTTCTGGGGCTCCGCCTGGATGTCCACAAATGCTGAGGCCTGGCTGTGCATCTGGGGCACCCGGAGCCCGAAGCTCTGGGCAGGCTGATGAGAGGGCAGTGGGAATTCTGGAGCCTCCAGGGCCGCCTCCTCGGCCACCTTCTCAGCTTCTGGGTACCCAGGTGGGAACCAGCAGGGAGCTGTGGCTCGCAACATCTTGCTGCCTTCGGGAGCACCGGCCTGGCTCTGCTCCGCTCCCAGCTGGCGGCTTGCCTCCAGGGCCGCCTCCTCGGCCACCTTCTTAGCTTCTGGGTACCCAGGTGGGAACCAGCAGGGAGCTGTGGCTCGCAACATCTTGCTGCCTTCGGGAGCACCGGCCTGGCTCTGCTCCGCTCCCAGCTGGCGGCTTGCCTCCAGGGCCGCCTCCTCGGCCACCTTCTTAGCTTCTGGGTATCCAGGTGGGAACCAGCAGGGAGCTGTGGCTCGCAACATCTTGCTGCCTTCGGGAGCACCGGCCTGGCTCTGCTCCTCTCCCAACTGGCGGCTTCAATGAGTGCCGCGGCCGCCACGCGTCGCCTTTATAGACGCACAGGGCAGAGTGGGTGGGACTTCTCCTTGATAGGTTGCTGCTTCAATCCAATCACACTGAGCCTCATCTTCCACCAGACTCCAGCTTGGGAATGCCCCAGGGGGTGCGCTAGCGGAATCAACTGGAACTCCTGGTTGCTAACCTTGGAGCTAGGTTGCTTTTCCTGAGTTAATTAACTGTCCGTGCAGGGCAGTCCTATAATGGCTACTGGAATTGGGCTACCTAGGATTAAATGAAGGTTCAGGGAGGTTGGGCAACTTGCTTGGGCCCACACAGCACCCCATGGAGCCAGGACTGATCCAGCAGTCTGCTGCATGCTGGAGGGCAGGATCTCTCTGGGGTTGCCTTTCCCTGCTCTGTGCACTCCTCCGCTGTGGGCAAATTGAGGACAGGAAGTGGACCGCACCCACTTCTCTCCCAGGACTCGGGCAATGTTCAACACAGGGGGTCTTCCAAAGGTTCATAGAAAATGCACATGCTGAAGAAACTATGCATGGATTTCCACTGGTTTGCACTCAAATAAACTTGTCCTAACTTCTTATCACCTTTCTGAACTAGATCTAGTTTGAGGCACTGAGAAGGATGAGACATCCACTGAAAAGGACTCCTATCAGAGCAACATGAATTCCACGAAAACTGCAGCAAGAGCAAACATCAAATTTCTGGTGAAGCTTGGGTGGAAGAATGAAGAAATCATTGATGTTTTCAGAAAAGCTGATAAGGACACTACTCCAAAGAAATGAACTCTCTACGAATGTATAGCTTGTTTCAAGAAGAGGTGAGAAGAGGTGGAAGATGAATCCTGCAGTGGCTGTGAAAACCACTGTGCCCAGATCAGCTGCAGTTACGACGAGAGCTATCAGTGGAAATTTTAAACAGGAGGGATCACGATCCTGACGCATCCCTCTGACAGATTATAACCGGAAGTTGGAACATGGCTTTACCAATATGATCTCGAGGGCAAGGCATCATCAAAGCGGTGGCTACCAAGAGGTGGCAGTGGTCCAGTCAAAGGAAAAGGAGGCCAGTCAGGAGCCAACATCATGGCATCAGTGTTTTGGGACACTCAAGGCATTTTGCTTGCTGACTTTCTGAAGGGCCAAACATCTGCTTTTTAGGAGAGTGTTCTGAGAAGCTTAGATAAAGCTTTGGTAGAAACATGCTGGGAAAGTCTCACCAGATCCTTGTTCACCACCTCAGTGCTCTGCTCATTCCTCTCATCAAACAAGGGCAATTTTGTCAGTTTCAATGGGCAGTCCTTAGGAATTCACCTTACGGGCTGCTTTCGTTCCTTCTAGACTCTTTTTGATTCCTAATTATAATAAGTCACCCTGCCTTGCTTGGAAAGATGAGAGAAAGTCTCCTTCCCTTGCTGGGACAGATGAGAGATGAGATCCTCCTCTTCTCTCCCAGGACAGAATGGTCAGACTTGAGTTTCCTTTCTCCTCACTCTTCTCCTCCTTGAGGGAGGTGCTGTACTGGACAGACCTACTCCCATGTCTAGACACGGGTAGACTCATTTAAGATCCTCACAGGCAATCCTCCATGGGGTCAAAGGGGAAGGACTTATTTCTTCAGGGCTCAGTAGTCCACATCCTTACGCGCACCTTCACCAGCCCAGGGCGGGGTAGCGGTGGGTGAAAGGGCGTGGCTCAGAGCCCGCTTCTTCCGCTCGGGCGTATCCTGGGAGGAACCCTTGTCCAGTGAGCGGGTCTTCGTCTCCACCAAATTCCCTAGGGGGACATTTCTGGCAGCCCTTCTTGTTCAGCAGCTTACGGGGGTCAGGTGGACCTCTGCTGGTCACCAGCCTGAAGCCCTTTCTCCATTTCAGCTATTTTTGCAGTTGCCTAGGTGACTTTTGAACCTCATTACCCAGAACAGCAAACGGACGAGGGGTGAGAAGAGTGGCCGTCTGGGTTTGCAGCATAGTGCTGCCTTAGAGGAGTTGTGCAGTCTTCGGGTGTGTGAAACTTCACCTGGCTGATTTGTGGGAATGCCTCCACAAATTCGCTAAATTCAGTAGCTTTTGCCTTCCAAGATTCATTTACACAATGTTGAATGCTTTAAATGAATGAGCGTGAAGAGTGCTGGGCTGGAAAGTGATGATATGGGTGGTAGGGACTCCTCGGAGTAGAGGAGTAGAGTTTTACTATTATAACTGGGAGGCAAATAAAAAGGAGCTGAACGTGATCCATAATAAAAGAAGCACACACTCACAAAGCTCCGTACCAACTACATTAAAATGGAAATCATGATATTTGGAAATACGACTTAATTGGAAATCATTAAGTAATCTCATCAAACATTTTTCAGTGGGTGGCAGGGCTATGGCGGGAAAACGGCAACGGTTCTGGCACCTACTTAACTTGATTCCATGAAATTCACCCAACAGGCCTCCAGAGAAGATATTACTGCTCTGATATTACAAAGGGAAAAACAGCTATGGCGTCTCTAAAAAGCACAACGTTCTAGGACTGGAATGACTTGAAATCCACACATAAATTTCTGAGTGTTTTTTGCCATAAGGTACTTTCCACCTTACTGTAAAGCACATCCTAAAATTGTCTGCAATGCAAATGGATTATGTGCATCCAACAGGAAACAGCACAGGTTGAGAAGCTGTTACTTCATAGCTCATTGCGACCACTAGTGAAAAGTGTGGGGTCTCATCACTTTTGCCCCCACGTTTTGCCTGTTGGTTTCTCCACACTGTCAGGAGGATTTGACCAACTCCCTGTGGCTCAGGTTCGCTTATGCAGCCTGGTGGGGAAACCAGTGGGTATTGAAGACCTGCCTCTGGTGTGCCAGGAAGTTGTGCCTGCCGGCCACTCTGACTTGCGATCTTCCGCCTCAGTGTATGGCATCCTACACCTGGGTAATTAACACTGCCAGCATGATAAGAAGGTCCCTTCATCACTATTGCCACTAGTCCTTCCGACTCCTGTGCCCTGTTCCTTCTTTATTGGGACCCAAGAACGAGCAAACATAGTATTTTCAAACATCTCTCCCCCTTCCCTGGTACCACCAATATTCCACCATCCTAATTCCCTCAGAAGCATTCAGTCTCTCCATCCTGAGGTGGTGAAATCCCTCTAGGCATTTATAAGTATACCTGGACGTAAGAAATACAAGATACCGTTGTATTAACTAAATATAGTGTTGCTAAGTTCGTCCTTTTCCTTGGTTGATTTTATTTTATAAATAGGTATCACTGGCATTTTTCAAAATGCGGTAGGCACAGAGAGTATATATGATGGAATTACATCCTCCTTCCCTGCACACAGCAACCGAGATCTTCCCCCTACGGGCACTCAAAGGTTTCATTGTCTGAAATATAAGCCCAAATGTAGTTTATGTTTAGTAAGCACCAACTGTAAATAGTCCCACCTCCAAACGGAGTGGATTTAGGTTTCACTTTTCCAAGGAAAATCCATCAAAGAATTTTTCCACGTACTTTAAAACCATCCCACGTATAGAATCCATTATTATTGATGGGGACAGGCCCGAGGGGCAGCGGCGGGGATTCCGGGGGACTGGGAGTGGGGGGTTGGGGTTACTCTTGGCTTTTTGCCCTCTCCTGCCGCCGGCTGCTCCAGTTTCTTTCGCTTTGCGGCGCGGTGGACAGGGTGAGCTCTCGGGACTGATGGCGGTTTTGGAAGAGGCCTGGGGCTAAGGACAGGCCAGGGCGGAGGGAGAGGCGGACCGGTGGCGTGGCTGGATCTGGGCGCGCTGTCGGACCTTCCACATCACCAGCTGCAGGCAGGCGTTTGCGTCCTCGCTGGAGTTGTGGCCGTCCTGGCTGTCCTGGATGATCTGTCCCAGGTAGTCGGCCGCGAGATTCCTGAGGGAGCGCTTGTAGGGGAAACCCAGGTAGTGCGGGAAGAGCACGGCCGTGTCCACCACGGTGCTGTGGATGAGCTTCAGGGCCAGCAGATCGCTCTCCAGGCTGTGCCCGATGAGGATGGTTTGGGCGCTGAAAAAGCTCAGCAGGATTGCTTGGACTTGGGGCAGGGTGATGCTCGTCTTGGCGACGTCGGCCTCGGTGACTCCGGAAAACCTGGTGTTGTAGTCCACGATCTCGTTGTCGGGCTTGACGAAGGTGTCGTACACCACTCGCATGTCGGCGTCCACCACGGTGACGCGGGTCAGCTCTAGGCCATGCGTGGTGTAGCACATCTCACAGTCCAAGGCGTAGATTCCTGGATAAGCGTCTCTGGACAACTCTTTCTTGAAGGTCTCCACGAAGCCATCGAGGCTCTCCTTGCGGCCGTCCCGCACGTGCTGCTTTGCCACCTGGCAGCCCACAGAGCCAGGAGCAGCTGCACAGCAGGTGTACTGGCTAACCCGGCCTCCAGCCACCTGGCTCGAGCAGACCCGCCCACAGTGATAATAACACAACTGGTCGCGTACACAGCGGCCCGAGGAGGACACCAGGTACTCGGTGCCACAACGGCAGCAGACCCTGCAGGAGGAGTCGCCGGGCCCCTTCCCCTGGCCAGTGAAGAGGACGGCGCCTCCGGGCCGCTCGGGGTGCGGGAAGGGGTAGCCGTTCTCCTTGAGCTGGTCCTGGGTGAGCAGGAACTCCTGGAGGCGGCCGTACAGGGCGGCCCTGCTGAGGCCGGGCATGGAGCTGGGGGTCAGGCCCTTGAGTCTCTTGAGGGTGTTCAGGACCACGTTCAGGTACCTGTTCTTGTTGGGGCTGCAGTCGTAGGCCACCTTCTCCTCGTTCAGCGCCTTCTCCTCGGCCTCCTGCTTGGAGGCGCAGAACTTGAGACACTCTTCGGTGAACAGTTGGAGATAGCCTCGGCGGATGACGGTGGGGACTTGGCACCCAGACCTTCGGAGGATAATGGGTTTCTTCAAACTCGGTAAGGATGGACGACGGACGATTCGCTTAGAGCTGATGGTGGTGGTGGTCTTGCATGCCATCCCTGACCTGTTGCGCGTCTTCCCTGGCTGTCTGCCGACCTTGGAGCCACTGGAGCGTTGGCTGCTGCTGGCCACCCGGGTTCTCTTGGCATCTGTGTAACCTGTGACCAAGCAAGGGCTGGAAGAGTGGGCGATCGTCTTCCTCTTCCTGGGGGCTGCGATGCGGACTCCCGAGGGCCTCTCTGACAGCCTTGGGGCGCCTGGCAAGCAGCAGGCCGATCCCCTCTGCGCAGGGAAGTAGCACGCCTCCGTCACCATCTTGGGCCACGCTGGGGGCACCGCCGGACCCCTGTTCTGGGGCTCCGCCTGGACGTCCACAAATGCTGAGGCCTGGCTGTGCATCTGGGGCACCCGGAGCCCGAAGCTCTGGGCAGGCTGATGAGAGGGCAGTGGGAATTCTGGAGCCTCCAGGGCCGCCTCCTCGGCCACTTTCTTAGCTTCTGGGTACCCAGGTGGGAACCAGCAGGGAGCTATGGCTCGCAACATCTTGCTGCCTTCGGGAGCACCGGCCTGGCTCTGCTCCGCTCCCAGCTGGCGGCTTGCCTCCAGGGCCGCCTCCTCGGCCACCTTCTTAGCTTCTGGGTACCCAGGTGGGAACCAGCAGGGAGCTGTGGCTCGCAACATCTTGCTGCCTTCGGGAGCACCGGCCTGGCTCTGCTCCGCTCCCAGCTGGCGGCTTGCCTCCAGGGCCGCCTCCTCGGCCACCTTCTTAGCTTCTGGGTATCCAGGTGGGAACCAGCAGGGAGCTGTGGCTCGCAACATCTTGCTGCCTTCGGGAGCACCGGCCTGGCTCTGCTCCTCTCCCAACTGGCGGCTTCAATGAGTGCCGCGGCCGCCACGCGTCGCCTTTATAGACGCACAGGGCAGAGTGGGTGGGACTTCTCCTTGATAGGTTGCTGCTTCAATCCAATCACACTGAGCCTCATCTTCCACCAGACTCCAGCTTGGGAATGCCCCAGGGGGTGCGCTAGCGGAATCAACTGGAACTCCTGGTTGCTAACCTTGGAGCTAGGTTGCTTTTCCTGAGTTAATTAACTGTCCGTGCAGGGCAGTCCTATAATGGCTACTGGAATTGGGCTACCTAGGATTAAATGAAGGTTCAGGGAGGTTGGGCAACTTGCTTGGGCCCACACAGCACCCCATGGAGCCAGGACTGATCCAGCAGTCTGCTGCATGCTGGAGGGCAGGATCTCTCTGGGGTTGCCTTTCCCTGCTCTGTGCACTCCTCCGCTGTGGGCAAATTGAGGACAGGAAGTGGACCGCACCCACTTCTCTCCCAGGACTCGGGCAATGTTCAACACAGGGGGTCTTCCAAAGGTTCATAGAAAATGCACATGCTGAAGAAACTATGCATGGATTTCCACTGGTTTGCACTCAAATAAACTTGTCCTAACTTCTTATCACCTTTCTGAACTAGATCTAGTTTGAGGCACTGAGAAGGATGAGACATCCACTGAAAAGGACTCCTATCAGAGCAACATGAATTCCACGAAAACTGCAGCAAGAGCAAACATCAAATTTCTGGTGAAGCTTGGGTGGAAGAATGAAGAAATCATTGATGTTTTCAGAAAAGCTGATAAGGACACTACTCCAAAGAAATGAACTCTCTACGAATGTATAGCTTGTTTCAAGAAGAGGTGAGAAGAGGTGGAAGATGAATCCTGCAGTGGCTGTGAAAACCACTGTGCCCAGATCAGCTGCAGTTACGACGAGAGCTATCAGTGGAAATTTTAAACAGGAGGGATCACGATCCTGACGCATCCCTCTGACAGATTATAACCGGAAGTTGGAACATGGCTTTACCAATATGATCTCGAGGGCAAGGCATCATCAAAGCGGTGGCTACCAAGAGGTGGCAGTGGTCCAGTCAAAGGAAAAGGAGGCCAGTCAGGAGCCAACATCATGGCATCAGTGTTTTGGGACACTCAAGGCATTTTGCTTGCTGACTTTCTGAAGGGCCAAACATCTGCTTTTTAGGAGAGTGTTCTGAGAAGCTTAGATAAAGCTTTGGTAGAAACATGCTGGGAAAGTCTCACCAGATCCTTGTTCACCACCTCAGTGCTCTGCTCATTCCTCTCATCAAACAAGGGCAATTTTGTCAGTTTCAATGGGCAGTCCTTAGGAATTCACCTTACGGGCTGCTTTCGTTCCTTCTAGACTCTTTTTGATTCCTAATTATCATAAGTCACCCTGCCTTGCTTGGAAAGATGAGAGAAAGTCTCCTTGCCTTGCTGGGACAGATGAGAGATGAGATCCTCCTCTTCTCTCCCAGGACAGAATGGTCAGACTTGAGTTTCCTTTCTCCTCACTCTTCTCCTCCTTGAGGGAGGTGCTGTACCGGACAGACCTACTCCCGTGTCTAGACACGGGTAGACTCATTTAAGATCCTCACAGGCAATCCTCCATGGGGTCAAAGGGGAAGGACTTATTTCTTCAGGGCTCAGTAGTCCACATCCTTACGCGCACCTTCACCAGCCCAGGGCGGGGTAGCGGTGGGTGAAAGGGCGTGGCTCAGAGCCCGCTTCTTCCGCTCGGGCGTATCCTGGGAGGAACCCTTGTCCAGTGAGCGGGTCTTCGTCTCCACCAAATTCCCTAGGGGGACATTTCTGGCAGCCCTTCTTGTTCAGCAGCTTACGGGGGTCAGGTGGACCTCTGCTGGTCACCAGCCTGAAGCCCTTTCTCCATTTCAGCTATTTTTGCAGTTGCCTAGGTGACTTTTGAACCTCATTACCCAGAACAGCAAACGGACGAGGGGTGAGAAGAGTGGCCGTCTGGGTTTGCAGCATAGTGCTGCCTTAGAGGAGTTGTGCAGTCTTCGGGTGTGTGAAACTTCACCTGGCTGATTTGTGGGAATGCCTCCACAAATTCGCTAAATTCAGTAGCTTTTGCCTTCCAAGATTCATTTACACAATGTTGAATGCTTTAAATGAATGAGCGTGAAGAGTGCTGGGCTGGAAAGTGATGATATGGGTGGTAGGGACTCCTCGGAGTAGAGGAGTAGAGTTTTACTATTATAACTGGGAGGCAAATAAAAAGGAGCTGAACGTGATCCATAATAAAAGAAGCACACACTCACAAAGCTCCGTACCAACTACATTAAAATGGAAATCATGATATTTGGAAATACGACTTAATTGGAAATCATTAAGTAATCTCATCAAACATTTTTCAGTGGGTGGCAGGGCTATGGCGGGAAAACGGCAACGGTTCTGGCACCTACTTAACTTGATTCCATGAAATTCACCCAACAGGCCTCCAGAGAAGATATTACTGCTCTGATATTACAAAGGGAAAAACAGCTATGGCGTCTCTAAAAAGCACAACGTTCTAGGACTGGAATGACTTGAAATCCACACATAAATTTCTGAGTGTTTTTTGCCATAAGGTACTTTCCACCTTACTGTAAAGCACATCCTAAAATTGTCTGCAATGCAAATGGATTATGTGCATCCAACAGGAAACAGCACAGGTTGAGAAGCTGTTACTTCATAGCTCATTGCGACCCCTAGTGAAAAGTGTGGGGTCTCATCACTTTTGCCAACTCGTTTTGCCTGTTGGTTTCTCCACACTGTCAGGAGGATTTGACCAACTCCCTGTGGCTCAGGTTCGCTTATGCAGCCTGGTGGGGAAACCAGTGGGTATTGAAGACCTGCCTCTGGTGTGCCAGGAAGTTGTGCCTGCCGGCCACTCTGACTTGCGATCTTCCGCCTCAGTGTATGGCATCCTACACCTGGGTAATTAACACTGCCAGCATGATAAGAAGGTCCCTTCATCACTATTGCCACTAGTCCTTCCGACTCCTGTGCCCTGTTCCTTCTTTATTGGGACCCAAGAACGAGCAAACATAGTATTTTCAAACATCTCTCCCCCTTCCCTGGTACCACCAATATTCCACCATCCTAATTCCCTCAGAAGCATTCAGTCTCTCCATCCTGAGGTGGTGAAATCCCTCTAGGCATTTATAAGTATACCTGGACGTAAGAAATACAAGATACCGTTGTATTAACTAAATATAGTGTTGCTAAGTTCGTCCTTTTCCTTGGTTGATTTTATTTTATAAATAGGTATCACTGGCATTTTTCAAAATGCGGTAGGCACAGAGAGTATATATGATGGAATTACATCCTCCTTCCCTGCACTCAGCAACCGAGATCTTCCCCCTACGGGCACTCAAAGGTTTCATTGTCTGAAATATCAGCCTAAACGTAGTTTATGTTTAGTAAGCACCAACTGTAAATAGTCCCACCTCCAAACGGAGTGGATTTAGGTTTCACTTTTCCAAGGAAAATCCATCAAAGAATTTTTCCACGTACTTTAAAACCATCCCACGTATAGAATCCATTATTATTGATGGGGACAGGCCCGAGGGGCAGCGGCGGGGATTCCGGGGGACTGGGAGTGGGGGGTTGGGGTTACTCTTGGCTTTTTGCCCTCTCCTGCCGCCGGCTGCTCCAGTTTCTTTCGCTTTGTGGCGCGGTGGACAGGGTGAGCTCTCGGGACTGATGGCGGTTTTGGAAGAGGCCTGGGGCTAAGGACAGGCCAGGGCAGAGGGAGAGGCGGACCGCTGGCGTGGCTGGATCTGGGCGCGCTGTCGGACCTTCCACATCACCAGCTGCAGGCAGGCGTTTGCGTCCTCGCTGGAGTTGTGGCCGTCCTGGCTGTCCTGGATGATCTGTCCCAGGTAGTCGGCCGCGAGATTCCTGAGGGAGCGCTTGTAGGGGAAACCCAGGTAGTGCGGGAAGAGCACGGCCGTGTCCACCACGGTGCTGTGGATGAGCTTCAGGGCCAGCAGATCGCTCTCCAGGCTGTGCCCGATGAGGATGGTTTGGGCGCTGAAAAAGCTCAGCAGGATGGCTTGGACTTGGGGCAAGGTGATGCTCGTCTTGGCGACGTCAGCCTCGGTGACTCCGGAAAACCTGGTGTTGTAGTCCACGATCTCGTTGTCGGGCTTGACGAAGGTGTCGTACACCACTCGCATGTCGGCGTCCACCACGGTGACGCGGGTCAGCTCTAGGCCATGCGTGGTGTAGCACATCTCACAGTCCAAGGCGTAGATTCCTGGATAAGCGTCTCTGGACAACTCTTTCTTGAAGGTCTCCACGAAGCCATCGAGGCTCTCCTTGCGGCCGTCCCGCACGTGCTGCTTTGCCACCTGGCAGCCCACAGAGCCAGGAGCAGCTGCACAGCAGGTGTACTGGCTAACCCGGCCTCCAGCCACCTGGCTCGAGCGGACCCGCCCCCAGTGATAATAACACAACTGGTCGCGTACACAGCGGCCCGAGGAGGACACCAGGTACTCGGTGCCACAACGGCAGCAGACCCTGCAGGAGGAGTCGCCGGGCCCCTTCCCCTGGCCAGTGAAGAGGACGGCGCCTCCGGGCCGCTCGGGGTGCGGGAAGGGGTAGCCGTTCTCCTTGAGCTGGTCCTGGGTGAGCAGGAACTCCTGGAGGCGGCCGTACAGGGCGGCCCTGCTGAGGCCGGGCATGGAGCTGGGGGTCAGGCCCTTGAGTCTCTTGAGGGTGTTCAGGACCACGTTCAGGTACCTGTTCTTGTTGGGGCTGCAGTCGTAGGCCACCTTCTCCTCGTTCAGCGCCTTCTCCTCGGCCTCCTGCTTGGAGGCGCAGAACTTGAGACACTCTTTGGTGAACAGTTGGAGATAGCCTCGGCGGATGACGGTGGGGACTTGGCACCCAGACCTTCGGAGGATAATGGGTTTCTTCAAACTCGGTAAGGATGGACCACGGACGATTCGCTTAGAGCTGATGGTGGTGGTGGTCTTGCATGCCATCCCTGACCTGTTGCGCGTCTTCCCTGGCTGTCTGCCGACCTTGGAGCCACTGGAGCGTTGGCTGCTGCTGGCCACCCGGGTTCTCTTGGCATCTGTGTAACCTGTGACCAAGCAAGGGCTGGAAGAGTGGGCGATCGTCTTCCTCTTCATGGGGGCTGCGATGCGGACTCCCGAGGGCCTCTCTGACAGCCTTGGGGCGCCTGGCAAGCAGCAGGCCGATCCCCTCTGCGCAGGGAAGTAGCACGCCTCCGTCACCATCTTGGGCCACGCTGGGGGCACCGCCGGACCCCTGTTCTGGGGCTCCGCCTGGATGTCCACAAATGCTGAGGCCTGGCTGTGCATCTGGGGCACCCGGAGCCCGAAGCTCTGGGCAGGCTGATGAGAGGGCAGTGGGAATTCTGGAGCCTCCAGGGCCGCCTCCTCGGCCACCTTCTTAGCTTCTGGGTACCCAGGTGGGAACCAGCAGGGAGCTGTAGCTCGCAACATCTTGCTGCCTTCGGGAGCACCGGCCTGGCTCTGCTCCGCTCCCAGCTGGCGGCTTGCCTCCAGGGCCGCCTCCTCGGCCACCTTCTTAGCTTCTGGGTACCCAGGTGGGAACCAGCAGGGAGCTGTGGCTCGCAACATCTTGCTGCCTTCGGGAGCACCGGCCTGGCTCTGCTCCGCTCCCAGCTGGCGGCTTGCCTCCAGGGCCGCCTCCTCGGCCACCTTCTTAGCTTCTGGGTATCCAGGTGGGAACCAGCAGGGAGCTGTGGCTCGCAACATCTTGCTGCCTTCGGGAGCACCGGCCTGGCTCTGCTCCTCTCCCAACTGGCGGCTTCAATGAGTGCCGCGGCCGCCACGCGTCGCCTTTATAGACGCACAGGGCAGAGTGGGTGGGACTTCTCCTTGATAGGTTGCTGCTTCAATCCAATCACACTGAGCCTCATCTTCCACCAGACTCCAGCTTGGGAATGCCCCAGGGGGTGCGCTAGCGGAATCAACTGGAACTCCTGGTTGCTAACCTTGGAGCTAGGTTGCTTTTCCTGAGTTAATTAACTGTCCGTGCAGGGCAGTCCTATAATGGCTACTGGAATTGGGCTACCTAGGATTAAATGAAGGTTCAGGGAGGTTGGGCAACTTGCTTGGGCCCACACAGCACCCCATGGAGCCAGGACTGATCCAGCAGTCTGCTGCATGCTGGAGGGCAGGATCTCTCTGGGGTTGCCTTTCCCTGCTCTGTGCACTCCTCCGCTGTGGGCAAATTGAGGACAGGAAGTGGACCGCACCCACTTCTCTCCCAGGACTCGGGCAATGTTCAACACAGGGGGTCTTCCAAAGGTTCATAGAAAATGCACATGCTGAAGAAACTATGCATGGATTTCCACTGGTTTGCACTCAAATAAACTTGTCCTAACTTCTTATCACCTTTCTGAACTAGATCTAGTTTGAGGCACTGAGAAGGATGAGACATCCACTGAAAAGGACTCCTATCAGAGCAACATGAATTCCACGAAAACTGCAGCAAGAGCAAACATCAAATTTCTGGTGAAGCTTGGGTGGAAGAATGAAGAAATCATTGATGTTTTCAGAAAAGCTGATAAGGACACTACTCCAAAGAAATGAACTCTCTACGAATGTATAGCTTGTTTCAAGAAGAGGTGAGAAGAGGTGGAAGATGAATCCTGCAGTGGCTGTGAAAACCACTGTGCCCAGATCAGCTGCAGTTACGACGAGAGCTATCAGTGGAAATTTTAAACAGGAGGGATCACGATCCTGACGCATCCCTCTGACAGATTATAACCGGAAGTTGGAACATGGCTTTACCAATATGATCTCGAGGGCAAGGCATCATCAAAGCGGTGGCTACCAAGAGGTGGCAGTGGTCCAGTCAAAGGAAAAGGAGGCCAGTCAGGAGCCAACATCATGGCATCAGTGTTTTGGGACACTCAAGGCATTTTGCTTGCTGACTTTCTGAAGGGCCAAACATCTGCTTTTTAGGAGAGTGTTCTGAGAAGCTTAGATAAAGCTTTGGTAGAAACATGCTGGGAAAGTCTCACCAGATCCTTGTTCACCACCTCAGTGCTCTGCTCATTCCTCTCATCAAACAAGGGCAATTTTGTCAGTTTCAATGGGCAGTCCTTAGGAATTCACCTTACGGGCTGCTTTCGTTCCTTCTAGACTCTTTTTGATTCCTAATTATCATAAGTCACCCTGCCTTGCTTGGAAAGATGAGAGAAAGTCTCCTTGCCTTGCTGGGACAGATGAGAGATGAGATCCTCCTCTTCTCTCCCAGGACAGAATGGTCAGACTTGAGTTTCCTTTCTCCTCACTCTTCTCCTCCTTGAGGGAGGTGCTGTACCGGACAGACCTACTCCCGTGTCTAGACACGGGTAGACTCATTTAAGATCCTCACAGGCAATCCTCCATGGGGTCAAAGGGGAAGGACTTATTTCTTCAGGGCTCAGTAGTCCACATCCTTACGCGCACCTTCACCAGCCCAGGGCGGGGTAGCGGTGGGTGAAAGGGCGTGGCTCAGAGCCCGCTTCTTCCGCTCGGGCGTATCCTGGGAGGAACCCTTGTCCAGTGAGCAGGTCTTCGTCTCCACCAAATTCCCTAGGGGGACATTTCTGGCAGCCCTTCTTGTTCAGCAGCTTACGGGGGTCAGGTGGACCTCTGCTGGTCACCAGCCTGAAGCCCTTTCTCCATTTCAGCTATTTTTGCAGTTGCCTAGGTGACTTTTGAACCTCATTACCCAGAACAGCAAACGGACGAGGGGTGAGAAGAGTGGCCGTCTGGGTTTGCAGCATAGTGCTGCCTTAGAGGAGTTGTGCAGTCTTCGGGTGTGTGAAACTTCACCTGGCTGATTTGTGGGAATGCCTCCACAAATTCGCTAAATTCAGTAGCTTTTGCCTTCCAAGATTCATTTACACAATGTTGAATGCTTTAAATGAATGAGCGTGAAGAGTGCTGGGCTGGAAAGTGATGATATGGGTGGTAGGGACTCCTCGGAGTAGAGGAGTAGAGTTTTACTATTATAACTGGGAGGCAAATAAAAAGGAGCTGAACGTGATCCATAATAAAAGAAGCACACACTCACAAAGCTCCGTACCAACTACATTAAAATGGAAATCATGATATTTGGAAATACGACTTAATTGGAAATCATTAAGTAATCTCATCAAACATTTTTCAGTGGGTGGCAGGGCTATGGCGGGAAAACGGCAACGGTTCTGGCACCTACTTAACTTGATTCCATGAAATTCACCCAACAGGCCTCCAGAGAAGATATTACTGCTCTGATATTACAAAGGGAAAAACAGCTATGGCGTCTCTAAAAAGCACAACGTTCTAGGACTGGAATGACTTGAAATCCACACATAAATTTCTGAGTGTTTTTTGCCATAAGGTACTTTCCACCTTACTGTAAAGCACATCCTAAAATTGTCTGCAATGCAAATGGATTATGTGCATCCAACAGGAAACAGCACAGGTTGAGAAGCTGTTACTTCATAGCTCATTGCGACCACTAGTGAAAAGTGTGGGGTCTCATCACTTTTGCCCCCACGTTTTGCCTGTTGGTTTCTCCACACTGTCAGGAGGATTTGACCAACTCCCTGTGGCTCAGGTTCGCTTATGCAGCCTGGTGGGGAAACCAGTGGGTATTGAAGACCTGCCTCTGGTGTGCCAGGAAGTTGTGCCTGCCGGCCACTCTGACTTGCGATCTTCCGCCTCAGTGTATGGCATCCTACACCTGGGTAATTAACACTGCCAGCATGATAAGAAGGTCCCTTCATCACTATTGCCACTAGTCCTTCCGACTCCTGTGCCCTGTTCCTTCTTTATTGGAACCCAAGAACGAGCAAACATAGTATTTTCAAACATCTCTCCCCCTTCCCTGGTACCACCAATATTCCACCATCCTAATTCCCTCAGAAGCATTCAGTCTCTCCATCCTGAGGTGGTGAAATCCCTCTAGGCATTTATAAGTATACCTGGATGTAAGGAATACAAGATACCGTTGTATTAACTAAATATAGTGTTGCTAAGTTCGTACTTTTCCTTGGTTGATTTTATTTTATAAATAGGTATCACTGGCATTTTTCAAAATGCGGTAGGCACAGAGAGTATATATGATGGAATTACATCCTCCTTCCCTGCACTCAGCAACCGAGATCTTCCCCCTACGGGCACTCAAAGGTTTCATTGTCTGAAATATCAGCCTAAACGTAGTTTATGTTTAGTAAGCACCAACTGTAAATAGTCCCACCTCCAAACGGAGTGGATTTAGGTTTCACTTTTCCAAGGAAAATCCATCAAAGAATTTTTCCACGTACTTTAAAACCATCCCACGTATAGAATCCATTATTATTGATGGGGACAGGCCCGAGGGGCAGCGGCGGGGATTCCGGGGGACTGGGAGTGGGGGGTTGGGGTTACTCTTGGCTTTTTGCCCTCTCCTGCCGCCGGCTGCTCCAGTTTCTTTTGCTTTGCGGCGCGGTGGACAGGGTGAGCTCTCGGGACTGATGGCGGTTTTGGAAGAGGCCTGGGGCTAAGGACAGGCCAGGGCGGAGGGAGAGGCGGACCGCTGGCGTGGCTGGATCTGGGCGCGCTGTCGGACCTTCCACATCACCAGCTGCAGGCAGGCGTTTGCGTCCTCGCTGGAGTTGTGGCCGTCCTGGCTGTCCTGGATGATCTGTCCCAGGTAGTCGGCCGCGAGATTCCTGAGGGAGCGCTTGTAGGGGAAACCCAGGTAGTGCGGGAAGAGCACGGCCGTGTCCACCACGGTGCTGTGGATGAGCTTCAGGGCCAGCAGATCGCTCTCCAGGCTGTGCCCGATGAGGATGGTTTGGGCGCTGAAAAAGCTCAGCAGGATGGCTTGGACTTGGGGCAAGGTGATGCTCGTCTTGGCGACGTCAGCCTCGGTGACTCCGGAAAACCTGGTGTTGTAGTCCACGATCTCGTTGTCGGGCTTGACGAAGGTGTCGTACACCACTCGCATGTCGGCGTCCACCACGGTGACGCGGGTCAGCTCTAGGCCATGCGTGGTGTAGCACATCTCACAGTCCAAGGCGTAGATTCCTGGATAAGCGTCTCTGGACAACTCTTTCTTGAAGGTCTCCACGAAGCCATCGAGGCTCTCCTTGCGGCCGTCCCGCACGTGCTGCTTTGCCACCTGGCAGCCCACAGAGCCAGGAGCAGCTGCACAGCAGGTGTACTGGCTAACCCGGCCTCCAGCCACCTGGCTCGAGCGGACCCGCCCCCAGTGATAACACAACTGGTCGCGTACACAGCGGCCCGAGGAGGACACCAGGTACTCGGTGCCACAACGGCAGCAGACCCTGCAGGAGGAGTCGCCGGGCCCCTTCCCCTGGCCAGTGAAGAGGACGGTGCCTCCGGGCCGCTCGGGGTGCGGGAAGGGGTAGCCGTTCTCCTTGAGCTGGTCCTGGGTGAGCAGGAACTCCTGGAGGCGGCCGTACAGGGCGGCCCTGCTGAGGCCGGGCATGGAGCTGGGGGTCAGGCCCTTGAGTCTCTTGAGGGTGTTCAGGACCACGTTCAGGTACCTGTTCTTGTTGGGGCTGCAGTCGTAGGCCACCTTCTCCTCGTTCAGCGCCTTCTCCTCGGCCTCCTGCTTGGAGGCGCAGAACTTGAGACACTCTTCGGTGAACAGTTGGAGATAGCCTCGGCGGATGACGGTGGGGACTTGGCACCCAGACCTTCGGAGGATAATGGGTTTCTTCAAACTCGGTAAGGATGGACCACGGACGATTCGCTTAGAGCTGATGGTGGTGGTGGTCTTGCATGCCATCCCTGACCTGTTGCGCGTCTTCCCTGGCTGTCTGCCGACCTTGGAGCCACTGGAGCGTTGGCTGCTGCTGGCCACCCGGGTTCTCTTGGCATCTGTGTAACCTGTGACCAAGCAAGGGCTGGAAGAGTGGGCGATCGTCTTCCTCTTCCTGGGGGCTGCGATGCGGACTCCCGAGGGCCTCTCTGACAGCCTTGGGGCGCCTGGCAAGCAGCAGGCCGATCCCCTCTGCGCAGGGAAGTAGCACGCCTCCGTCACCATCTTGGGCCACGCTGGGGGCACCGCCGGACCCCTGTTCTGGGGCTCCGCCTGGATGTCCACAAATGCTGAGGCCTGGCTGTGCATCTGGGGCACCCGGAGCCCGAAGCTCTGGGCAGGCTGATGAGAGGGCAGTGGGAATTCTGGAGCCTCCAGGGCCGCCTCCTCGGCCACCTTCTTAGCTTCTGGGTACCCAGGTGGGAGCCAGCAGGGAGCTGTGGCTCGCAACATCTTGCTGCCTTCGGGAGCACCGGCCTGGCTCTGCTCCACTCCCAGCTGGCGGCTTGCCTCCAGGGCCGCCTCCTCGGCCACCTTCTTAGCTTCTGGGTACCCAGGTGGGAACCAGCAGGGAGCTGTGGCTCGCAACATCTTGCTGCCTTCGGGAGCACCGGCCTGGCTCTGCTCCGCTCCCAGCTGGCGGCTTGCCTCCAGGGCCGCCTCCTCGGCCACCTTCTTAGCTTCTGGGTATCCAGGTGGGAACCAGCAGGGAGCTGTGGCTCGCAACATCTTGCTGCCTTCGGGAGCACCGGCCTGGCTCTGCTCCTCTCCCAACTGGCGGCTTCAATGAGTGCCGCGGCCGCCACGCGTCGCCTTTATAGACGCACAGGGCAGAGTGGGTGGGACTTCTCCTTGATAGGTTGCTGCTTCAATCCAATCACACTGAGCCTCATCTTCCACCAGACTCCAGCTTGGGAATGCCCCAGGGGGTGCGCTAGCGGAATCAACTGGAACTCCTGGTTGCTAACCTTGGAGCTAGGTTGCTTTTCCTGAGTTAATTAACTGTCCGTGCAGGGCAGTCCTATAATGGCTACTGGAATTGGGCTACCTAGGATTAAATGAAGGTTCAGGGAGGTTGGGCAACTTGCTTGGGCCCACACAGCACCCCATGGAGCCAGGACTGATCCAGCAGTCTGCTGCATGCTGGAGGGCAGGATCTCTCTGGGGTTGCCTTTCCCTGCTCTGTGCACTCCTCCACTGTGGGCAAATTGAGGACAGGAAGTGGACCGCACCCACTTCTCTCCCAGGACTCGGGCAATGTTCAACACAGGGGGTCTTCCAAAGGTTCATAGAAAATGCACATGCTGAAGAAACTATGCATGGATTTCCACTGGTTTGCACTCAAATAAACTTGTCCTAACTTCTTATCACCTTTCTGAACTAGATCTAGTTTGAGGCACTGAGAAGGATGAGACATCCACTGAAAAGGACTCCTATCAGAGCAACATGAATTCCACGAAAACTGCAGCAAGAGCAAACATCAAATTTCTGGTGAAGCTTGGGTGGAAGAATGAAGAAATCATTGATGTTTTCAGAAAAGCTGATAAGGACACTACTCCAAAGAAATGAACTCTCTACGAATGTATAGCTTGTTTCAAGAAGAGGTGAGAAGAGGTGGAAGATGAATCCTGCAGTGGCTGTGAAAACCACTGTGCCCAGATCAGCTGCAGTTACGACGAGAGCTATCAGTGGAAATTTTAAACAGGAGGGATCACGATCCTGACGCATCCCTCTGACAGATTATAACCGGAAGTTGGAACATGGCTTTACCAATATGATCTCGAGGGCAAGGCATCATCAAAGCGGTGGCTACCAAGAGGTGGCAGTGGTCCAGTCAAAGGAAAAGGAGGCCAGTCAGGAGCCAACATCATGGCATCAGTGTTTTGGGACACTCAAGGCATTTTGCTTGCTGACTTTCTGAAGGGCCAAACATCTGCTTTTTAGGAGAGTGTTCTGAGAAGCTTAGATAAAGCTTTGGTAGAAACATGCTGGGAAAGTCTCACCAGATCCTTGTTCACCACCTCAGTGCTCTGCTCATTCCTCTCATCAAACAAGGGCAATTTTGTCAGTTTCAATGGGCAGTCCTTAGGAATTCACCTTACGGGCTGCTTTCGTTCCTTCTAGACTCTTTTTGATTCCTAATTATCATAAGTCACCCTGCCTTGCTTGGAAAGATGAGAGAAAGTCTCCTTGCCTTGCTGGGACAGATGAGAGATGAGATCCTCCTCTTCTCTCCCAGGACAGAATGGTCAGACTTGAGTTTCCTTTCTCCTCACTCTTCTCCTCCTTGAGGGAGGTGCTGTACCGGACAGACCTACTCCCGTGTCTAGACACGGGTAGACTCATTTAAGATCCTCACAGGCAATCCTCCATGGGGTCAAAGGGGAAGGACTTATTTCTTCAGGGCTCAGTAGTCCACATCCTTACGCGCACCTTCACCAGCCCAGGGCGGGGTAGCGGTGGGTGAAAGGGCATGGCTCAGAGCCCGCTTCTTCCGCTCGGGCGTATCCTGGGAGGAACCCTTGTCCAGTGAGCGGGTCTTCGTCTCCACCAAATTCCCTAGGGGGACATTTCTGGCAGCCCTTCTTGTTCAGCAGCTTACGGGGTCAGGTGGACCTGTGCTGGTCACCAGCCTGAAGCCCTTTCTCCATTTCAGCTATTTTTGCAGTTGCCTAGGTGACTTTTGAACCTCATTACCCAGAACAGCAAACGGACGAGGGGTGAGAAGAGTGGCCGTCTGGGTTTGCAGCATAGTGCTGCCTTAGAGGAGTTGTGCAGTCTTCGGGTGTGTGAAACTTCACCTGGCTGATTTGTGGGAATGCCTCCACAAATTCGCTAAATTCAGTAGCTTTTGCCTTCCAAGATTCATTTACACAATGTTGAATGCTTTAAATGAATGAGCGTGAAGAGTGCTGGGCTGGAAAGTGATGATATGGGTGGTAGGGACTCCTCGGAGTAGAGGAGTAGAGTTTTACTATTATAACTGGGAGGCAAATAAAAAGGAGCTGAACGTGATCCATAATAAAAGAAGCACACACTCACAAAGCTCCGTACCAACTACATTAAAATGGAAATCATGATATTTGGAAATACGACTTAATTGGAAATCATTAAGTAATCTCATCAAACATTTTTCAGTGGGTGGCAGGGCTATGGCGGGAAAACGGCAACGGTTCTGGCACCTACTTAACTTGATTCCATGAAATTCACCCAACAGGCCTCCAGAGAAGATATTACTGCTCTGATATTACAAAGGGAAAAACAGCTATGGCGTCTCTAAAAAGCACAACGTTCTAGGACTGGAATGACTTGAAATCCACACATAAATTTCTGAGTGTTTTTTGCCATAAGGTACTTTCCACCTTACTGTAAAGCACATCCTAAAATTGTCTGCAATGCAAATGGATTATGTGCATCCAACAGGAAACAGCACAGGTTGAGAAGCTGTTACTTCATAGCTCATTGCGACCACTAGTGAAAAGTGTGGGGTCTCATCACTTTTGCCCCCACGTTTTGCCTGTTGGTTTCTCCACACTGTCAGGAGGATTTGACCAACTCCCTGTGGCTCAGGTTCGCTTATGCAGCCTGGTGGGGAAACCAGTGGGTATTGAAGACCTGCCTCTGGTGTGCCAGGAAGTTGTGCCTGCCGGCCACTCTGACTTGCGATCTTCCGCCTCAGTGTATGGCATCCTACACCTGGGTAATTAACACTGCCAGCATGATAAGAAGGTCCCTTCATCACTATTGCCACTAGTCCTTCCGACTCCTGTGCCCTGTTCCTTCTTTATTGGGACCCAAGAACGAGCAAACATAGTATTTTCAAACATCTCTCCCCCTTCCCTGGTACCACCAATATTCCACCATCCTAATTCCCTCAGAAGCATTCAGTCTCTCCATCCTGAGGTGGTGAAATCCCTCTAGGCATTTATAAGTATACCTGGACGTAAGGAATACAAGATACCGTTGTATTAACTACATATAGTGTTGCTAAGTTCGTACTTTTCCTTGGTTGATTTTATTTTATAAATAGGTATCACTGGCATTTTTCAAAATGCGGTAGGCACAGAGAGTATATATGATGGAATTACATCCTCCTTCCCTGCACTCAGCAACCGAGATCTTCCCCCTACGGGCACTCAAAGGTTTCATTGTCTGAAATATCAGCCTAAACGTAGTTTATGTTTAGTAAGCACCAACTGTAAATAGTCCCACCTCCAAACGGAGTGGATTTAGGTTTCACTTTTCTAAGGAAAATCCATCAAAGAATTTTTCCACGTACTTTAAAACCATCCCACGTATAGAATCCATTATTATTGATGGGGACAGGCCCGAGGGGCAGCGGCGGGGATTCCGGGGGACTGGGAGTGGGGGTTTGGGGTTACTCTTGGCTTTTTGCCCTCTCCTGCCGCCGGCTGCTCCAGTTTCTTTCGCTTTGCGGCGCGGTGGACAGGGTGAGCTCTCGGGACTGATGGCGGTTTTGGAAGAGGCCTGGGGCTAAGGACAGGCCAGGGCGGAGGGAGAGGCGGACCGCTGGCGTGGCTGGATCTGGGCGCGCTGTCGGACCTTCCACATCACCAGCTGCAGGCAGGCGTTTGCGTCCTCGCTGGAGTTGTGGCCGTCCTGGCTGTCCTGGATGATCTGTCCCAGGTAGTCGGCCGCGAGATTCCTGAGGGAGCGCTTGTAGGGGAAACCCAGGTAGTGCGGGAAGAGCACGGCCGTGTCCACCACGGTGCTGTGGATGAGCTTCAGGGCCAGCAGATCGCTCTCCAGGCTGTGCCCGATGAGGATGGTTTGGGCGCTGAAAAAGCTCAGCAGGATGGCTTGGACTTGGGGCAAGGTGATGCTCGTCTTGGCGACGTCGGCCTCGGTGACTCCGGAAAACCTGGTGTTGTAGTCCACGATCTCGTTGTCGGGCTTGACGAAGGTGTCGTACACCACTCGCATGTCGGCGTCCACCACGGTGACGCGGGTCAGCTCTAGGCCATGCGTGGTGTAGCACATCTCACAGTCCAAGGCGTAGATTCCTGGATAAGCGTCTCTGGACAACTCTTTCTTGAAGGTCTCCACGAAGCCATCGAGGCTCTCCTTGCGGCCGTCCCGCACGTGCTGCTTTGCCACCTGGCAGCCCACAGAGCCAGGAGCAGCTGCACAGCAGGTGTACTGGCTAACCCGGCCTCCAGCCACCTGGCTCGAGCGGACCCGCCCCCAGTGATAATAACACAACTGGTCGCGTACACAGCGGCCCGAGGAGGACACCAGGTACTCGGTGCCACAACGGCAGCAGACCCTGCAGGAGGAGTCGCCGGGCCCCTTCCCCTGGCCAGTGAAGAGGACGGTGCCTCCGGGCCGCTCGGGGTGCGGGAAGGGGTAGCCGTTCTCCTTGAGCTGGTCCTGGGTGAGCAGGAACTCCTGGAGGCGGCCGTACAGGGCGGCCCTGCTGAGGCCGGGCATGGAGCTGGGGGTCAGGCCCTTGAGTCTCTTGAGGGTGTTCAGGACCACGTTCAGGTACCTGTTCTTGTTGGGGCTGCAGTCGTAGGCCACCTTCTCCTCGTTCAGCGCCTTCTCCTCGGCCTCCTGCTTGGAGGCGCAGAACTTGAGACACTCTTCGGTGAACAGTTGGAGATAGCCTCGGCGGATGACGGTGGGGACTTGGCACCCAGACCTTCGGAGGATAATGGGTTTCTTCAAACTCGGTGAGGATGGACCACGGACGATTCGCTTAGAGCTGATGGTGGTGGTGGTCTTGCATGCCATCCCTGACCTGTTGCGCGTCTTCCCTGGCTGTCTGCCGACCTTGGAGCCACTGGAGCGTTGGCTGCTGCTGGCCACCCGGGTTCTCTTGGCATCTGTGTAACCTGTGACCAAGCAAGGGCTGGAAGAGTGGGCGATCGTCTTCCTCTTCCTGGGGGCTGCGATGCGGACTCCCGAGGGCCTCTCTGACAGCCTTGGGGCGCCTGGCTAGCAGCAGGCCGATCCCCTCTGCGCAGGGAAGTAGCACGCCTCCGTCACCATCTTGGGCCACGCTGGGGGCACCGCCGGACCCCTGTTCTGGGGCTCCGCCTGGATGTCCACAAATGCTGAGGCCTGGCTGTGCATCTGGGGCACCCGGAGCCCGAAGCTCTGGGCAGGCTGATGAGAGGGCAGTGGGAATTCTGGAGCCTCCAGGGCCGCCTCCTCGGCCACCTTCTCAGCTTCCGGGTACCCAGGTGGGAACCAGCAGGGAGCTGTGGCTCGCAACATCTTGCTGCCTTCGGGAGCACCGGCCAGGCTCTGCTCCGCTCCCAGCTGGCGGCTTGCCTCCAGGGCCGCCTCCTCGGCCACCTTCTTAGCTTCTGGGTATCCAGGTGGGAACCAGCAGGGAGCTGTGGCTCGCAACATCTTGCTGCCTTCGGGAGCACCAGCCTGGCTCTGCTCCTCTCCCAACTGGCGGCTTCAATGAGTGCCGCGGCCGCCACGCGTCGCCTTTATAGACGCACAGGGCAGAGTGGGTGGGACTTCTCCTTGATAGGTTGCTGCTTCAATCCAATCACACTGAGCCTCATCTTCCACCAGACTCCAGCTTGGGAATGCCCCGGGGGGTGCGCTAGCGGAATCAACTGGAACTCCTGGTTGCTAACCTTGGAGCTAGGTTGCTTTTCCTGAGTTAATTAACTGTCCGTGCAGGGCAGTCCTATAATGGCTACTGGAATTGGGCTACCTAGGATTAAATGAAGGTTCAGGGAGGTTGGGCAACTTGCTTGGGCCCACACAGCACCCCATGGAGCCAGGACTGATCCAGCAGTCTGCTGCATGCTGGAGGGCAGGATCTCTCTGGGGTTGCCTTTCCCTGCTCTGTGCACTCCTCCGCTGTGGGCAAATTGAGGACAGGAAGTGGACCGCACCCACTTCTCTCCCAGGACTCGGGCAATGTTCAACACAGGGGGTCTTCCAAAGGTTCATAGAAAATGCACATGCTGAAGAAACTATGCATGGATTTCCACTGGTTTGCACTCAAATAAACTTGTCCTAACTTCTTATCACCTTTCTGAACTAGATCTAGTTTGAGGCACTGAGAAGGATGAGACATCCACTGAAAAGGACTCCTATCAGTGCAACATGAATTCCACGAAAACTGCAGCAAGAGCAAACATCAAATTTCTGGTGAAGCTTGGGTGGAAGAATGAAGAAATCATTGATGTTTTCAGAAAAGCTGATAAGGACACTACTCCAAAGAAATGAACTCTCTACGAATGTATAGCTTGTTTCAAGAAGAGGTGAGAAGAGGTGGAAGATGAATCCTGCAGTGGCTGTGAAAACCACTGTGCCCAGATCAGCTGCAGTTACGACGAGAGCTATCAGTGGAAATTTTAAACAGGAGGGATCACGATCCTGACGCATCCCTCTGACAGATTATAACCGGAAGTTGGAACATGGCTTTACCAATATGATCTCGAGGGCAAGGCATCATCAAAGCGGTGGCTACCAAGAGGTGGCAGTGGTCCAGTCAAAGGAAAAGGAGGCCAGTCAGGAGCCAACATCATGGCATCAGTGTTTTGGGACACTCAAGGCATTTTGCTTGCTGACTTTCTGAAGGGCCAAACATCTGCTTTTTAGGAGAGTGTTCTGAGAAGCTTAGATAAAGCTTTGGTAGAAACATGCTGGGAAAGTCTCACCAGATCCTTGTTCACCACCTCAGTGCTCTGCTCATTCCTCTCATCAAACAAGGGCAATTTTGTCAGTTTCAATGGGCAGTCCTTAGGAATTCACCTTACGGGCTGCTTTCATTCCTTCTAGACTCTTTTTGATTCCTAATTATACTAAGTCACCCTGCCTTGCTTGGAAAGATGAGAGAAAGTCTCCTTGCCTTGCTGGGACAGATGAGAGATGAGATCCTCCTCTTCTCTCCCAGGACAGAATGGTCAGACTTGAGTTTCCTTTCTCCTCACTCTTCTCCTCCTTGAGGGAGGTGCTGTACCGGACAGACCTACTCCCGTGTCTAGACACGGGTAGACTCATTTAAGATCCTCACAGGCAATCCTCCATGGGGTCAAAGGGGAAGGACTTATTTCTTCAGGGCTCAGTAGTCCACATCCTTACGCGCACCTTCACCAGCCCAGGGCGGGGTAGCGGTGGGTGAAAGGGCGTGGCTCAGAGCCCGCTTCTTCCGCTCGGGCGTATCCTGGGAGGAACCCTTGTCCAGTGAGCAGGTCTTCGTCTCCACCAAATTCCCTAGGGGGACATTTCTGGCAGCCCTTCTTGTTCAGCAGCTTACGGGGGTCAGGTGGACCTCTGCTGGTCACCAGCCTGAAGCCCTTTCTCCATTTCAGCTATTTTTGCAGTTGCCTAGGTGACTTTTGAACCTCATTACCCAGAACAGCAAACGGACGAGGGGTGAGAAGAGTGGCCGTCTGGGTTTGCAGCATAGTGCTGCCTTAGAGGAGTTGTGCAGTCTTCGGGTGTGTGAGACTTCACCTGGCTGATTTGTGGGAATGCCTCCACAAATTCGCTAAATTCAGTAGCTTTTGCCTTCCAAGATTCATTTACACAATGTTGAATGCTTTAAATGAATGAGCGTGAAGAGTGCTGGGCTGGAAAGTGATGATATGGGTGGTAGGGACTCCTCGGAGTAGAGGAGTAGAGTTTTACTATTATAACTGGGAGGCAAATAAAAAGGAGCTGAACGTGATCCATAATAAAAGAAGCACACACTCACAAAGCTCCGTACCAACTACATTAAAATGGAAATCATGATATTTGGAAATACGACTTAATTGGAAATCATTAAGTAATCTCATCAAACATTTTTCAGTGGGTGGCAGGGCTATGGCGGGAAAACGGCAACGGTTCTGGCACCTACTTAACTTGATTCCATGAAATTCACCCAACAGGCCTCCAGAGAAGATATTACTGCTCTGATATTACAAAGGGAAAAACAGCTATGGCGTCTCTAAAAAGCACAACGTTCTAGGACTGGAATGACTTGAAATCCACACATAAATTTCTGAGTGTTTTTTGCCATAAGGTACTTTCCACCTTACTGTAAAGCACATCCTAAAATTGTCTGCAATGCAAATGGATTATGTGCATCCAACAGGAAACAGCACAGGTTGAGAAGCTGTTACTTCATAGCTCATTGCGACCCCTAGTGAAAAGTGTGGGGTCTCATCACTTTTGCCAACTCGTTTTGCCTGTTGGTTTCTCCACACTGTCAGGAGGATTTGACCAACTCCCTGTGGCTCAGGTTCGCTTATGCAGCCTGGTGGGGAAACCAGTGGGTATTGAAGACCTGCCTCTGGTGTGCCAGGAAGTTGTGCCTGCCGGCCACTCTGACTTGCGATCTTCCGCCTCAGTGTATGGCATCCTACACCTGGGTAATTAACACTGCCAGCATGATAAGAAGGTCCCTTCATCACTATTGCCACTAGTCCTTCCGACTCCTGTGCCCTGTTCCTTCTTTATTGGGACCCAAGAACGAGCAAACATAGTATTTTCAAACATCTCTCCCCCTTCCCTGGTACCACCAATATTCCACCATCCTAATTCCCTCAGAAGCATTCAGTCTCTCCATCCTGAGGTGGTGAAATCCCTCTATTCATTTATAAGTATACCTGGACGTAAGAAATACAAGATACCGTTGTATTAACTACATATAGTGTTGCTAAGTTCGTACTTTTCCTTGGTTGATTTTATTTTATAAATAGGTATCACTGGCATTTTTCAAAATGCGGTAGGCACAGAGAGTATATATGATGGAATTACATCCTCCTTCCCTGCACTCAGCAACCGAGATCTTCCCCCTACGGGCACTCAAAGGTTTCATTGTCTGAAATATCAGCCTAAACGTAGTTTATGTTTAGTAAGCACCAACTGTAAATAGTCCCACCTCCAAACGGAGTGGATTTAGGTTTCACTTTTCCAAGGAAAATCCATCAAAGAATTTTTCCACGTACTTTAAAACCATCCCACGTATAGAATCCATTATTATTGATGGGGACAGGCCCGAGGGGCAGCGGCGGGGATTCCGGGGGACTGGGAGTGGGGGGTTGGGGTTACTCTTGGCTTTTTGGCCTCTCCTGCCACCGGCTGCTCCAGTTTCTTTCGCTTTGCGGCGCGGTGGACAGGGTGAGCTCTCGGGACTGATGGCGGTTTTGGAAGAGGCCTGGGGCTAAGGACAGGCCAGGGCGGAGGGAGAGGCGGACCGCTGGCGTGGCTGGATCTGGGCGCGCTGTCGGACCTTCCACATCACCAGCTGCTGGCAGGCGTTTGCGTCCTCGCTGGAGTTGTGGCCGTCCTGGCTGTCCTGGATGATCTGTCCCAGGTAGTCGGCCGCGAGATTCCTGAGGGAGCGCTTGTAGGGGAAACCCAGGTAGTGCGGGAAGAGCACGGCCGTGTCCACCACGGTGCTGTGGATGAGCTTCAGGGCCAGCAGATCGCTCTCCAGGCTGTGCCCGATGAGGATGGTTTGGGCGCTGAAAAAGCTCAGCAGGATGGCTTGGACTTGGGGCAAGGTGATGCTCGTCTTGGCGACGTCGGCCTCGGTGACTCCGGAAAACCTGGTGTTGTAGTCCACGATCTCGTTGTCGGGCTTGACGAAGGTGTCGTACACCACTCGCATGTCGGCGTCCACCACGGTGACGCGGGTCAGCTCTAGGCCATGCGTGGTGTAGCACATCTCACAGTCCAAGGCGTAGATTCCTGGATAAGCGTCTCTGGACAACTCTTTCTTGAAGGTCTCCACGAAGCCATCGAGGCTCTCCTTGTGGCCGTCCCGCACGTGCTGCTTTGCCACCTGGCAGCCCACAGAGCCAGGAGCAGCTGCACAGCAGGTGTACTGGCTAACCCGGCCTCCAGCCACCTGGCTCGAGCGGACCCGACCCCAGTGATAATAACACAACTGGTCGCGTACACAGCGGCCCGAGGAGGACACCAGGTACTCGGTGCCACAACGGCAGCAGACCCTGCAGGAGGAGTCGCCGGGCCCCTTCCCCTGGCCAGTGAAGAGGACGGCGCCTCCGGGCCGCTCGGGGTGCGGGAAGGGGTAGCCGTTCTCCTTGAGCTGGTCCTGGGTGAGCAGGAACTCCTGGAGGCGGCCGTACAGGGCGGCCCTGCTGAGGCCGGGCATGGAGCTGGGGGTCAGGCCCTTGAGTCTCTTGAGGGTGTTCAGGACCACGTTCAGGTACCTGTTCTTGTTGGGGCTGCAGTCGTAGGCCACCTTCTCCTCGTTCAGCGCCTTCTCCTCGGCCTGCTGCTTGGAGGCGCAGAACTTGAGACACTCTTCGGTGAACAGTTGGAGATAGCCTCGGCGGATGACGGTGGGGACTTGGCACCCAGACCTTCGGAGGATAATGGGTTTCTTCAAACTCGGTGAGGATGGACCACGGACGATTCGCTTAGAGCTGATGGTGGTGGTGGTCTTGCATGCCATCCCTGACCTGTTGCGCGTCTTCCCTGGCTGTCTGCCGACCTTGGAGCCACTGGAGCGTTGGCTGCTGCTGGCCACCCGGGTTCTCTTGGCATCTGTGTAACCTGTGACCAAGCAAGGGCTGGAAGAGTGGGCGATCGTCTTCCTCTTCCTGGGGGCTGCGATGCGGACTCCCGAGGGCCTCTCTGACAGCCTTGGGGCGCCTGGCAAGCAGCAGGCCGATCCCCTCTGCGCAGGGAAGTAGCACGCCTCCGTCACCATCTTGGGCCACGCTGGGGGCACCGCCGGACCCCTGTTCTGGGGCTCCGCCTGGATGTCCACAAATGCTGAGGCCTGGCTGTGCATCTGGGGCACCCGGAGCCCGAAGCTCTGGGCAGGCTGATGAGAGGGCAGTGGGAATTCTGGAGCCTCCAGGGCCGCCTCCTCGGCCACCTTCTTAGCTTCTGGGTACCCAGGTGGGAACCAGCAGGGAGCTGTGGCTCGCAACATCTTGCTGCCTTCGGGAGCACCGGCCTGGCTCTGCTCCGCTCCCAGCTGGCGGCTTGCCTCCAGGGCCGCCTCCTCGGCCACCTTCTTAGCTTCTGGGTACCCAGGTGGGAACCAGCAGGGAGCTGTGGCTCGCAACATCTTGCTGCCTTCGGGAGCACCGGCCTGGCTCTGCTCCGCTCCCAGCTGGCGGCTTGCCTCCAGGGCCGCCTCCTCGGCCACCTTCTTAGCTTCTGGGTATCCAGGTGGGAACCAGCAGGGAGCTGTGGCTCGCAACATCTTGCTGCCTTCGGGAGCACCGGCCTGGCTCTGCTCCTCTCCCAACTGGCGGCTTCAATGAGTGCCGCGGCCGCCACGCGTCGCCTTTATAGACGCACAGGGCAGAGTGGGTGGGACTTCTCCTTGATAGGTTGCTGCTTCAATCCAATCACACTGAGCCTCATCTTCCACCAGACTCCAGCTTGGGAATGCCCCAGGGGGTGCGCTAGCGGAATCAACTGGAACTCCTGGTTGCTAAACTTGGAGCTAGGTTGCTTTTCCTGAGTTAATTAACTGTCCGTGCAGGGCAGTCCTATAATGGCTACTGGAATTGGGCTACCTAGGATTAAATGAAGGTTCAGGGAGGTTGGGCAACTTGCTTGGGCCACACAGCACCCCATGGAGCCAGGACTGATCCAGCAGTCTGCTGCATGCTGGAGGGCAGGATCTCTCTGGGGTTGCCTTTCCCTGCCCTGTGCACTCCTCCGCTGTGGGCAAATTGAGGACAGGAAGTGGACCGCACCCACTTCTCTCCCAGGACTCGGGCAATGTTCAACACAGGGGGTCTTCCAAAGGTTCATAGAAAATGCACATGCTGAAAAAACTATGCATGGATTTCCACTGGTTTGCACTCAAATAAACTTGTCCTAACTTCTTATCACCTTTCTGAACTAGATCTAGTTTGAGGCACTGAGAAGGATGAGACATCCACTGAAAAGGACTCCTATCAGAGCAACATGAATTCCACGAAAACTGCAGCAAGAGCAAACATCAAATTTCTGGTGAAGCTTGGGTGGAAGAATGAAGAAATCATTGATGTTTTCAGAAAAGCTGATAAGGACACTACCCCAAAGAAATGAACTCTCTACGAATGTATAGCTTGTTTCAAGAAGAGGTGAGAAGAGGAGGAAGATGAATCCTGCAGTGGCTGTGAAAACCACTGTGCCCAGATCAGCTGCAGTTACGACGAGAGCTATCAGTGGAAATTTTAAACAGGAGGGATCACGATCCTGACGCATCCCTCTGACAGATTATAACCGGAAGTTGGAACATGGCTTTACCAATATGATCTCGAGGGCAAGGCATCATCAAAGCGGTGGCTACCAAGAGGTGGCAGTGGTCCAGTCAAAGGAAAAGGAGGCCAGTCAGGAGCCAACATCATGGCATCAGTGTTTTGGGACACTCAAGGCATTTTGCTTGCTGACTTTCTGAAGGGCCAAACATCTGCTTTTTAGGAGAGTGTTCTGAGAAGCTTAGATAAAGCTTTGGTAGAAACATGCTGGGAAAGTCTCACCAGATCCTTGTTCACCACCTCAGTGCTCTGCTCATTCCTCTCATCAAACAAGGGCAATTTTGTCAGTTTCAATGGGCAGTCCTTAGGAATTCACCTTACGGGCTGCTTTCGTTCCTTCTAGACTCTTTTTGATTCCTAATTATCATAAGTCACCCTGCCTTGCTTGGAAAGATGAGAGAAAGTCTCCTTGCCTTGCTGGGACAGATGAGAGATGAGATCCTCCTCTTCTCTCCCAGGACAGAATGGTCAGACTTGAGTTTCCTTTCTCCTCACTCTTCTCCTCCTTGAGGGAGGTGCTGTACCGGACAGACCTACTCCCGTGTCTAGACACGGGTAGACTCATTTAAGATCCTCACAGGCAATCCTCCATGGGGTCAAAGGGGAAGGACTTATTTCTTCAGGGCTCAGTAGTCCACATCCTTACGCGCACCTTCACCAGCCCAGGGCGGGGTAGCGGTGGGTGAAAGGGCGTGGCTCAGAGCCCGCTTCTTCCGCTCGGGCGTATCCTGGGAGGAACCCTTGTCCAGTGAGCGGGTCTTCGTCTCCACCAAATTCCCTAGGGGGACATTTCTGGCAGCCCTTCTTGTTCAGCAGCTTACGGGGGTCAGGTGGACCTCTGCTGGTCACCAGCCTGAAGCCCTTTCTCCATTTCAGCTATTTTTGCAGTTGCCTAGGTGACTTTTGAACCTCATTACCCAGAACAGCAAACGGACGAGGGGTGAGAAGAGTGGCCGTCTGGGTTTGCAGCATAGTGCTGCCTTAGAGGAGTTGTGTAGTCTTCGGGTGTGTGAAACTTCACCTGGCTGATTTGTGGGAATGCCTCCACAAATTCGCTAAATTCAGTAGCTTTTGCCTTCCAAGATTCATTTACACAATGTTGAATGCTTTAAATGAATGAGCGTGAAGAGTGCTGGGCTGGAAAGTGATGATATGGGTGGTAGGGACTCCTCGGAGTAGAGGAGTAGAGTTTTACTATTATAACTGGGAGGCAAATAAAAAGGAGCTGAACGTGATCCATAATAAAAGAAGCACACACTCACAAAGCTCCGTACCAACTACATTAAAGTGGAAATCATGATATTTGGAAATACGACTTAATTGGAAATCATTAAGTAATCTCATCAAACATTTTTCAGTGGGTGGCAGGGCTATGGCGGGAAAACGGCAACGGTTCTGGCACCTACTTAACTTGATTCCATGAAATTCACCCAACAGGCCTCCAGAGAAGATATTACTGCTCTGATATTACAAAGGGAAAAACAGCTATGGCGTCTCTAAAAAGCACAACGTTCTAGGACTGGAATGACTTGAAATCCACACATAAATTTCTGAGTGTTTTTTGCCATAAGGTACTTTCCACCTTACTGTAAAGCACATCCTAAAATTGTCTGCAATGCAAATGGATTATGTGCATCCAACAGGAAACAGCACAGGTTGAGAAGCTGTTACTTCATAGCTCATTGCGACCACTAGTGAAAAGTGTGGGGTCTCATCACTTTTGCCCCCACGTTTTGCCTGTTGGTTTCTCCACACTGTCAGGAGGATTTGACCAACTCCCTGTGGCTCAGGTTCGCTTATGCAGCCTGGTGGGGAAACCAGTGGGTATTGAAGACCTGCCTCTGGTGTGCCAGGAAGTTGTGCCTGCCGGCCACTCTGACTTGCGATCTTCCGCCTCAGTGTATGGCATCCTACACCTGGGTAATTAACACTGCCAGCATGATAAGAAGGTCCCTTCATCACTATTGCCACTAGTCCTTCCGACTCCTGTGCCCTGTTCCTTCTTTATTGGAACCCAAGAACGAGCAAACATAGTATTTTCAAACATCTCTCCCCCTTCCCTGGTACCACCAATATTCCACCATCCTAATTCCCTCAGAAGCATTCAGTCTCTCCATCCTGAGGTGGTGAAATCCCTCTAGGCATTTATAAGTATACCTGGACGTAAGGAATACAAGATACCGTTGTATTAACTACATATAGTGTTGCTAAGTTCGTACTTTTCCTTGGTTGATTTTATTTTATAAATAGGTATCACTGGCATTTTTCAAAATGCGGTAGGCACAGAGAGTATATATGATGGAATTACATCCTCCTTCCCTGCACTCAGCAACCGAGATCTTCCCCCTACGGGCACTCAAAGGTTTCATTGTCTGAAATATCAGCCTAAACGTAGTTTATGTTTAGTAAGCACCAACTGTAAATAGTCCCACCTCCAAACGGAGTGGATTTAGGTTTCACTTTTCCAAGGAAAATCCATCAAAGAATTTTTCCACGTACTTTAAAACCATCCCACGTATAGAATCCATTATTATTGATGGGGACAGGCCCGAGGGGCAGCGGCGGGGATTCCGGGGGACTGGGAGTGGGGGTTTGGGGTTACTCTTGGCTTTTTGCCCTCTCCTGCCGCCGGCTGCTCCAGTTTCTTTCGCTTTGCGGCGCGGTGGACAGGGTGAGCTCTCGGGACTGATGGCGGTTTTGGAAGAGGCCTGGGGCTAAGGACAGGCCAGGGCGGAGGGAGAGGCGGACCGCTGGCGTGGCTGGATCTGGGCGCGCTGTCGGACCTTCCACATCACCAGCTGCAGGCAGGCGTTTGCGTCCTCGCTGGAGTTGTGGCCGTCCTGGCTGTCCTGGATGATCTGTCCCAGGTAGTCGGCCGCGAGATTCCTGAGGGAGCGCTTGTAGGGGAAACCCAGGTAGTGCGGGAAGAGCACGGCCGTGTCCACCACGGTGCTGTGGATGAGCTTCAGGGCCAGCAGATCGCTCTCCAGGCTGTGCCCGATGAGGATGGTTTGGGCGCTGAAAAAGCTCAGCAGGATGGCTTGGACTTGGGGCAAGGTGATGCTCGTCTTGGCGACGTCGGCCTCGGTGACTCCGGAAAACCTGGTGTTGTAGTCCACGATCTCGTTGTCGGGCTTGACGAAGGTGTCGTACACCACTCGCATGTCGGCGTCCACCACGGTGACGCGGGTCAGCTCTAGGCCATGCGTGGTGTAGCACATCTCACAGTCCAAGGCGTAGATTCCTGGATAAGTGTCTCTGGACAACTCTTTCTTGAAGGTCTCCACGAAGCCATCGAGGCTCTCCTTGCGGCCGTCCCGCACGTGCTGCTTTGCCACCTGGCAGCCCACAGAGCCAGGAGCAGCTGCACAGCAGGTGTACTGGCTAACCCGGCCTCCAGCCACCTGGCTCGAGCGGACCCGCCCCCAGTGATAATAACACAACTGGTCGCGTACACAGCGGCCCGAGGAGGACACCAGGTACTCAGTGCCACAACGGCAGCAGACCCTGCAGGAGGAGTCGCCGGGCCCCTTCCCCTGGCCAGTGAAGAGGACGGCGCCTCCGGGCCGCTCGGGGTGCGGGAAGGGGTAGCCGTTCTCCTTGAGCTGGTCCTGGGTGAGCAGGAACTCCTGGAGGCGGCCGTACAGGGCGGCCCTGCTGAGGCCGGGCATGGAGCTGGGGGTCAGGCCCTTGAGTCTCTTGAGGGTGTTCAGGACCACGTTCAGGTACCTGTTCTTGTTGGGGCTGCAGTCGTAGGCCACCTTCTCCTCGTTCAGCGCCTTCTCCTCGGCCTCCTGCTTGGAGGCGCAGAACTTGAGACACTCTTCGGTGAACAGTTGGAGATAGCCTCGGCGGATGACGGTGGGGACTTGGCACCCAGACCTTCGGAGGATAATGGGTTTCTTCAAACTCGGTGAGGATGGACCACGGACGATTCGCTTAGAGCTGATGGTGGTGGTGGTCTTGCATGCCATCCCTGACCTGTTGCGCGTCTTCCCTGGCTGTCTGCCGACCTTGGAGCCACTGGAGCGTTGGCTGCTGCTGGCCACCCGGGTTCTCTTGGCATCTGTGTAACCTGTGACCAAGCAAGGGCTGGAAGAGTGGGCGATCGTCTTCCTCTTCCTGGGGGCTGCGATGCGGACTCCCGAGGGCCTCTCTGACAGCCTTGGGGCGCCTGGCAAGCAGCAGGCCGATCCCCTCTGCGCAGGGAAGTAGCACGCCTCCGTCACCATCTTGGGCCACGCTGGGGGCACCGCCGGACCCCTGTTCTGGGGCTCCGCCTGGATGTCCACAAATGCTGAGGCCTGGCTGTGCATCTGGGGCACCCGGAGCCCGAAGCTCTGGGCAGGCTGATGAGAGGGCAGTGGGAATTCTGGAGCCTCCAGGGCCGCCTCCTCGGCCACCTTCTCAGCTTCCGGGTACCCAGGTGGGAACCAGCAGGGAGCTGTGGCTCGCAACATCTTGCTGCCTTCGGGAGCACCGGCCTGGCTCTGCTCCGCTCCCAGCTGGCGGCTTGCCTCCAGGGCCGCCTCCTCGGCCACCTTCTTAGCTTCTGGGTATCCAGGTGGGAACCAGCAGGGAGCTGTGGCTCGCAACATCTTGCTGCCTTCGGGAGCACCAGCCTGGCTCTGCTCCTCTCCCAACTGGCGGCTTCAATGAGTGCCGCGGCCGCCACGCGTCGCCTTTATAGACGCACAGGGCAGAGTGGGTGGGACTTCTCCTTGATAGGTTGCTGCTTCAATCCAATCACACTGAGCCTCATCTTCCACCAGACTCCAGCTTGGGAATGCCCCGGGGGGTGCGCTAGCGGAATCAACTGGAACTCCTGGTTGCTAACCTTGGAGCTAGGTTGCTTTTCCTGAGTTAATTAACTGTCCGTGCAGGGCAGTCCTATAATGGCTACTGGAATTGGGCTACCTAGGATTAAATGAAGGTTCAGGGAGGTTGGGCAACTTGCTTGGGCCCACACAGCACCCCATGGAGCCAGGACTGATCCAGCAGTCTGCTGCATGCTGGAGGGCAGGATCTCTCTGGGGTTGCCTTTCCCTGCTCTGTGCACTCCTCCGCTGTGGGCAAATTGAGGACAGGAAGTGGACCGCACCCACTTCTCTCCCAGGACTCGGGCAATGTTCAACACAGGGGGTCTTCCAAAGGTTCATAGAAAATGCACATGCTGAAGAAACTATGCATGGATTTCCACTGGTTTGCACTCAAATAAACTTGTCCTAACTTCTTATCACCTTTCTGAACTAGATCTAGTTTGAGGCACTGAGAAGGATGAGACATCCACTGAAAAGGACTCCTATCAGAGCAACATGAATTCCACGAAAACTGCAGCAAGAGCAAACATCAAATTTCTGGTGAAGCTTGGGTGGAAGAATGAAGAAATCATTGATGTTTTCAGAAAAGCTGATAAGGACACTACTCCAAAGAAATGAACTCTCTACGAATGTATAGCTTGTTTCAAGAAGAGGTGAGAAGAGGTGGAAGATGAATCCTGCAGTGGCTGTGAAAACCACTGTGCCCAGATCAGCTGCAGTTACGACGAGAGCTATCAGTGGAAATTTTAAACAGGAGGGATCACGATCCTGACGCATCCCTCTGACAGATTATAACCGGAAGTTGGAACATGGCTTTACCAATATGATCTCGAGGGCAAGGCATCATCAAAGCGGTGGCTACCAAGAGGTGGCAGTGGTCCAGTCAAAGGAAAAGGAGGCCAGTCAGGAGCCAACATCATGGCATCAGTGTTTTGGGACACTCAAGGCATTTTGCTTGCTGACTTTCTGAAGGGCCAAACATCTGCTTTTTAGGAGAGTGTTCTGAGAAGCTTAGATAAAGCTTTGGTAGAAACATGCTGGGAAAGTCTCACCAGATCCTTGTTCACCACCTCAGTGCTCTGCTCATTCCTCTCATCAAACAAGGGCAATTTTGTCAGTTTCAATGGGCAGTCCTTAGGAATTCACCTTACGGGCTGCTTTCATTCCTTCTAGACTCTTTTTGATTCCTAATTATACTAAGTCACCCTGCCTTGCTTGGAAAGATGAGAGAAAGTCTCCTTGCCTTGCTGGGACAGATGAGAGATGAGATCCTCCTCTTCTCTCCCAGGACAGAATGGTCAGACTTGAGTTTCCTTTCTCCTCACTCTTCTCCTCCTTGAGGGAGGTGCTGTACCGGACAGACCTACTCCCGTGTCTAGACACGGGTAGACTCATTTAAGATCCTCACAGGCAATCCTCCATGGGGTCAAAGGGGAAGGACTTATTTCTTCAGGGCTCAGTAGTCCACATCCTTACGCGCACCTTCACCAGCCCAGGGCGGGGTAGCGGTGGGTGAAAGGGCGTGGCTCAGAGCCCGCTTCTTCCGCTCGGGCGTATCCTGGGAGGAACCCTTGTCCAGTGAGCGGGTCTTCGTCTCCACCAAATTCCCTAGGGGGACATTTCTGGCAGCCCTTCTTGTTCAGCAGCTTACGGGGGTCAGGTGGACCTCTGCTGGTCACCAGCCTGAAGCCCTTTCTCCATTTCAGCTATTTTTGCAGTTGCCTAGGTGACTTTTGAACCTCATTACCCAGAACAGCAAACGGACGAGGGGTGAGAAGAGTGGCCGTCTGGGTTTGCAGCATAGTGCTGCCTTAGAGGAGTTGTGCAGTCTTCGGGTGTGTGAGACTTCACCTGGCTGATTTGTGGGAATGCCTCCACAAATTCGCTAAATTCAGTAGCTTTTGCCTTCCAAGATTCATTTACACAATGTTGAATGCTTTAAATGAATGAGCGTGAAGAGTGCTGGGCTGGAAAGTGATGATATGGGTGGTAGGGACTCCTCGGAGTAGAGGAGTAGAGTTTTACTATTATAACTGGGAGGCAAATAAAAAGGAGCTGAACGTGATCCATAATAAAAGAAGCACACACTCACAAAGCTCCGTACCAACTACATTAAAATGGAAATCATGATATTTGGAAATACGACTTAATTGGAAATCATTAAGTAATCTCATCAAACATTTTTCAGTGGGTGGCAGGGCTATGGCGGGAAAACGGCAACGGTTCTGGCACCTACTTAACTTGATTCCATGAAATTCACCCAACAGGCCTCCAGAGAAGATATTACTGCTCTGATATTACAAAGGGAAAAACAGCTATGGCGTCTCTAAAAAGCACAACGTTCTAGGACTGGAATGACTTGAAATCCACACATAAATTTCTGAGTGTTTTTTGCCATAAGGTACTTTCCACCTTACTGTAAAGCACATCCTAAAATTGTCTGCAATGCAAATGGATTATGTGCATCCAACAGGAAACAGCACAGGTTGAGAAGCTGTTACTTCATAGCTCATTGCGACCCCTAGTGAAAAGTGTGGGGTCTCATCACTTTTGCCAACTCATTTTGCCTGTTGGTTTCTCCACACTGTCAGGAGGATTTGACCAACTCCCTGTGGCTCAGGTTCGCTTATGCAGCCTGGTGGGGAAACCAGTGGGTATTGAAGACCTGCCTCTGGTGTGCCAGGAAGTTGTGCCTGCCGGCCACTCTGACTTGCGATCTTCCGCCTCAGTGTATGGCATCCTACACCTGGGTAATTAACACTGCCAGCATGATAAGAAGGTCCCTTCATCACTATTGCCACTAGTCCTTCCGACTCCTGTGCCCTGTTCCTTCTTTATTGGGACCCAAGAACGAGCAAACATAGTATTTTCAAACATCTCTCCCCCTTCCCTGGTACCACCAATATTCCACCATCCTAATTCCCTCAGAAGCATTCAGTCTCTCCATCCTGAGGTGGTGAAATCCCTCTAGGCATTTATAAGTATACCTGGACGTAAGAAATACAAGATACCGTTGTATTAACTACATATAGTGTTGCTAAGTTCGTACTTTTCCTTGGTTGATTTTATTTTATAAATAGGTATCACTGGCATTTTTCAAAATGCGGTAGGCACAGAGAGTATATATGATGGAATTACATCCTCCTTCCCTGCACTCAGCAACCGAGATCTTCCCCCTACGGGCACTCAAAGGTTTCATTGTCTGAAATATCAGCCTAAACGTAGTTTATGTTTAGTAAGCACCAACTGTAAATAGTCCCACCTCCAAACGGAGTGGATTTAGGTTTCACTTTTCCAAGGAAAATCCATCAAAGAATTTTTCCACGTACTTTAAAACCATCCCACGTATAGAATCCATTATTATTGATGGGGACAGGCCCGAGGGGCAGCGGCGGGGATTCCGGGGGACTGGGAGTGGGGGGTTGGGGTTACTCTTGGCTTTTTGGCCTCTCCTGCCACCGGCTGCTCCAGTTTCTTTCGCTTTGCGGCGCGGTGGACAGGGTGAGCTCTCGGGACTGATGGCGGTTTTGGAAGAGGCCTGGGGCTAAGGACAGGCCAGGGCGGAGGGAGAGGCGGACCGCTGGCGTGGCTGGATCTGGGCGCGCTGTCGGACCTTCCACATCACCAGCTGCAGGCAGGCGTTTGCGTCCTCGCTGGAGTTGTGGCAGTCCTGGCTGTCCTGGATGATCTGTCCCAGGTAGTCGGCCGCGAGATTCCTGAGGGAGCGCTTGTAGGGGAAACCCAGGTAGTGCGGGAAGAGCACGGCCGTGTCCACCACGGTGCTGTGGATGAGCTTCAGGGCCAGCAGATCGCTCTCCAGGCTGTGCCCGATGAGGATGGTTTGGGCGCTGAAAAAGCTCAGCAGGATGGCTTGGACTTGGGGCAAGGTGATGCTCGTCTTGGCGACGTCGGCCTCGGTGACTCCGGAAAACCTGGTGTTGTAGTCCACGATCTCGTTGTCGGGCTTGACGAAGGTGTCGTACACCACTCGCATGTCGGCGTCCACCACGGTGACGCGGGTCAGCTCTAGGCCATGCGTGGTGTAGCACATCTCACAGTCCAAGGCGTAGATTCCTGGATAAGCGTCTCTGGACAACTCTTTCTTGAAGGTCTCCACGAAGCCATCGAGGCTCTCCTTGCGGCCGTCCCGCACGTGCTGCTTTGCCACCTGGCAGCCCACAGAGCCAGGAGCAGCTGCACAGCAGGTGTACTGGCTAACCCGGCCTCCAGCCACCTGGCTCGAGCGGACCCGCCCCCAGTGATAATAACACAACTGGTCGCGTACACAGCGGCCCGAGGAGGACACCAGGTACTCGGTGCCACAACGGCAGCAGACCCTGCAGGAGGAGTCGCCGGGCCCCTTCCCCTGGCCAGTGAAGAGGACGGCGCCTCCGGGCCGCTCGGGGTGCGGGAAGGGGTAGCCGTTCTCCTTGAGCTGGTCCTGGGTGAGCAGGAACTCCTGGAGGCGGCCGTACAGGGCGGCCCTGCTGAGGCCGGGCATGGAGCTGGGGGTCAGGCCCTTGAGTCTCTTGAGGGTGTTCAGGACCACGTTCAGGTACCTGTTCTTGTTGGGGCTGCAGTCGTAGGCCACCTTCTCCTCGTTCAGCGCCTTCTCCTCGGCCTCCTGCTTGGAGGCGCAGAACTTGAGACACTCTTCGGTGAACAGTTGGAGATAGCCTCGGCGGATGACGGTGGGGACTTGGCACCCAGACCTTCGGAGGATAATGGGTTTCTTCAAACTCGGTAAGGATGGACCACGGACGATTCGCTTAGAGCTGATGGTGGTGGTGGTCTTGCATGCCATCCCTGACCTGTTGCGCGTCTTCCCTGGCTGTCTGCCGACCTTGGAGCCACTGGAGCGTTGGCTGCTGCTGGCCACCCGGGTTCTCTTGGCATCTGTGTAACCTGTGACCAAGCAAGGGCTGGAAGAGTGGGCGATCGTCTTCCTCTTCCTGGGGGCTGCGATGCGGACTCCCGAGGGCCTCTCTGACAGCCTTGGGGCGCCTGGCAAGCAGCAGGCCGATCCCCTCTGCGCAGGGAAGTAGCACGCCTCCGTCACCATCTTGGGCCACGCTGGGGGCACCGCCGGACCCCTGTTCTGGGGCTCCGCCTGGATGTCCACAAATGCTGAGGCCTGGCTGTGCATCTGGGGCACCCGGAGCCCGAAGCTCTGGGCAGGCTGATGAGAGGGCAGTGGGAATTCTGGAGCCTCCAGGGCCGCCTCCTCGGCCACCTTCTTAGCTTCTGGGTACCCAGGTGGGAACCAGCAGGGAGCTGTGGCTCGCAACATCTTGCTGCCTTCGGGAGCACCGGCCTGGCTCTGCTCCGCTCCCAGCTGGCGGCTTGCCTCCAGGGCCGCCTCCTCGGCCACCTTCTTAGCTTCTGGGTACCCAGGTGGGAACCAGCAGGGAGCTGTGGCTCGCAACATCTTGCTGCCTTCGGGAGCACCGGCCTGGCTCTGCTCCGCTCCCAGCTGGCGGCTTGCCTCCAGGGCCGCCTCCTCGGCCACCTTCTTAGCTTCTGGGTATCCAGGTGGGAACCAGCAGGGAGCTGTGGCTCGCAACATCTTGCTGCCTTCGGGAGCACCGGCCTGGCTCTGCTCCTCTCCCAACTGGCGGCTTCAATGAGTGCCGCGGCCGCCACGCGTCGCCTTTATAGACGCACAGGGCAGAGTGGGTGGGACTTCTCCTTGATAGGTTGCTGCTTCAATCCAATCACACTGAGCCTCATCTTCCACCAGACTCCAGCTTGGGAATGCCCCAGGGGGTGCGCTAGCGGAATCAACTGGAACTCCTGGTTGCTAAACTTGGAGCTAGGTTGCTTTTCCTGAGTTAATTAACTGTCCGTGCAGGGCAGTCCTATAATGGCTACTGGAATTGGGCTACCTAGGATTAAATGAAGGTTCAGGGAGGTTGGGCAACTTGCTTGGGCCCACACAGCACCCCATGGAGCCAGGACTGATCCAGCAGTCTGCTGCATGCTGGAGGGCAGGATCTCTCTGGGGTTGCCTTTCCCTGCCCTGTGCACTCCTCCGCTGTGGGCAAATTGAGGACAGGAAGTGGACCGCACCCACTTCTCTCCCAGGACTCGGGCAATGTTCAACACAGGGGGTCTTCCAAAGGTTCATAGAAAATGCACATGCTGAAAAAACTATGCATGGATTTCCACTGGTTTGCACTCAAATAAACTTGTCCTAACTTCTTATCACCTTTCTGAACTAGATCTAGTTTGAGGCACTGAGAAGGATGAGACATCCACTGAAAAGGACTCCTATCAGAGCAACATGAATTCCACGAAAACTGCAGCAAGAGCAAACATCAAATTTCTGGTGAAGCTTGGGTGGAAGAATGAAGAAATCATTGATGTTTTCAGAAAAGCTGATAAGGACACTACCCCAAAGAAATGAACTCTCTACGAATGTATAGCTTGTTTCAAGAAGAGGTGAGAAGAGGAGGAAGATGAATCCTGCAGTGGCTGTGAAAACCACTGTGCCCAGATCAGCTGCAGTTACGACGAGAGCTATCAGTGGAAATTTTAAACAGGAGGGATCACGATCCTGACGCATCCCTCTGACAGATTATAACCGGAAGTTGGAACATGGCTTTACCAATATGATCTCGAGGGCAAGGCATCATCAAAGCGGTGGCTACCAAGAGGTGGCAGTGGTCCAGTCAAAGGAAAAGGAGGCCAGTCAGGAGCCAACATCATGGCATCAGTGTTTTGGGACACTCAAGGCATTTTGCTTGCTGACTTTCTGAAGGGCCAAACATCTGCTTTTTAGGAGAGTGTTCTGAGAAGCTTAGATAAAGCTTTGGTAGAAACATGCTGGGAAAGTCTCACCAGATCCTTGTTCACCACCTCAGTGCTCTGCTCATTCCTCTCATCAAACAAGGGCAATTTTGTCAGTTTCAATGGGCAGTCCTTAGGAATTCACCTTACGGGCTGCTTTCGTTCCTTCTAGACTCTTTTTGATTCCTAATTATCATAAGTCACCCTGCCTTGCTTGGAAAGATGAGAGAAAGTCTCCTTGCCTTGCTGGGACAGATGAGAGATGAGATCCTCCTCTTCTCTCCCAGGACAGAATGGTCAGACTTGAGTTTCCTTTCTCCTCACTCTTCTCCTCCTTGAGGGAGGTGCTGTACCGGACAGACCTACTCCCGTGTCTAGACACGGGTAGACTCATTTAAGATCCTCACAGGCAATCCTCCATGGGGTCAAAGGGGAAGGACTTATTTCTTCAGGGCTCAGTAGTCCACATCCTTACGCGCACCTTCACCAGCCCAGGGCGGGGTAGCGGTGGGTGAAAGGGCGTGGCTCAGAGCCCGCTTCTTCCGCTCGGGCGTATCCTGGGAGGAACCCTTGTCCAGTGAGCAGGTCTTCGTCTCCACCAAATTCCCTAGGGGGACATTTCTGGCAGCCCTTCTTGTTCAGCAGCTTACGGGGGTCAGGTGGACCTCTGCTGGTCACCAGCCTGAAGCCCTTTCTCCATTTCAGCTATTTTTGCAGTTGCCTAGGTGACTTTTGAACCTCATTACCCAGAACAGCAAACGGACGAGGGGTGAGAAGAGTGGCCGTCTGGGTTTGCAGCATAGTGCTGCCTTAGAGGAGTTGTGCAGTCTTCGGGTGTGTGAAACTTCACCTGGCTGATTTGTGGGAATGCCTCCACAAATTCGCTAAATTCAGTAGCTTTTGCCTTCCAAGATTCATTTACACAATATTGAATGCTTTAAATGAATGAGCGTGAAGAGTGCTGGGCTGGAAAGTGATGATATGGGTGGTAGGGACTCCTCGGAGTAGAGGAGTAGAGTTTTACTATTATAACTGGGAGGCAAATAAAAAGGAGCTGAACGTGATCCATAATAAAAGAAGCACACACTCACAAAGCTCCGTACCAACTACATTAAAATGGAAATCATGATATTTGGAAATACGACTTAATTGGAAATCATTAAGTAATCTCATCAAACATTTTTCAGTGGGTGGCAGGGCTATGGCGGGAAAACGGCAACGGTTCTGGCACCTACTTAACTTGATTCCATGAAATTCACCCAACAGGCCTCCAGAGAAGATATTACTGCTCTGATATTACAAAGGGAAAAACAGCTATGGCGTCTCTAAAAAGCACAACGTTCTAGGACTGGAATGACTTGAAATCCACACATAAATTTCTGAGTGTTTTTTGCCATAAGGTACTTTCCACCTTACTGTAAAGCACATCCTAAAATTGTCTGCAATGCAAATGGATTATGTGCATCCAACAGGAAACAGCACAGGTTGAGAAGCTGTTACTTCATAGCTCATTGCGACCACTAGTGAAAAGTGTGGGGTCTCATCACTTTTGCCCCCACGTTTTGCCTGTTGGTTTCTCCACACTGTCAGGAGGATTTGACCAACTCCCTGTGGCTCAGGTTCGCTTATGCAGCCTGGTGGGGAAACCAGTGGGTATTGAAGACCTGCCTCTGGTGTGCCAGGAAGTTGTGCCTGCCGGCCACTCTGACTTGCGATCTTCCGCCTCAGTGTATGGCATCCTACACCTGGGTAATTAACACTGCCAGCATGATAAGAAGGTCCCTTCATCACTATTGCCACTAGTCCTTCCGACTCCTGTGCCCTGTTCCTTCTTTATTGGGACCCAAGAACGAGCAAACATAGTATTTTCAAACATCTCTCCCCCTTCCCTGGTACCACCAATATTCCACCATCCTAATTCCCTCAGAAGCATTCAGTCTCTCCATCCTGAGGTGGTGAAATCCCTCTAGGCATTTATAAGTATACCTGGACGTAAGAAATACAAGATACCGTTGTATTAACTACATATAGTGTTGCTAAGTTCGTACTTTTCCTTGGTTGATTTTATTTTATAAATAGGTATCACTGGCATTTTTCAAAATGCGGTAGGCACAGAGAGTATATATGATGGAATTACATCCTCCTTCCCTGCACTCAGCAACCGAGATCTTCCCCCTACGGGCACTCAAAGGTTTCATTGTCTGAAATATCAGCCTAAACGTAGTTTATGTTTAGTAAGCACCAACTGTAAATAGTCCCACCTCCAAACGGAGTGGATTTAGGTTTCACTTTTCCAAGGAAAATCCATCAAAGAATTTTTCCACGTACTTTAAAACCATCCCACTTATAGAATCCATTATTATTGATGGGGACAGGCCCGAGGGGCAGCGGCGGGGATTCCGGGGGACTGGGAGTGGGGGGTTGGGGTTACTCTTGGCTTTTTGCCCTCTCCTGCCGCCGGCTGCTCCAGTTTCTTTCGCTTTGCGGCGCGGTGGACAGGGTGAGCTCTCGGGACTGATGGCGGTTTTGGAAGAGGCCTGGGGCTAAGGACAGGCCAGGGCGGAGGGAGAGGCGGACCGGTGGCGTGGCTGGATCTGGGCGCGCTGTCGGACCTTCCACATCACCAGCTGCAGGCAGGCGTTTGCGTCCTCGCTGGAGTTGTGGCCGTCCTGGCTGTCCTGGATGATCTGTCCCAGGTAGTCGGCCGCGAGATTCCTGAGGGAGCGCTTGTAGGGGAAACCCAGGTAGTGCGGGAAGAGCACGGCCGTGTCCACCACGGTGCTGTGGATGAGCTTCAGGGCCAGCAGATCGCTCTCCAGGCTGTGCCCGATGAGGATGGTTTGGGCGCTGAAAAAGCTCAGCAGGATGGCTTGGACTTGGGGCAAGGTGATGCTCGTCTTGGCGACGTCGGCCTCGGTGACTCCGGAAAACCTGGTGTTGTAGTCCACGATCTCGTTGTCGGGCTTGACGAAGGTGTCGTACACCACTCGCATGTCGGCGTCCACCACGGTGACGCGGGTCAGCTCTAGGCCATGCGTGGTGTAGCACATCTCACAGTCCAAGGCGTAGATTCCTGGATAAGCGTCTCCGGACAACTCTTTCTTGAAGGTCTCCACGAAGCCATCGAGGCTCTCCTTGCGGCTGTCCCGCACGTGCTGCTTTGCCACCTGGCAGCCCACAGAGCCAGGAGCAGCTGCACAGCAGGTGTACTGGCTAACCCGGCCTCCAGCCACCTGGCTCGAGCGGACCCGCCCCCAGTGATAATAACACAACTGGTCGCGTACACAGCGGCCCGAGGAGGACACCAGGTACTCGGTGCCACAACGGCAGCAGACCCTGCAGCAGGAGTCGCCGGGCCCCTTCCCCTGGCCAGTGAAGAGGACGGCGCCTCCGGGCCGCTCGGGGTGCGGGAAGGGGTAGCCGTTCTCCTTGAGCTGGTCCTGGGTGAGCAGGAACTCCTGGAGGCGGCCGTACAGGGCGGCCCTGCTGAGGCCGGGCATGGAGCTGGGGGTCAGGCCCTGGAGTCTCTTGAGGGTGTGCAGGACCACGTTCAGGTACCTGTTCTTGTTGGGGCTGCAGTCGTAGGCCACCTTCTCCTCGTTCAGCGCCTTCTCCTCGGCCTCCTGCTTGGAGGCGCAGAACTTGAGACACTCTTCGGTGAACAGCTGGAGATAGCCTCGGCGGATGACGGTGGGGACTTGGCACCCAGACCTTCGGAGGATAATGGGTTTCTTCAAACTCGGTAAGGATGGACGACGGACGATTCGCTTAGAGCTGATGGTGGTGGTGGTCTTGCATGCCATCCCTGACCTGTTGCGCGTCTTCCCTGGCTGTCTGCCGACCTTGGAGCCACTGGAGCGTTGGCTGCTGCTGGCCACCCGGGTTCTCTTGGCATCTGTGTAACCTGTGACCAAGCAAGGGCTGGAAGAGTGGGCGATCGTCTTCCTCTTCCTGGGGGCTGCGATGCGGACTCCCGAGGGCCTCTCTGACAGCCTTGGGGCGCCTGGCAAGCAGCAGGCCGATCCCCTCTGCGCAGTGAAGTAGCACGCCTCCGTCACCATCTTGGGCCACGCTGGGGGCACCGCCGGACCCCTGTTCTGGGGCTCCGCCTGGATGTCCACAAATGCTGAGGCCTGGCTGTGCATCTGGGGCACCCGGAGCCCGAAGCTCTGGGCAGGCTGATGAGAGGGCAGTGGGAATTCTGGAGCCTCCAGGGCCGCCTCCTCGGCCACCTTCTTAGCTTCTGGGTACCCAGGTGGGAACCAGCAGGGAGCTGTGGCTCGCAACATCTTGCTGCCTTCGGGAGCACCGGCCTGGCTCTGCTCCTCTCCCAACTGGCGGCTTCAATGAGTGCCGCGGCCGCCATGCGTCGCCTTTATAGACGCACAGGGCAGAGTGGGTGGGACTTCTCCTTGATAGGTTGCTGCTTCAATCCAATCACACTGAGCCTCATCTTCCACCAGACTCCAGCTTGGGAATGCCCCAGGGGGTGCACTAGCGGAATCAACTGGAACTCCTGGTTGCTAAACTTGGAGCTAGGTTGCTTTTCCTGAGTTAATTAACTGTCCGTGCAGGGCAGTCCTATAATGGCTACTGGAATTGGGCTACCTAGGATTAAATGAAGGTTCAGGGAGGTTGGGCAACTTGCTTGGGCCCACACAGCACCCCATGGAGCCAGGACTGATCCAGCAGTCTGCTGCATGCTGGAGGGCAGGATCTCTCTGGGGTTGCCTTTCCCTGCTCTGTGCACTCCTCCGCTGTGGACAAATTGAGGACAGGAAGTGGACCGCACCCACTTCTCTCCCAGGACTCGGGCAATGTTCAACACAGGGGGTCTTCCAAAGGTTCATAGAAAATGCACATGCTGAAGAAACTATGCATGGATTTCCACTGGTTTGCACTCAAATAAACTTGTCCTAACTTCTTATCACCTTTCTGAACTAGATCTAGTTTGAGGCACTGAGAAGGATGAGACATCCACTGAAAAGGACTCCTATCAGAGCAACATGAATTCCACGAAAACTGCAGCAAGAGCAAACATCAAATTTCTGGTGAAGCTTGGGTGGAAGAATGAAGAAATCATTGATGTTTTCGGAAAAGCTGATAAGGACACTACTCCAAAGAAATGAACTCTCTACGAATGTATAGCTTGTTTCAAGAAGAGGTGAGAAGATGTGGAAGATGAATCCTGCAGTGGCTGTGAAAACCACTGTGCCCAGATCAGCTGCAGTTACGACGAGAGCTATCAGTGGAAATTTTAAACAGGAGGGATCACGATCCTGACGCATCCCTCTGACAGATGATAACCGGAAGTTGGAACATGGCTTTACCAATATGATCTCGAGGGCAAGGCATCATCAAAGCGGTGGCTACCAAGAGGTGGCAGTGGTCCAGTCAAAGGAAAAGGAGGCCAGTCAGGAGCCAACATCATGGCATCAGTGTTTTGGGACACTCAAGGCATTTTGCTTGCTGACTTTCTGAAGGGCCAAACATCTGCTTTTTAGGAGAGTGTTCTGAGAAGCTTAGATAAAGCTTTGGTAGAAACATGCCGGGAAAGTCTCACCAGATCCTTGTTCACCACCTCAGTGCTCTGCTCATTCCTCTCATCAAACAAGGGCAATTTTGTCAGTTTCAATGGGCAGTCCTTAGGAATTCACCTTACGGGCTGCTTTCATTCCTTCTAGACTCTTTTTGATTCCTAATTATACTAAGTCACCCTGCCTTGCTTGGAAAGATGAGAGAAAGTCTCCTTGCCTTGCTGGGACAGATGAGAGATGAGATCCTCCTCTTCTCTCCCAGGACAGAATGGTCAGACTTGAGTTTCCTTTCTCCTCACTCTTCTCCTCCTTGAGGGAGGTGCTGTACCGGACAGACCTACTCCCGTGTCTAGACACGGGTAGACTCATTTAAGATCCTCACAGGCAATCCTCCATGGGGTCAAAGGGGAAGGACTTATTTCTTCAGGGCTCAGTAGTCCACATCCTTACGCGCACCTTCACCAGCCCAGGGCGGGGTAGCGGTGGGTGAAAGGGCGTGGCTCAGAGCCCGCTTCTTCCGCTCGGGCGTATCCTGGGAGGAACCCTTGTCCAGTGAGCAGGTCTTCGTCTCCACCAAATTCCCTAGGGGGACATTTCTGGCAGCCCTTCTTGTTCAGCAGCTTACGGGGGTCAGGTGGACCTCTGCTGGTCACCAGCCTGAAGCCCTTTCTCCATTTCAGCTATTTTTGCAGTTGCCTAGGTGACTTTTGAACCTCATTACCCAGAACAGCAAACGGACGAGGGGTGAGAAAAGTGGCCGTCTGGGTTTGCAGCATAGTGCTGCCTCAGAGGAGTTGTGCAGTCTTCGGGTGTGTGAAACTTCACCTGGCTGATTTGTGGGAATGCCTCCACAAATTCGCTAAATTCAGTAGCTTTTGCCTTCCAAGATTCATTTACACAATGTTGAATGCTTTAAATGAATGAGCGTGAAGAGTGCTGGGCTGGAAAGTGATGATATGGGTGGTAGGGACTCCTCGGAGTAGAGGAGTAGAGTTTTACTATTATAACTGGGAGGCAAATAAAAAGGAGCTGAACGTGATCCATAATAAAAGAAGCACACACTCACAAAGCTCCGTACCAACTACATTAAAATGGAAATCATGATATTTGGAAATACGACTTAATTGGAAATCATTAAGTAATCTCATCAAACATTTTTCAGTGGGTGGCAGGGCTATGGCGGGAAAACGGCAATGCTTCTGGCACCTACTTAACTTGATTCCATGAAATTCACCAAACAGGCCTCCAGAGAAGATATTACTGCTCTGATATTACAAAGGGAAAAACAGCTATGGCGCCTCTGAAAAGCACAACGTTCTAGGACTGGAATGACTTGAAATCCACACATAAATTTCTGAGTGTTTTTTGCCATAAGGTACTTTCCACCTTACTGTAAAGCACATCCTAAAATTGTCTGCAATGCAAATGGATTATGTGCATCCAACAGGAAACAGCACAGGTTGAGAAGCTGTTACTTCATAGCTCATTGTGACCACTAGTGAAAAGTGTGGGGTCTCATCACTTTTGCCCCCACGTTTTGCCTGTTGGTTTCTCCACAGTGTCAGGAGGATTTGACCAACTCCCTGTGGCTCAGGTTCGCTTATGCAGCCTGGTGGTGAAACCAGTGGGTATTGAAGACCTGCCTCTGGTGTGCCAGGAAGTTGTGCCTGCCGGCCACTCTGACTTGCGATCTTCCGCCTCAGTGTATGGCATCCTACACCTGGGTAATTAACACTGCCAGCATGATAAGAAGGTCCCTTCATCACTATTGCCACTAGTCCTTCCGACTCCTGTGCCCTGTTCCTTCTTTATTGGAACCCAAGAACGAGCAAACATAGTATTTTCAAACATCTCTCCCCCTTCCCTGGTACCACCAATATTCCACCATCCTAATTCCATCAGAAGCATTCAGTCTCTCCATCCTGAGGTGGTGAAATCCCTCTAGGCATTTATAAGTATACCTGGACGTAAGAAATACAAGATACCGTTGTATTAACCAAATATAGTGTTGCTAAGTTCGTCCTTTTCCTTGGTTGATTTTATTTTATAAATAGGTATCACTGGCATTTTTCAAAATGCGGTAGGCACAGAGAGTATATATGATGGAATTACATCCTCCTTCCCTGCACTCAGCAACCGAGATCTTCCCCCTACGGGCACTCAAAGGTTTCATTGTCTGAAATATCAGCCTAAACGTAGTTTATGTTTAGTAAGCAACAACTGTAAATAGTCCCACCTCCAAACGGAGTGGATTTAGGTTTCACTTTTCCAAGGAAAATCCATCAAAGAATTTTTCCACGTACTTTAAAACCATCCCACGTATAGAATCCATTATTATTGATGGGGACAGGCCCGAGGGGCAGCGGCGGGGATTCCGGGGGACTGGGAGTGGGGGGTTGGGGTTACTCTTGGCTTTTTGCCCTCTCCTGCCGCCGGCTGCTCCAGTTTCTTTCGCTTTGCGGCGCGGTGGACAGGGTGAGCTCTCGGGACTGATGGCGGTTTTGGAAGAGGCCTGGGGCTAAGGACAGGCCAGGGCGGAGGGAGAGGCGGACCGGTGGCGTGGCTGGATCTGGGCGCGCTGTCGGACCTTCCACATCACCAGCTGCAGGCAGGCGTTTGCGTCCTCGCTGGAGTTGTGGCCGTCCTGGCTGTCCTGGATGATCTGTCCCAGGTAGTCGGCCGCGAGATTCCTGAGGGAGCGCTTGTAGGGGAAACCCAGGTAGTGCGGGAAGAGCACGGCCGTGTCCACCACGGTGCTGTGGATGAGCTTCAGGGCCAGCAGATCGCTCTCCAGGCTGTGCCCGATGAGGATGGTTTGGGCGCTGAAAAAGCTCAGCAGGATGGCTTGGACTTGGGGCAAGGTGATGCTCGTCTTGGCGACGTCGGCCTCGGTGACTCCGGAAAACCTGGTGTTGTAGTCCACGATCTCGTTGTCGGGCTTGACGAAGGTGTCGTACACCACTCGCATGTCGGCGTCCACCACGGTGACGCGGGTCAGCTCTAGGCCGTGCGTGGTGTAGCACATCTCACAGTCCAAGGCGTAGATTCCTGGATAAGCGTCTCTGGACAACTCTTTCTTGAAGGTCTCCACGAAGCCATCGAGGCTCTCCTTGCGGCCGTCCCGCACATGCTGCTTTGCCACCTGGCAGCCCACAGAGCCAGGAGCAGCTGCACAGCAGGTGTACTGGCTAACCCGGCCTCCAGCCACCTGGCTCGAGCGGACCCGCCCCCAGTGATAATAACACAACTGGTCGCGTACACAGCGGCCCAAGGAGGACACCAGGTACTCGGTGCCACAGCGGCAGCAGACCCTGCAGCAGGAGTCGCCGGGCCCCTTCCCCTGGCCAGTGAAGAGGACGGCGCCTCCGGGCCGCTCGGGGTGCGGGAAGGGGTAGCCGTTCTCCTTGAGCTGGTCCTGGGTGAGCAGGAACTCCTGGAGGCGGCCGTACAGGGCGGCCCTGCTGAGGCCGGGCATGGAGCTGGGGGTCAGGAGCTTGAGTCTCTTGAGGGTGTTCAGGACCACGTTCAGGTACCTGTTCTTGTTGGGGCTGCAGTCGTAGGCCACCTTCTCCTCGTTCAGCGCCTTCTCCTCGGCCTCCTGCTTGGAGGCGCAGAACTTGAGACACTCTTCGGTGAACAGTTGGAGATAGCCTCGGCGGATGACGGTGGGGACTTGGCACCCAGACCTTCGGAGGATAATGGGTTTCTTCAAACTCGGTAAGGATGGACCACGGACGATTCGCTTAGAGCTGATGGTGGTGGTGGTCTTGCATGCCATCCCTGACCTGTTGCGCGTCTTCCCTGGCTGTCTGCCGACCTTGGAGCCACTGGAGCGTTGGCTGCTGCTGGCCACCCGGGTTCTCTTGGCATCTGTGTAACCTGTGACCAAGCAAGGGCTGGAAGAGTGGGCGATCGTCTTCCTCTTCATGGGGGCTGCGATGCGGACTCCCGAGGGCCTCTCTGACTGCCTTGGGGTGCCTGGCAAGCAGCAGGCCGATCCCCTCTGCGCAGGGAAGTAGCACGCCTCCGTCACCATCTTGGGCCACGCTGGGGGCACCGCCGGACCCCTATTCTGGGGCTCCGCCTGGATGTCCACAAATGCTGAGGCCTGGCTGTGCATCTGGGGCACCCGGAGCCCGAAGCTCTGGGCAGGCTGATGAGAGGGCAGTGGGAATTCTGGAGCCTCCAGGGCCGCCTCCTCGGCCACCTTCTTAGCTTCTGGGTACCCAGGTGGGAACCAGCAGGGAGCTGTGGCTCGCAACATCTTGCTGCCTTCGGGAGCACCGGCCTGGCTCTGCTCCGCTCCCAGCTGGCGGCTTGCCTCCAGGGCCGCCTCCTCGGCCACCTTCTTAGCTTCTGGGTACCCAGGTGGGAACCAGCAGGGAGCTGTGGCTCGCAACATCTTGCTGCCTTCGGGAGCACCGGCCTGGCTCTGCTCCGCTCCCAGCTGGCGGCTTGCCCCCAGGGCCGCCTCCTCGGCCACCTTCTTAGCTTCTGGGTATCCAGGTGGGAACCAGCAGGGAGCTGTGGCTCGCAACATCTTGCTGCCTTCGGGAGCACCGGCCTGGCTCTGCTCCTCTCCCAACTGGCGGCTTCAATGAGTGCCGCGGCCGCCACGCGTCGCCTTTATAGACGCACAGGGCAGAGTGGGTGGGACTTCTCCTTGATAGGTTGCTGCTTCAATCCAATCACACTGAGCCTCATCTTCCACCAGACTCCAGCTTGGGAATGCCCCAGGGGGTGCGCTAGCGGAATCAACTGGAACTCCTGGTTGCTAACCTTGGAGCTAGGTTGCTTTTCCTGAGTTAATTAACTGTCCGTGCAGGGCAGTCCTATAATGGCTACTGGAATTGGGCTACCTAGGATTAAATGAAGGTTCAGGGAGGTTGGGCAACTTGCTTGGGCCCACACAGCACCCCATGGAGCCAGGACTGATCCAGCAGTCTGCTGCATGCTGGAGGGCAGGATCTCTCTGGGGTTGCCTTTCCCTGCTCTGTGCACTCCTCCGCTGTGGGCAAATTGAGGACAGGAAGTGGACCGCACCCACTTCTCTCCCAGGACTCGGGCAATGTTCAACACAGGGGGTCTTCCAAAGGTTCATAGAAAATGCACATGCTGAAGAAACTATGCATGGATTTCCACTGGTTTGCACTCAAATAAACTTGTCCTAACTTCTTATCACCTTTCTGAACTAGATCTAGTTTGAGGCACTGAGAAGGATGAGACATCCACTGAAAAGGACTCCTATCAGAGCAACATGAATTCCACGAAAACTGCAGCAAGAGCAAACATCAAATTTCTGGTGAAGCTTGGGTGGAAGAATGAAGAAATCATTGATGTTTTCGGAAAAGCTGATAAGGACACTACTCCAAAGAAATGAACTCTCTACGAATGTATAGCTTGTTTCAAGAAGAGGTGAGAAGATGTGGAAGATGAATCCTGCAGTGGCTGTGAAAACCACTGTGCCCAGATCAGCTGCAGTTACGACGAGAGCTATCAGTGGAAATTTTAAACAGGAGGGATCACGATCCTGACGCATCCCTCTGACAGATGATAACCGGAAGTTGGAACATGGCTTTACCAATATGATCTCGAGGGCAAGGCATCATCAAAGCGGTGGCTACCAAGAGGTGGCAGTGGTCCAGTCAAAGGAAAAGGAGGCCAGTCAGGAGCCAACATCATGGCATCAGTGTTTTGGGACACTCAAGGCATTTTGCTTGCTGACTTTCTGAAGGGCCAAACATCTGCTTTTTAGGAGAGTGTTCTGAGAAGCTTAGATAAAGCTTTGGTAGAAACATGCTGGGAAAGTCTCACCAGATCCTTGTTCACCACCTCAGTGCTCTGCTCATTCCTCTCATCAAACAAGGGCAATTTTGTCAGTTTCAATGGGCAGTCCTTAGGAATTCACCTTACGGGCTGCTTTCATTCCTTCTAGACTCTTTTTGATTCCTAATTATACTAAGTCACCCTGCCTTGCTTGGAAAGATGAGAGAAAGTCTCCTTGCCTTGCTGGGACAGATGAGAGATGAGATCCTCCTCTTCTCTCCCAGGACAGAATGGTCAGACTTGAGTTTCCTTTCTCCTCACTCTTCTCCTCCTTGAGGGAGGTGCTGTACCGGACAGACCTACTCCCGTGTCTAGACACGGGTAGACTCATTTAAGATCCTCACAGGCAATCCTCCATGGGGTCAAAGGGGAAGGACTTATTTCTTCAGGGCTCAGTAGTCCACATCCTTACGCGCACCTTCACCAGCCCAGGGCGGGGTAGCGGTGGGTGAAAGGGCGTGGCTCAGAGCCCGCTTCTTCCGCTCGGGCGTATCCTGGGAGGAACCCTTGTCCAGTGAGCAGGTCTTCGTCTCCACCAAATTCCCTAGGGGGACATTTCTGGCAGCCCTTCTTGTTCAGCAGCTTACGGGGGTCAGGTGGACCTCTGCTGGTCACCAGCCTGAAGCCCTTTCTCCATTTCAGCTATTTTTGCAGTTGCCTAGGTGACTTTTGAACCTCATTACCCAGAACAGCAAACGGACGAGGGGTGAGAAGAGTGGCCGTCTGGGTTTGCAGCATAGTGCTGCCTCAGAGGAGTTGTGCAGTCTTCGGGTGTGTGAAACTTCACCTGGCTGATTTGTGGGAATGCCTCCACAAATTCGCTAAATTCAGTAGCTTTTGCCTTCCAAGATTCATTTACACAATGTTGAATGCTTTAAATGAATGAGCGTGAAGAGTGCTGGGCTGGAAAGTGATGATATGGGTGGTAGGGACTCCTCGGAGTAGAGGAGTAGAGTTTTACTATTATAACTGGGAGGCAAATAAAAAGGAGCTGAACGTGATCCATAATAAAAGAAGCACACACTCACAAAGCTCCGTACCAACTACATTAAAATGGAAATCATGATATCTGGAAATACGACTTAATTGGAAATCATTAAGTAATCTCATCAAACATTTTTCAGTGGGTGGCAGGGCTATGGCGGGAAAACGGCAATGCTTCTGGCACCTACTTAACTTGATTCCATGAAATTCACCCAACAGGCCTCCAGAGAAGATATTACTGCTCTGATATTACAAAGGGAAAAACAGCTATGGCGTCTCTAAAAAGCACAACGTTCTAGGACTGGAATGACTTGAAATCCACACATAAATTTCTGAGTGTTTTTTGCCATAAGGTACTTTCCACCTTACTGTAAAGCACATCCTAAAATTGTCTGCAATGCAAATGGATTATGTGCATCCAACAGGAAACAGCACAGGTTGAGGAGCTGTTACTTCATAGCTCATTGTGACCACTAGTGAAAAGTGTGGGGTCTCATCACTTTTGCCCCCACGTTTTGCCTGTTGGTTTCTCCACAGTGTCAGGAGGATTTGACCAACTCCCTGTGGCTCAGGTTCGCTTATGCAGCCTGGTGGGGAAACCAGTGGGTATTGAAGACCTGCCTCTGGTGTGCCAGGAAGTTGTGCCTGCCGGCCACTCTGACTTGCGATCTTCCGCCTCAGTGTATGGCATCCTACACCTGGGTAATTAACACTGCCAGCATGATAAGAAGGTCCCTTCATCACTATTGCCACTAGTCCTTCCGACTCCTGTGCCCTGTTCCTTCTTTATTGGAACCCAAGAACGAGCAAACATAGTATTTTCAAACATCTCTCCCCCTTCCCTGGTACCACCAATATTCCACCATCCTAATTCCCTCAGAAGCATTCAGTCTCTCCATCCTGAGGTGGTGAAATCCCTCTAGGCATTTATAAGTATACCTGGACGTAAGAAATAAAAGATACCGTTGTATTAACCAAACATAGTGTTGCTAAGTTCGTCCTTTTCCTTGGTTGATTTTATTTTATAAATAGGTATCACTGGCATTTTTCAAAATGCGGTAGGCACAGAGAGTATATATGATGGAATTACATCCTCCTTCCCTGCACTCAGCAACCGAGATCTTCCCCCTACGGGCACTCAAAGGTTTCATTGTCTGAAATATCAGCCTAAACGTAGTTTATGTTTAGTAAGCAACAACTGTAAATAGTCCCACCTCCAAACGGAGTGGATTTAGGTTTCACTTTTCCAAGGAAAATCCATCAAAGAATTTTTCCACGTACTTTAAAACCATCCCACGTATAGAATCCATTATTATTGATGGGGACAGGCCCGAGGGGCAGCGGCGGGGATTCCGGGGGACTGGGAGTGGGGGGTTGGGGTTACTCTTGGCTTTTTGCCCTCTCCTGCCGCCGGCTGCTCCAGTTTCTTTCGCTTTGCGGCGCGGTGGACAGGGTGAGCTCTCGGGACTGATGGCGGTTTTGGAAGAGGCCTGGGGCTAAGGACAGGCCAGGGCGGAGGGAGAGGCGGACCGGTGGCGTGGCTGGATCTGGGCGCGCTGTCGGACCTTCCACATCACCAGCTGCAGGCAGGCGTTTGCGTCCTCGCTGGAGTTGTGGCCGTCCTGGCTGTCCTGGATGATCTGTCCCAGGTAGTCGGCCGCGAGATTCCTGAGGGAGCGCTTGTAGGGGAAACCCAGGTAGTGCGGGAAGAGCACGGCCGTGTCCACCACGGTGCTGTGGATGAGCTTCAGGGCCAGCAGATCGCTCTCCAGGCTGTGCCCGATGAGGATGGTTTGGGCGCTGAAAAAGCTCAGCAGGATGGCTTGGACTTGGGGCAAGGTGATGCTCGTCTTGGCGACGTCGGCCTCGGTGACTCCGGAAAACCTGGTGTTGTAGTCCACGATCTCGTTGTCGGGCTTGACGAAGGTGTCGTACACCACTCGCATGTCGGCGTCCACCACGGTGACGCGGGTCAGCTCTAGGCCATGCGTGGTGTAGCACATCTCACAGTCCAAGGCGTAGATTCCTGGATAAGCGTCTCTGGACAACTCTTTCTTGAAGGTCTCCACGAAGCCATCGAGGCTCTCCTTGCGGCCGTCCCGCACGTGCTGCTTTGCCACCTGGCAGCCCACAGAGCCAGGAGCAGCTGCACAGCAGGTGTACTGGCTAACCCGGCCTCCAGCCACCTGGCTCGAGCGGACCCGCCCCCAGTGATAATAACACAACTGGTCGCGTACACAGCGGCCCGAGGAGGACACCAGGTACTCGGTGCCACAACGGCAGCAGACCCTGCAGCAGGAGTCGCCGGGCCCCTTCCCCTGGCCAGTGAAGAGGACGGCGCCTCCGGGCCGCTCGGGGTGCGGGAAGGGGTAGCCGTTCTCCTTGAGCTGGTCCTGGGTGAGCAGGAACTCCTGGAGGCGGCCGTACAGGGCGGCCCTGCTGAGGCCGGGCATGGAGCTGGGGGTCAGGCCCTTGAGTCTCTTGAGGGTGTTCAGGACCACGTTCAGGTACCTGTTCTTGTTGGGGCTGCAGTCGTAGGCCACCTTCTCCTCGTTCAGCGCCTTCTCCTCGGCCTCCTGCTTGGAGGCGCAGAACTTGAGACACTCTTCGGTGAACAGTTGGAGATAGCCTCGGCGGATGACGGTGGGGACTTGGCACCCAGACCTTCGGAGGATAATGGGTTTCTTCAAACTCGGTAAGGATGGACGACGGACGATTCGCTTAGAGCTGATGGTGGTGGTGGTCTTGCATGCCATCCCTGACCTGTTGCGCGTCTTCCCTGGCTGTCTGCCGACCTTGGAGCCACTGGAGCGTTGGCTGCTGCTGGCCACCCGGGTTCTCTTGGCATCTGTGTAACCTGTGACCAAGCAAGGGCTGGAAGAGTGGGCGATCGTCTTCCTCTTCCTGGGGGCTGCGATGCGGACTCCCGAGGGCCTCTCTGACAGCCTTGGGGTGCCTGGCAAGCAGCAGGCCGATCCCCTCTGCGCAGGGAAGTAGCACGCCTCCGTCACCATCTTGGGCCACGCTGGGGGCACCGCCGGACCCCTGTTCTGGGGCTCCGCCTGGATGTCCACAAATGCTGAGGCCTGGCTGTGCATCTGGGGCACCCGGAGCCCGAAGCTCTGGGCAGGCTGATGAGAGGGCAGTGGGAATTCTGGAGCCTCCAGGGCCGCCTCCTCGGCCACCTTCTTAGCTTCTGGGTACCCAGGTGGGAACCAGCAGGGAGCTGTGGCTCGCAACATCTTGCTGCCTTCGGGAGCACCGGCCTGGCTCTGCTCCGCTCCCAGCTGGCGGCTTGCCTCCAGGGCCGCCTCCTCGGCCACCTTCTTAGCTTCTGGGTATCCAGGTGGGAACCAGCAGGGAGCTGTGGCTCGCAACATCTTGCTGCCTTCGGGAGCACCGGCCTGGCTCTGCTCCTCTCCCAACTGGCGGCTTCAATGAGTGCCGCGGCCGCCACGCGTCACCTTTATAGACGCACAGGGCAGAGTGGGTGGGACTTCTCCTTGATAGGTTGCTGCTTCAATCCAATCACACTGAGCCTCATCTTCCACCAGACTCCAGCTTGGGAATGCCCCAGGGGGTGCGCTAGCGGAATCAACTGGAACTCCTGGTTGCTAACCTTGGAGCTAGGTTGCTTTTCCTGAGTTAATTAACTGTCCGTGCAGGGCAGTCCTATAATGGCTACTGGAATTGGGCTACCTAGGATTAAATGAAGGTTCAGGGAGGTTGGTCAACTTGCTTGGGCCCACACAGCACCCCATGGAGCCAGGACTGATCCAGCAGTCTGCTGCATGCTGGAGGGCAGGATCTCTCTGGGGTTGCCTTTCCCTGCTCTGTGCACTCCTCCGCTGTGGGCAAATTGAGGACAGGAAGTGGACCGCACCCACTTCTCTCCCAGGACTCGGGCAATGTTCAACACAGGGGGTCTTCCAAAGGTTCATAGAAAATGCACATGCTGAAGAAACTATGCATGGATTTCCACTGGTTTGCACTCAAATAAACTTGTCCTAACTTCTTATCACCTTTCTGAACTAGATCTAGTTTGAGGCACTGAGAAGGATGAGACATCCACTGAAAAGGACTCCTATCAGAGCAACATGAATTCCACGAAAACTGCAGCAAGAGCAAACATCAAATTTCTGGTGAAGCTTGGGTGGAAGAATGAAGAAATCATTGATGTTTTCGGAAAAGCTGATAAGGACACTACTCCAAAGAAATGAACTCTCTACGAATGTATAGCTTGTTTCAAGAAGAGGTGAGAAGATGTGGAAGATGAATCCTGCAGTGGCTGTGAAAACCACTGTGCCCAGATCAGCTGCAGTTACGACGAGAGCTATCAGTGGAAATTTTAAACAGGAGGGATCACGATCCTGACGCATCCCTCTGACAGATGATAACCGGAAGTTGGAACATGGCTTTACCAATATGATCTCGAGGGCAAGGCATCATCAAAGCGGTGGCTACCAAGAGGTGGCAGTGGTCCAGTCAAAGGAAAAGGAGGCCAGTCAGGAGCCAACATCATGGCATCAGTGTTTTGGGACACTCAAGGCATTTTGCTTGCTGACTTTCTGAAGGGCCAAACATCTGCTTTTTAGGAGAGTGTTCTGAGAAGCTTAGATAAAGCTTTGGTAGAAACATGCCGGGAAAGTCTCACCAGATCCTTGTTCACCACCTCAGTGCTCTGCTCATTCCTCTCATCAAACAAGGGCAATTTTGTCAGTTTCAATGGGCAGTCCTTAGGAATTCACCTTACGGGCTGCTTTCATTCCTTCTAGACTCTTTTTGATTCCTAATTATACTAAGTCACCCAGCCTTGCTTGGAAAGATGAGAGAAAGTCTCCTTGCCTTGCTGGGACAGATGAGAGATGAGATCCTCCTCTTCTCTCCCAGGACAGAATGGTCAGACTTGAGTTTCCTTTCTCCTCACTCTTCTCCTCCTTGAGGGAGGTGCTGTACCGGACAGACCTACTCCCGTGTCTAGACACGGGTAGACTCATTTAAGATCCTCACAGGCAATCCTCCATGGGGTCAAAGGGGAAGGACTTATTTCTTCAGGGCTCAGTAGTCCACATCCTTACGCGCACCTTCACCAGCCCAGGGCGGGGTAGCGGTGGGTGAAAGGGCGTGGCTCAGAGCCCGCTTCTTCCGCTCGGGCGTATCCTGGGAGGAACCCTTGTCCAGTGAGCAGGTCTTCGTCTCCACCAAATTCCCTAGGGGGACATTTCTGGCAGCCCTTCTTGTTCAGCAGCTTACGGGGGTCAGGTGGACCTCTGCTGGTCACCAGCCTGAAGCCCTTTCTCCATTTCAGCTATTTTTGCAGTTGCCTAGGTGACTTTTGAACCTCATTACCCAGAACAGCAAACGGACGAGGGGTGAGAAAAGTGGCCGTCTGGGTTTGCAGCATAGTGCTGCCTCAGAGGAGTTGTGCAGTCTTCGGGTGTGTGAAACTTCACCTGGCTGATTTGTGGGAATGCCTCCACAAATTCGCTAAATTCAGTAGCTTTTGCCTTCCAAGATTCATTTACACAATGTTGAATGCTTTAAATGAATGAGCGTGAAGAGTGCTGGGCTGGAAAGTGATGATATGGGTGGTAGGGACTCCTCGGAGTAGAGGAGTAGAGTTTTACTATTATAACTGGGAGGCAAATAAAAAGGAGCTGAACGTGATCCATAATAAAAGAAGCACACACTCACAAAGCTCCGTACCAACTACATTAAAATGGAAATCATGATATTTGGAAATACGACTTAATTGGAAATCATTAAGTAATCTCATCAAACATTTTTCAGTGGGTGGCAGGGCTATGGCGGGAAAACGGCAATGCTTCTGGCACCTACTTAACTTGATTCCATGAAATTCACCCAACAGGCCTCCAGAGAAGATATTACTGCTCTGATATTACAAAGGGAAAAACAGCTATGGCGTCTCTAAAAAGCACAACGTTCTAGGACTGGAATGACTTGAAATCCACACATAAATTTCTGAGTGTTTTTTGCCATAAGGTACTTTCCACCTTACTGTAAAGCACATCCTAAAATTGTCTGCAATGCAAATGGATTATGTGCATCCAACAGGAAACAGCACAGGTTGAGGAGCTGTTACTTCATAGCTCATTGTGACCACTAGTGAAAAGTGTGGGGTCTCATCACTTTTGCCCCCACGTTTTGCCTGTTGGTTTCTCCACAGTGTCAGGAGGATTTGACCAACTCCCTGTGGCTCAGGTTCGCTTATGCAGCCTGGTGGGGAAACCAGTGGGTATTGAAGACCTGCCTCTGGTGTGCCAGGAAGTTGTGCCTGCCGGCCACTCTGACTTGCGATCTTCCGCCTCAGTGTATGGCATCCTACACCTGGGTAATTAACACTGCCAGCATGATAAGAAGGTCCCTTCATCACTATTGCCACTAGTCCTTCCGACTCCTGTGCCCTGTTCCTTCTTTATTGGAACCCAAGAACGAGCAAACATAGTATTTTCAAACATCTCTCCCCCTTCCCTGGTACCACCAATATTCCACCATCCTAATTCCCTCAGAAGCATTCAGTCTCTCCATCCTGAGGTGGTGAAATCCCTCTAGGCATTTATAAGTATACCTGGACGTAAGAAATACAAGATACCGTTGTATTAACCAAACATAGTGTTGCTAAGTTCGTCCTTTTCCTTGGTTGATTTTATTTTATAAATAGGTATCACTGGCAGTTTTCAAAATGCGGTAGGCACAGAGAGTATATATGATGGAATTACATCCTCCTTCCCTGCACTCAGCAACCGAGATCTTCCCCCTACGGGCACTCAAAGGTTTCATTGTCTGAAATATCAGCCTAAACGTAGTTTATGTTTAGTAAGCAACAACTGTAAATAGTCCCACCTCCAAACGGAGTGGATTTAGGTTTCACTTTTCCAAGGAAAATCCATCAAAGAATTTTTCCACGTACTTTAAAACCATCCCACGTATAGAATCCATTATTATTGATGGGGACAGGCCCGAGGGGCAGCGGCGGGGATTCCGGGGGACTGGGAGTGGGGGGTTGGGGTTACTCTTGGCTTTTTGCCCTCTCCTGCCGCCGGCTGCTCCAGTTTCTTTCGCTTTGCGGCGCGGTGGACAGGGTGAGCTCTCGGGACTGATGGCGGTTTTGGAAGAGGCCTGGGGCTAAGGACAGGCCAGGGCGGAGGGAGAGGCGGACCGGTGGCGTGGCTGGATCTGGGCGCGCTGTCGGACCTTCCACATCACCAGCTGCAGGCAGGCGTTTGCGTCCTCGCTGGAGTTGTGGCCGTCCTGGCTGTCCTGGATGATCTGTCCCAGGTAGTCGGCCGCGAGATTCCTGAGGGAGCGCTTGTAGGGGAAACCCAGGTAGTGCGGGAAGAGCACGGCCGTGTCCACCACGGTGCTGTGGATGAGCTTCAGGGCCAGCAGATCGCTCTCCAGGCTGTGCCCGATGAGGATGGTTTGGGCGCTGAAAAAGCTCACAGGATGGCTTGGACTTGGGGCAAGGTGATGCTCGTCTTGGCGACGTCGGCCTCGGTGACTCCGGAAAACCTGGTGTTGTAGTCCACGATCTCGTTGTCGGGCTTGACGAAGGTGTCGTACACCACTCGCATGTCGGCGTCCACCACGGTGACGCGGGTCAGCTCTAGGCCATGCGTGGTGTAGCACATCTCACAGTCCAAGGCGTAGATTCCTGGATAAGCGTCTCTGGACAACTCTTTCTTGAAGGTCTCCACGAAGCCATCGAGGCTCTCCTTGCGGCCGTCCCGCACGTGCTGCTTTGCCACCTGGCAGCCCACAGAGCCAGGAGCAGCTGCACAGCAGGTGTACTGGCTAACCCGGCCTCCAGCCACCTGGCTCGAGCGGACCCGCCCCCAGTGATAATAACACAACTGGTCGCGTACACAGCGGCCCGAGGAGGACACCAGGTACTCGGTGCCACAACGGCAGCAGACCCTGCAGCAGGAGTCGCCGGGCCCCTTCCCCTGGCCAGTGAAGAGGACGGCGCCTCCGGGCCGCTCGGGGTGCGGGAAGGGGTAGCCGTTCTCCTTGAGCTGGTCCTGGGTGAGCAGGAACTCCTGGAGGCGGCCGTACAGGGCGGCCCTGCTGAGGCCGGGCATGGAGCTGGGGATCAGGCCCTTGAGTCTCTTGAGGGTGTTCAGGACCACGTTCAGGTACCTGTTCTTGTTGGGGCTGCAGTCGTAGGCCACCTTCTCCTCGTTCAGCGCCTTCTCCTCGGCCTCCTGCTTGGAGGGGCAGAACTTGAGACACTCTTCGGTGAACAGTTGGAGATAGCCTCGGCGGATGACGGTGGGGACTTGGCACCCAGACCTTCGGAGGATAATGGGTTTCTTCAAACTCGGTAAGGATGGACGACGGACGATTCGCTTAGAGCTGATGGTGGTGGTGGTCTTGCATGCCATCCCTGACCTGTTGCGCGTCTTCCCTGGCTGTCTGCCGACCTTGGAGCCACTGGAGCGTTGCCTGCTGCTGGCCACCAGGGTTCTCTTGGCATCTGTGTAACCTGTGACCAAGCAAGGGCTGGAAGAGTGGGCGATCGTCTTCCTCTTCATGGGGGCTGCGATGCGGACTCCCGAGGGCCTCTCTGACAGCCTTGGGGCGCCTGGCAAGCAGCAGGCCGATCCCCTCTGCGCAGGGAAGTAGCACGCCTCCGTCACCATCTTGGGCCACGCTGGGGGCACCGCCGGACCCCTGTTCTGGGGCTCCGCCTGGATGTCCACAAATGCTGAGGCCTGGCTGTGCATCTGGGGCACCCGGAGCCCGAAGCTCTGGGCAGGCTGATGAGAGGGCAGTGGGAATTCTGGAGACTCCAGGGCCGCCTCCTCGGCCACCTTCTTAGCTTCTGGGTATCCAGGTGGGAACCAGCAGGGAGCTGTGGCTCGCAACATCTTGCTGCCTTCGGGAGCACCGGCCTGGCTCTGCTCCGCTCCCAGCTGGCGGCTTGCCTCCAGGGCCGCCTCCTCGGCCACCTTCTTAGCTTCTGGGTATCCAGGTGGGAACCAGCAGGGAGCTGTGGCTCGCAACATCTTGCTGCCTTCGGGAGCACCGGCCTGGCTCTGCTCCTCTCCCAACTGGCGGCTTCAATGAGTGCCGCGGCCGCCACGCGTCGCCTTTATAGACGCACAGGGCAGAGTGGGTGGGACTTCTCCTTGATAGGTTGCTGCTTCAATCCAATCACACTGAGCCTCATCTTCCACCAGACTGCAGCTTGGGAATGCCCCAGGGGGTGCGCTAGCGGAATCAACTTGAACTCCTGGTTGCTAACCTTGGAGCTAGGTCGCTTTTCCTGAGTTAATTAACTGTCCGTGCAGGGCAGTCCTATAATGGCTACTGGAATTGGGCTACCTAGGATTAAATGAAGGTTCAGGGAGGTTGGTCAACTTGCTTGGGCCCACACAGCACCCCATGGAGCCAGGACTGATCCAGCAGTCTGCTGCATGCTGGAGGGCAGAATCTCTCTGGGGTTGCCTTTCCCTGCTCTGTGCACTCCTCCGCTGTGGGCAAATTGAGGACAGGAAGTGGACCGCACCCACTTCTCTCCCAGGACTCGGGCAATGTTCAACACAGGGGGTCTTCCAAAGGTTCATAGAAAATGCACATGCTGAAGAAACTATGCATGGATTTCCACTGGTTTGCACTCAAATAAACTTGTCCTAACTTCTTATCACCTTTCTGAACTAGATCTAGTTTGAGGCACTGAGAAGGATGAGACATCCACTGAAAAGGACTCCTATCAGAGCAACATGAATTCCACGAAAACTGCAGCAAGAGCAAACATCAAATTTCTGGTGAAGCTTGGGTGGAAGAATGAAGAAATCATTGATGTTTTCGGAAAAGCTGATAAGGACACTACTCCAAAGAAATGAACTCTCTACGAATGTATAGCTTGTTTCAAGAAGAGGTGAGAAGAGGTGGAAGATGAATCCTGCAGTGGCTGTGAAAACCACTGTGCCCAGATCAGCTGCAGTTACGACGAGAGCTATCAGTGGAAATTTTAAACAGGAGGGATCACGATCCTGACGCATCCCTCTGACAGATGATAACCGGAAGTTGGAACATGGCTTTACCAATATGATCTCGAGGGCAAGGCATCATCAAAGCGGTGGCTACCAAGAGGTGGCAGTGGTCCAGTCAAAGGAAAAGGAGGCCAGTCAGGAGCCAACATCATGGCATCAGTGTTTTGGGACACTCAAGGCATTTTGCTTGCTGACTTTCTGAAGGGCCAAACATCTGCTTTTTAGGAGAGTGTTCTGAGAAGCTTAGATAAAGCTTTGGTAGAAACATGCTGGGAAAGTCTCACCAGATCCTTGTTCACCACCTCAGTGCTCTGCTCATTCCTCTCATCAAACAAGGGCAATTTTGTCAGTTTCAATGGGCAGTCCTTAGGAATTCACCTTACGGGCTGCTTTCGTTCCTTCTAGACTCTTTTTGATTCCTAATTATCATAAGTCACCCTGCCTTGCTTGGAAAGATGAGAGAAAGTCTCCTTGCCTTGCTGGGACAGATGAGAGATGAGATCCTCCTCTTCTCTCCCAGGACAGAATGGTCAGACTTGAGTTTCCTTTCTCCTCACTCTTCTCCTCCTTGAGGGAGGTGCTGTACCGGACAGACCTACTCCCGTGTCTAGACACGGGTAGACTCATTTAAGATCCTCACAGGCAATCCTCCATGGGGTCAAAGGGGAAGGACTTATTTCTTCAGGGCTCAGTAGTCCACATCCTTACGCGCACCTTCACCAGCCCAGGGCGGGGTAGCGGTGGGTGAAAGGGCGTGGCTCAGAGCCCGCTTCTTCCGCTCGGGCGTATCCTGGGAGGAACCCTTGTCCAGTCAGCGGGTCTTCGTCTCCACCAAATTCCCTAGGGGGACATTTCTGGCAGCCCTTCTTGTTCAGCAGCTTACGGGGGTCAGGTGGACCTCTGCTGGTCACCAGCCTGAAGCCCTTTCTCCATTTCAGCTATTTTTGCAGTTGCCTAGGTGACTTTTGAACCTCATTACCCAGAACAGCAAACGGACGAGGGGTGAGAAGAGTGGCCGTCTGGGTTTGCAGCATAGTGCTGCCTTAGAGGAGTTGTGCAGTCTTCGGGTGTGTGAAACTTCACCTGGCTGATTTGTGGGAATGCCTCCACAAATTCGCTAAATTCAGTAGCTTTTGCCTTCCAAGATTCATTTACACAATGTTGAATGCTTTAAATGAATGAGCGTGAAGAGTGCTGGGCTGGAAAGTGATGATATGGGTGGTAGGGACTCCTCGGAGTAGAGGAGTAGAGTTTTACTATTATAACTGGGAGGCAAATAAAAAGGAGCTGAACGTGATCCATAATAAAAGAAGCACACACTCACAAAGCTCCGTACCAACTACATTAAAATGGAAATCATGATATTTGGAAATACGACTTAATTGGAAATCATTAAGTAATCTCATCAAACATTTTTCAGTGGGTGGCAGGGCTATGGCGGGAAAACGGCAACGGTTCTGGCACCTACTTAACTTGATTCCATGAAATTCACCCAACAGGCCTCCAGAGAAGATATTACTGCTCTGATATTACAAAGGGAAAAACAGCTATGGCGTCTCTAAAAAGCACAACGTTCTAGGACTGGAATGACTTGAAATCCACACATAAATTTCTGAGTGTTTTTTGCCATAAGGTACTTTCCACCTTACTGTAAAGCACATCCTAAAATTGTCTGCAATGCAAATGGATTATGTGCATCCAACAGGAAACAGCACAGGTTGAGAAGCTGTTACTTCATAGCTCATTGCGACCCCTAGTGAAAAGTGTGGGGTCTCATCACTTTTGCCAACTCGTTTTGCCTGTTGGTTTCTCCACACTGTCAGGAGGATTTGACCAACTCCCTGTGGCTCAGGTTCGCTTATGCAGCCTGGTGGGGAAACCAGTGGGTATTGAAGACCTGCCTCTGGTGTGCCAGGAAGTTGTGCCTGCCGGCCACTCTGACTTGCGATCTTCCGCCTCAGTGTATGGCATCCTACACCTGGGTAATTAACACTGCCAGCATGATAAGAAGGTCCCTTCATCACTATTGCCACTAGTCCTTCCGACTCCTGTGCCCTGTTCCTTCTTTATTGGGACCCAAGAACGAGCAAACATAGTATTTTCAAACATCTCTCCCCCTTCCCTGGTACCACCAATATTCCACCATCCTAATTCCCTCAGAAGCATTCAGTCTCTCCATCCTGAGGTGGTGAAATCCCTCTAGGCATTTATAAGTATACCTGGACGTAAGAAATACAAGATACCGTTGTATTAACTAAATATAGTGTTGCTAAGTTCGTACTTTTCCTTGGTTGATTTTATTTTATAAATAGGTATCACTGGCATTTTTCAAAATGCGGTAGGCACAGAGAGTATATATGATGGAATTACATCCTCCTTCCCTGCACTCAGCAACCGAGATCTTCCCCCTACGGGCACTCAAAGGTTTCATTGTCTGAAATATCAGCCTAAACGTAGTTTATGTTTAGTAAGCACCAACTGTAAATAGTCCCACCTCCAAACGGAGTGGATTTAGGTTTCACTTTTCCAAGGAAAATCCATCAAAGAATTTTTCCACGTACTTTAAAACCATCCCACGTATAGAATCCATTATTATTGATGGGGACAGGCCCGAGGGGCAGCGGCGGGGATTCCGGGGGACTGGGAGTGGGGGGTTGGGGTTACTCTTGGCTTTTTGCCCTCTCCTGCCGCCGGCTGCTCCAGTTTCTTTCGCTTTGCGGCGCGGTGGACAGGGTGAGCTCTCGGGACTGATGGCGGTTTTGGAAGAGGCCTGGGGCTAAGGACAGGCCAGGGCAGAGGGAGAGGCGGACCGGTGGCGTGGCTGGATCTGGGCGCGCTGTCGGACCTTCCACATCACCAGCTGCAGGCAGGCGTTTGCGTCCTCGCTGGAGTTGTGGCCGTCCTGGCTGTCCTGGATGATCTGTCCCAGGTAGTCGGCCGCGAGATTCCTGAGGGAGCGCTTGTAGGGGAAACCCAGGTAGTGCGGGAAGAGCACGGCCGTGTCCACCACGGTGCTGTGGATGAGCTTCAGGGCCAGCAGATCGCTCTCCAGGCTGTGCCCGATGAGGATGGTTTGGGCGCTGAAAAAGCTCAGCAGGATGGCTTGGACTTGGGGCAAGGTGATGCTCGTCTTGGCGACGTCAGCCTCGGTGACTCCGGAAAACCTGGTGTTGTAGTCCACGATCTCGTTGTCGGGCTTGACGAAGGTGTCGTACACCACTCGCATGTCGGCGTCCACCACGGTGACGCGGGTCAGCTCTAGGCCATGCGTGGTGTAGCACATCTCACAGTCCAAGGCGTAGATTCCTGGATAAGCGTCTCTGGACAACTCTTTCTTGAAGGTCTCCACGAAGCCATCGAGGCTCTCCTTGCGGCCGTCCCGCACGTGCTGCTTTGCCACCTGGCAGCCCACAGAGCCAGGAGCAGCTGCACAGCAGGTGTACTGGCTAACCCGGCCTCCAGCCACCTGGCTCGAGCGGACCCGTCCCCAGTGATAATAACACAACTGGTCGCGTACACAGCGGCCCGAGGAGGACACCAGGTACTCGGTGCCACAACGGCAGCAGACCCTGCAGGAGGAGTCGCCGGGCCCCTTCCCCTGGCCAGTGAAGAGGACGGTGCCTCCGGGCCGCTCGGGGTGCGGGAAGGGGTAGCCGTTCTCCTTGAGCTGGTCCTGGGTGAGCAGGAACTCCTGGAGGCGGCCGTACAGGGCGGCCCTGCTGAGGCCGGGCATGGAGCTGGGGGTCAGGCCCTTGAGTCTCTTGAGGGTGTTCAGGACCACGTTCAGGTACCTGTTCTTGTTGGGGCTGCAGTCGTAGGCCACCTTCTCCTCGTTCAGCGCCTTCTCCTCGGCCTCCTGCTTGGAGGCGCAGAACTTGAGACACTCTTTGGTGAACAGTTGGAGATAGCCTCGGCGGATGACGGTGGGGACTTGGCACCCAGACCTTCGGAGGATAATGGGTTTCTTCAAACTCGGTAAGGATGGACCACGGACGATTCGCTTAGAGCTGATGGTGGTGGTGGTCTTGCATGCCATCCCTGACCTGTTGCGCGTCTTCCCTGGCTGTCTGCCGACCTTGGAGCCACTGGAGCGTTGGCTGCTGCTGGCCACCCGGGTTCTCTTGGCATCTGTGTAACCTGTGACCAAGCAAGGGCTGGAAGAGTGGGCGATCGTCTTCCTCTTCATGGGGGCTGCGATGCGGACTCCCGAGGGCCTCTCTGACAGCCTTGGGGCGCCTGGCAAGCAGCAGGCCGATCCCCTCTGCGCAGGGAAGTAGCACGCCTCCGTCACCATCTTGGGCCACGCTGGGGGCACCGCCGGACCCCTGTTCTGGGGCTCCGCCTGGATGTCCACAAATGCTGAGGCCTGGCTGTGCATCTGGGGCACCCGGAGCCCGAAGCTCTGGGCAGGCTGATGAGAGGGCAGTGGGAATTCTGGAGCCTCCAGGGCCGCCTCCTCGGCCACCTTCTTAGCTTCTGGGTACCCAGGTGGGAGCCAGCAGGGAGCTGTGGCTCGCAACATCTTGCTGCCTTCGGGAGCACCGGCCTGGCTCTGCTCCGCTCCCAGCTGGCGGCTTGCCTCCAGGGCCGCCTCCTCGGCCACCTTCTTAGCTTCTGGGTACCCAGGTGGGAACCAGCAGGGAGCTGTGGCTCGCAACATCTTGCTGCCTTCGGGAGCACCGGCCTGGCTCTGCTCCGCTCCCAGCTGGCGGCTTGCCTCCAGGGCCGCCTCCTCGGCCACCTTCTTAGCTTCTGGGTATCCAGGTGGGAACCAGCAGGGAGCTGTGGCTCGCAACATCTTGCTGCCTTCGGGAGCACCGGCCTGGCTCTGCTCCTCTCCCAACTGGCGGCTTCAATGAGTGCCGCGGCCGCCACGCGTCGCCTTTATAGACGCACAGGGCAGAGTGGGTGGGACTTCTCCTTGATAGGTTGCTGCTTCAATCCAATCACACTGAGCCTCATCTTCCACCAGACTCCAGCTTGGGAATGCCCCAGGGGGTGCGCTAGCGGAATCAACTGGAACTCCTGGTTGCTAAACTTGGAGCTAGGTTGCTTTTCCTGAGTTAATTAACTGTCCGTGCAGGGCAGTCCTATAATGGCTACTGGAATTGGGCTACCTAGGATTAAATGAAGGTTCAGGGAGGTTGGGCAACTTGCTTGGGCCCACACAGCACCCCATGGAGCCAGGACTGATCCAGCAGTCTGCTGCATGCTGGAGGGCAGGATCTCTCTGGGGTTGCCTTTCCCTGCTCTGTGCACTCCTCCGCTGTGGGCAAATTGAGGACAGGAAGTGGACCGCACCCACTTCTCTCCCAGGACTCGGGCAATGTTCAACACAGGGGGTCTTCCAAAGGTTCATAGAAAATGCACATGCTGAAGAAACTATGCATGGATTTCCACTGGTTTGCACTCAAATAAACTTGTCCTAACTTCTTATCACCTTTCTGAACTAGATCTAGTTTGAGGCACTGAGAAGGATGAGACATCCACTGAAAAGGACTCCTATCAGAGCAACATGAATTCCACGAAAACTGCAGCAAGAGCAAACATCAAATTTCTGGTGAAGCTTGGGTGGAAGAATGAAGAAATCATTGATGTTTTCAGAAAAGCTGATAAGGACACTACTCCAAAGAAATGAACTCTCTACGAATGTATAGCTTGTTTCAAGAAGAGGTGAGAAGAGGTGGAAGATGAATCCTGCAGTGGCTGTGAAAACCACTGTGCCCAGATCAGCTGCAGTTACGACGAGAGCTATCAGTGGAAATTTTAAACAGGAGGGATCACGATCCTGACGCATCCCTCTGACAGATGATAACCGGAAGTTGGAACATGGCTTTACCAATATGATCTCGAGGGCAAGGCATCATCAAAGCGGTGGCTACCAAGAGGTGGCAGTGGTCCAGTCAAAGGAAAAGGAGGCCAGTCAGGAGCCAACATCATGGCATCAGTGTTTTGGGACACTCAAGGCATTTTGCTTGCTGACTTTCTGAAGGGCCAAACATCTGCTTTTTAGGAGAGTGTTCTGAGAAGCTTAGATAAAGCTTTGGTAGAAACATGCTGGGAAAGTCTCACCAGATCCTTGTTCACCACCTCAGTGCTCTGCTCATTCCTCTCATCAAACAAGGGCAATTTTGTCAGTTTCAATGGGCAGTCCTTAGGAATTCACCTTACGGGCTGCTTTCGTTCCTTCTAGACTCTTTTTGATTCCTAATTATCATAAGTCACCCTGCCTTGCTTGGAAAGATGAGAGAAAGTCTCCTTGCCTTGCTGGGACAGATGAGAGATGAGATCCTCCTCTTCTCTCCCAGGACAGAATGGTCAGACTTGAGTTTCCTTTCTCCTCACTCTTCTCCTCCTTGAGGGAGGTGCTGTACCGGACAGACCTACTCCCGTGTCTAGACACGGGTAGACTCATTTAAGATCCTCACAGGCAATCCTCCATGGGGTCAAAGGGGAAGGACTTATTTCTTCAGGGCTCAGTAGTCCACATCCTTACGCGCACCTTCACCAGCCCAGGGCGGGGTAGCGGTGGGTGAAAGGGCGTGGCTCAGAGCCCGCTTCTTCCGCTCGGGCGTATCCTGGGAGGAACCCTTGTCCAGTGAGCGGGTCTTCGTCTCCACCAAATTCCCTAGGGGGACATTTCTGGCAGCCCTTCTTGTTCAGCAGCTTACGGGGGTCAGGTGGACCTCTGCTGGTCACCAGCCTGAAGCCCTTTCTCCATTTCAGCTATTTTTGCAGTTGCCTAGGTGACTTTTGAACCTCATTACCCAGAACAGCAAACGGACGAGGGGTGAGAAGAGTGGCCGTCTGGGTTTGCAGCATAGTGCTGCCTTAGAGGAGTTGTGCAGTCTTCGGGTGTGTGAAACTTCACCTGGCTGATTTGTGGGAATGCCTCCACAAATTCGCTAAATTCAGTAGCTTTTGCCTTCCAAGATTCATTTACACAATGTTGAATGCTTTAAATGAATGAGCGTGAAGAGTGCTGGGCTGGAAAGTGATGATATGGGTGGTAGGGACTCCTCGGAGTAGAGGAGTAGAGTTTTACTATTATAACTGGGAGGCAAATAAAAAGGAGCTGAACGTGATCCATAATAAAAGAAGCACACACTCACAAAGCTCCGTACCAACTACATTAAAATGGAAATCATGATATTTGGAAATACGACTTAATTGGAAATCATTAAGTAATCTCATCAAACATTTTTCAGTGGGTGGCAGGGCTATGGCGGGAAAACGGCAACGGTTCTGGCACCTACTTAACTTGATTCCATGAAATTCACCCAACAGGCCTCCAGAGAAGATATTACTGCTCTGATATTACAAAGGGAAAAACAGCTATGGCGTCTCTAAAAAGCACAACGTTCTAGGACTGGAATGACTTGAAATCCACACATAAATTTCTGAGTGTTTTTTGCCATAAGGTACTTTCCACCTTACTGTAAAGCACATCCTAAAATTGTCTGCAATGCAAATGGATTATGTGCATCCAACAGGAAACAGCACAGGTTGAGAAGCTGTTACTTCATAGCTCATTGCGACCACTAGTGAAAAGTGTGGGGTCTCATCACTTTTGCCCCCACGTTTTGCCTGTTGGTTTCTCCACAGTGTCAGGAGGATTTGACCAACTCCCTGTGGCTCAGGTTCGCTTATGCAGCCTGGTGGGGAAACCAGTGGGTATTGAAGACCTGCCTCTGGTGTGCCAGGAAGTTGTGCCTGCCGGCCACTCTGACTTGCGATCTTCCGCCTCAGTGTATGGCATCCTACACCTGGGTAATTAACACTGCCAGCATGATAAGAAGGTCCCTTCATCACTATTGCCACTAGTCCTTCCGACTCCTGTGCCCTGTTCCTTCTTTATTGGAACCCAAGAACGAGCAAACATAGTATTTTCAAACATCTCTCCCCCTTCCCTGGTACCACCAATATTCCACCATCCTAATTCCCTCAGAAGCATTCAGTCTCTCCATCCTGAGGTGGTGAAATCCCTCTAGGCATTTATAAGTATACCTGGATGTAAGGAATACAAGATACCGTTGTATTAACTAAATATAGTGTTGCTAAGTTCGTACTTTTCCTTGGTTGATTTTATTTTATAAATAGGTATCACTGGCATTTTTCAAAATGCGGTAGGCACAGAGAGTATATATGATGGAATTACATCCTCCTTCCCTGCACTCAGCAACCGAGATCTTCCCCCTACGGGCACTCAAAGGTTTCATTGTCTGAAATATCAGCCTAAACGTAGTTTATGTTTAGTAAGCACCAACTGTAAATAGTCCCACCTCCAAACGGAGTGGATTTAGGTTTCACTTTTCCAAGGAAAATCCATCAAAGAATTTTTCCACGTACTTTAAAACCATCCCACGTATAGAATCCATTATTATTGATGGGGACAGGCCCGAGGGGCAGCGGCGGGGATTCCGGGGGACTGGGAGTGGGGGGTTGGGGTTACTCTTGGCTTTTTGCCCTCTCCTGCCGCCGGCTGCTCCAGTTTCTTTCGCTTTGCGGCGCGGTGGACAGGGTGAGCTCTCGGGACTGATGGCGGTTTTGGAAGAGGCCTGGGGCTAAGGACAGGCCAGGGCGGAGGGAGAGGCGGACCGCTGGCGTGGCTGGATCTGGGCGCGCTGTCGGACCTTCCACATCACCAGCTGCAGGCAGGCGTTTGCGTCCTCGCTGGAGTTGTGGCCGTCCTGGCTGTCCTGGATGATCTGTCCCAGGTAGTCGGCCGCGAGATTCCTGAGGGAGCGCTTGTAGGGGAAACCCAGGTAGTGCGGGAAGAGCACGGCCGTGTCCACCACGGTGCTGTGGATGAGCTTCAGGGCCAGCAGATCGCTCTCCAGGCTGTGCCCGATGAGGATGGTTTGGGCGCTGAAAAAGCTCAGCAGGATGGCTTGGACTTGGGGCAAGGTGATGCTCGTCTTGGCGACGTCAGCCTCGGTGACTCCGGAAAACCTGGTGTTGTAGTCCACGATCTCGTTGTCGGGCTTGACGAAGGTGTCGTACACCACTCGCATGTCGGCGTCCACCACGGTGACGCGGATCAGCTCTAGGCCATGCGTGGTGTAGCACATCTCACAGTCCAAGGCGTAGATTCCTGGATAAGCGTCTCTGGACAACTCTTTCTTGAAGGTCTCCACGAAGCCATCGAGGCTCTCCTTGCGGCCGTCCCGCACGTGCTGCTTTGCCACCTGGCAGCCCACAGAGCCAGGAGCAGCTGCACAGCAGGTGTACTGGCTAACCCGGCCTCCAGCCACCTGGCTCGAGCGGACCCGCCCCCAGTGATAATAACACAACTGGTCGCGTACACAGCGGCCCGAGGAGGACACCAGGTACTCGGTGCCACAACGGCAGCAGACCCTGCAGGAGGAGTCGCCGGGCCCCTTCCCCTGGCCAGTGAAGAGGACGGTGCCTCCGGGCCGCTCGGGGTGCGGGAAGGGGTAGCCGTTCTCCTTGAGCTGGTCCTGGGTGAGCAGGAACTCCTGGAGGCGGCCGTACAGGGAGGCCCTGCTGAGGCCGGGCATGGAGCTGGGGGTCAGGCCCTTGAGTCTCTTGAGGGTGTTCAGGACCACGTTCAGGTACCTGTTCTTGTTGGGGCTGCAGTCGTAGGCCACCTTCTCCTCGTTCAGCGCCTTCTCCTCGGCCTCCTGCTTGGAGGCGCAGAACTTGAGACACTCTTCGGTGAACAGTTGGAGATAGCCTCGGCGGATGACGGTGGGGACTTGGCACCCAGACCTTCGGAGGATAATGGGTTTCTTCAAACTCGGTAAGGATGGACGACGGACGATTCGCTTAGAGCTGATGGTGGTGGTGGTCTTGCATGCCATCCCTGACCTGTTGCGCGTCTTCCCTGGCTGTCTGCCGACCTTGGAGCCACTGGAGCGTTGCCTGCTGCTGGCCACCAGGGTTCTCTTGGCATCTGTGTAACCTGTGACCAAGCAAGGGCTGGAAGAGTGGGCGATCGTCTTCCTCTTCATGGGGGCTGCGATGCGGACTCCCGAGGGCCTCTCTGACAGCCTTGGGGCGCCTGGCAAGCAGCAGGCCGATCCCCTCTGCGCAGGGAAGTAGCACGCCTCCGTCACCATCTTGGGCCACGCTGGGGGCACCGCCGGACCCCTGTTCTGGGGCTCCGCCTGGATGTCCACAAATGCTGAGGCCTGGCTGTGCATCTGGGGCACCCGGAGCCCGAAGCTCTGGGCAGGCTGATGAGAGGGCAGTGGGAATTCTGGAGACTCCAGGGCCGCCTCCTCGGCCACCTTCTTAGCTTCTGGGTATCCAGGTGGGAACCAGCAGGGAGCTGTGGCTCGCAACATCTTGCTGCCTTCGGGAGCACCGGCCTGGCTCTGCTCCGCTCCCAGCTGGCGGCTTGCCTCCAGGGCCGCCTCCTCGGCCACCTTCTTAGCTTCTGGGTATCCAGGTGGGAACCAGCAGGGAGCTGTGGCTCGCAACATCTTGCTGCCTTCGGGAGCACCGGCCTGGCTCTGCTCCTCTCCCAACTGGCGGCTTCAATGAGTGCCGCGGCCGCCACGCGTCGCCTTTATAGACGCACAGGGCAGAGTGGGTGGGACTTCTCCTTGATAGGTTGCTGCTTCAATCCAATCACACTGAGCCTCATCTTCCACCAGACTGCAGCTTGGGAATGCCCCAGGGGGTGCGCTAGCAGAATCAACTGGAACTCCTGGTTGCTAACCTTGGAGCTAGGTTGCTTTTCCTGAGTTAATTAACTGTCCGTGCAGGGCAGTCCTATAATGGCTACTGGAATTGGGCTACCTAGGATTAAATGAAGGTTCAGGGAGGTTGGTCAACTTGCTTGGGCCCACACAGCACCCCATGGAGCCAGGACTGATCCAGCAGTCTGCTGCATGCTGGAGGGCAGGATCTCTCTGGGGTTGCCTTTCCCTGCTCTGTGCACTCCTCCGCTGTGGGCAAATTGAGGACAGGAAGTGGACCGCACCCACTTCTCTCCCAGGACTCGGGCAATGTTCAACACAGGGGGTCTTCCAAAGGTTCATAGAAAATGCACATGCTGAAGAAACTATGCATGGATTTCCACTGGTTTGCACTCAAATAAACTTGTCCTAACTTCTTATCACCTTTCTGAACTAGATCTAGTTTGAGGCACTGAGAAGGATGAGACATCCACTGAAAAGGACTCCTATCAGAGCAACATGAATTCCACGAAAACTGCAGCAAGAGCAAACATCAAATTTCTGGTGAAGCTTGGGTGGAAGAATGAAGAAATCATTGATGTTTTCGGAAAAGCTGATAAGGACACTACTCCAAAGAAATGAACTCTCTACGAATGTATAGCTTGTTTCAAGAAGAGGTGAGAAGATGTGGAAGATGAATCCTGCAGTGGCTGTGAAAACCACTGTGCCCAGATCAGCTGCAGTTACGACGAGAGCTATCAGTGGAAATTTTAAACAGGAGGGATCACGATCCTGACGCATCCCTCTGACAGATGATAACCGGAAGTTGGAACATGGCTTTACCAATATGATCTCGAGGGCAAGGCATCATCAAAGCGGTGGCTACCAAGAGGTGGCAGTGGTCCAGTCAAAGGAAAAGGAGGCCAGTCAGGAGCCAACATCATGGCATCAGTGTTTTGGGACACTCAAGGCATTTTGCTTGCTGACTTTCTGAAGGGCCAAACATCTGCTTTTTAGGAGAGTGTTCTGAGAAGCTTAGATAAAGCTTTGGTAGAAACATGCTGGGAAAGTCTCACCAGATCCTTGTTCACCACCTCAGTGCTCTGCTCATTCCTCTCATCAAACAAGGGCAATTTTGTCAGTTTCAATGGGCAGTCCTTAGGAATTCACCTTACGGGCTGCTTTCATTCCTTCTAGACTCTTTTTGATTCCTAATTATACTAAGTCACCCTGCCTTGCTTGGAAAGATGAGAGAAAGTCTCCTTGCCTTGCTGGGACAGATGAGAGATGAGATCCTCCTCTTCTCTCCCAGGACAGAATGGTCAGACTTGAGTTTCCTTTCTCCTCACTCTTCTCCTCCTTGAGGGAGGTGCTGTACCGGACAGACCTACTCCCGTGTCTAGACACGGGTAGACTCATTTAAGATCCTCACAGGCAATCCTCCATGGGGTCAAAGGGGAAGGACTTATTTCTTCAGGGCTCAGTAGTCCACATCCTTACGCGCACCTTCACCAGCCCAGGGCGGGGTAGCGGTGGGTGAAAGGGCGTGGCTCAGAGCCCGCTTCTTCCGCTCGGGCATATCCTGGGAGGAACCCTTGTCCAGTGAGCAGGTCTTCGTCTCCACCAAATTCCCTAGGGGGACATTTCTGGCAGCCCTTCTTGTTCAGCAGCTTACGGGGGTCAGGTGGACCTCTGCTGGTCACCAGCCTGAAGCCCTTTCTCCATTTCAGCTATTTTTGCAGTTGCCTAGGTGACTTTTGAACCTCATTACCCAGAACAGCAAACGGACGAGGGGTGAGAAAAGTGGCCGTCTGGGTTTGCAGCATAGTGCTGCCTCAGAGGAGTTGTGCAGTCTTCGGGTGTGTGAAACTTCACCTGGCTGATTTGTGGGAATGCCTCCACAAATTCGCTAAATTCAGTAGCTTTTGCCTTCCAAGATTCATTTACACAATGTTGAATGCTTTAAATGAATGAGCGTGAAGAGTGCTGGGCTGGAAAGTGATGATATGGGTGGTAGGGACTCCTCGGAGTAGAGGAGTAGAGTTTTACTATTATAACTGGGAGGCAAATAAAAAGGAGCTGAACGTGATCCATAATAAAAGAAGCACACACTCACAAAGCTCCGTACCAACTACATTAAAATGGAAATCATGATATTTGGAAATACGACTTAATTGGAAATCATTAAGTAATCTCATCAAACATTTTTCAGTGGGTGGCAGGGCTATGGCGGGAAAACGGCAATGCTTCTGGCACCTACTTAACTTGATTCCATGAAATTCACCCAACAGGCCTCCAGAGAAGATATTACTGCTCTGATATTACAAAGGGAAAAACAGCTATGGCGTCTCTAAAAAGCACAACGTTCTAGGACTGGAATGACTTGAAATCCACACATAAATTTCTGAGTGTTTTTTGCCATAAGGTACTTTCCACCTTACTGTAAAGCACATCCTAAAATTGCCTGCAATGCAAATGGATTATGTGCATCCAACAGGAAACAGCACAGGTTGAGAAGCTGTTACTTCATAGCTCATTGTGACCACTAGTGAAAAGTGTGGGGTCTCATCACTTTTGCCCCCACGTTTTGCCTGTTGGTTTCTCCACAGTGTCAGGAGGATTTGACCAACTCCCTGTGGCTCAGGTTCGCTTATGCAGCCTGGTGGGGAAACCAGTGGGTATTGAAGACCTGCCTCTGGTGTGCCAGGAAGTTGTGCCTGCCGGCCACTCTGACTTGCGATCTTCCGCCTCAGTGTATGGCATCCTACACCTGGGTAATTAACACTGCCAGCATGATAAGAAGGTCCCTTCATCACTATTGCCACTAGTCCTTCCGACTCCTGTGCCCTGTTCCTTCTTTATTGGAACCCAAGAACGAGCAAACATAGTATTTTCAAACATCTCTCCCCCTTCCCTGGTACCACCAATATTCCACCATCCTAATTCCCTCAGAAGCATTCAGTCTCTCCATCCTGAGGTGGTGAAATCCCTCTAGGCATTTATAAGTATACCTGGACGTAAGAAATACAAGATACCGTTGTATTAACCAAACATAGTGTTGCTAAGTTCGTCCTTTTCCTTGGTTGATTTTATTTTATAAATAGGTATCACTGGCATTTTTCAAAATGCGGTAGGCACAGAGAGTATATATGATGGAATTACATCCTCCTTCCCTGCACTCAGCAACCGAGATCTTCCCCCTACGGGCACTCAAAGGTTTCATTGTCTGAAATATCAGCCTAAACGTAGTTTATGTTTAGTAAGCACCAACTGTAAATAGTCCCACCTCCAAACGGAGTGGATTTAGGTTTCACTTTTCCAAGGAAAATCCATCAAAGAATTTTTCCACGTACTTTAAAACCATCCCACGTATAGAATCCATTATTATTGATGGGGACAGGCCCGAGGGGCAGCGGCGGGGATTCCGGGGGACTGGGAGTGGGGGGTTGGGGTTACTCTTGGCTTTTTGCCCTCTCCTGCCGCCGGCTGCTCCAGTTTCTTTCGCTTTGCGGCGCGGTGGACAGGGTGAGCTCTCGGGACTGATGGCGGTTTTGGAAGAGGCCTGGGGCTAAGGACAGGCCAGGGCGGAGGGAGAGGCGGACCGCTGGCGTGGCTGGATCTGGGCGCGCTGTCGGACCTTCCACATCACCAGCTGCAGGCAGGCGTTTGCGTCCTCGCTGGAGTTGTGGCCGTCCTGGCTGTCCTGGATGATCTGTCCCAGGTAGTCGGCCGCGAGATTCCTGAGGGAGCGCTTGTAGGGGAAACCCAGGTAGTGCGGGAAGAGCACGGCCGTGTCCACCACGGTGCTGTGGATGAGCTTCAGGGCCAGCAGATCGCTCTCCAGGCTGTGCCCGATGAGGATGGTTTGGGCGCTGAAAAAGCTCAGCAGGATGGCTTGGACTTGGGGCAAGGTGATGTTCGTCTTGGCGACGTCGGCCTCGGTGACTCCGGAAAACCTGGTGTTGTAGTCCACGATCTCGTTGTCGGGCTTGACGAAGGTGTCGTACACCACTCGCATGTCGGCGTCCACCACGGTGACGCGGGTCAGCTCTAGGCCATGCGTGGTGTAGCACATCTCACAGTCCAAGGCGTAGATTCCTGGATAAGCGTCTCTGGACAACTCTTTCTTGAAGGTCTCCACGAAGCCATCGAGGCTCTCCTTGCGGCCGTCCCGCACGTGCTGCTTTGCCACCTGGCAGCCCACAGAGCCAGGAGCAGCTGCACAGCAGGTGTACTGGCTAACCCGGCCTCCAGCCACCTGGCTCGAGCGGACCCGCCCCCAGTGATAATAACACAACTGGTCGCGTACACAGCGGCCCGAGGAGGACACCAGGTACTCGGTGCCACAACGGCAGCAGACCCTGCAGCAGGAGTCGCCGGGCCCCTTCCCCTGGCCAGTGAAGAGGACGGCGCCTCCGGGCCGCTCGGGGTGCGGGAAGGGGTAGCCGTTCTCCTTGAGCTGGTCCTGGGTGAGCAGGAACTCCTGGAGGCGGCCGTACAGGGCGGCCCTGCTGAGGCCGGGCATGGAGCTGGGGGTCAGGCCCTTGAGTCTCTTGAGGGTGTTCAGGACCACGTTCAGGTACCTGTTCTTGTTGGGGCTGCAGTCGTAGGCCACCTTCTCCTCGTTCAGCGCCTTCTCCTCGGCCTCCTGCTTGGAGGCGCAGAACTTGAGACACTCTTCGGTGAACAGTTGGAGATAGCCTCGGCGGATGACGGTGGGGACTTGGCACCCAGACCTTCGGAGGATAATGGGTTTCTTCAAACTCGGTAAGGATGGACGACGGACGATTCGCTTAGAGCTGATGGTGGTGGTGGTCTTGCATGCCATCCCTGACCTGTTGCGCGTCTTCCCTGGCTGTCTGCCGACCTTGGAGCCACTGGAGCGTTGGCTGCTGCTGGCCACCCGGGTTCTCTTGGCATCTGTGTAACCTGTGACCAAGCAAGGGCTGGAAGAGTGGGCGATCGTCTTCCTCTTCCTGGGGGCTGCGATGCGGACTCCCGAGGGCCTCTCTGACAGCCTTGGGGCGCCTGGCAAGCAGCAGGCCGATCCCCTCTGCGCAGGGAAGTAGCACGCCTCCGTCACCATCTTGGGCCACGCTGGGGGCACCGCCGGACCCCTATTCTGGGGCTCCGCCTGGATGTCCACAAATGCTGAGGCCTGGCTGTGCATCTGGGGCACCCGGAGCCTGAAGCTCTGGGCAGGCTGATGAGAGGGCAGTGGGAATTCTGGAGCCTCCAGGGCCGCCTCCTCAGCCACCTTCTTAGCTTCTGGGTACCCAGGTGGGAACCAGCAGGGAGCTGTGGCTCGCAACATCTTGCTGCCTTCGGGAGCACCGGCCTGGCTCTGCTCCGCTCCCAGCTGGCGGCTTGCCTCCAGGGCCGCCTCCTCGGCCACCTTCTTAGCTTCTGGGTACCCAGGTGGGAACCAGCAGGGAGCTGTGGCTCGCAACATCTTGCTGCCTTCGGGAGCACCGGCCTGGCTCTTCTCCGCTCCCAGCTGGCGGCTTGCCTCCAGGGCCGCCTCCTCGGCCACCTTCTTAGCTTCTGGGTATCCAGGTGGGAACCAGCAGGGAGCTGTGGCTCGCAACATCTTGCTGCCTTCGGGAGCACCGGCCTGGCTCTGCTCCTCTCCCAACTGGCGGCTTCAATGAGTGCCGCGGCCGCCACGCGTCGCCTTTATAGACGCACAGGGCAGAGTGGGTGGGACTTCTCCTTGATAGGTTGCTGCTTCAATCCAATCACACTGAGCCTCATCTTCCACCAGACTGCAGCTTGGGAATGCCCCAGGGGGTGCGCTAGCAGAATCAACTGGAACTCCTGGTTGCTAACCTTGGAGCTAGGTTGCTTTTCCTGAGTTAATTAACTGTCCGTGCAGGGCAGTCCTATAATGGCTACTGGAATTGGGCTACCTAGGATTAAATGAAGGTTCAGGGAGGTTGGGCAACTTGCTTGGGCCCACACAGCACCCCATGGAGCCAGGACTGATCCAGCAGTCTGCTGCATGCTGGAGGGCAGGATCTCTCTGGGGTTGCCTTTCCCTGCTCTGTGCACTCCTCCGCTGTGGGCAAATTGAGGACAGGAAGTGGACCGCACCCACTTCTCTCCCAGGACTCGGGCAATGTTCAACACAGGGGGTCTTCCAAAGGTTCATAGAAAATGCACATGCTGAAGAAACTGTGCATGGATTTCCACTGGTTTGCACTCAAATAAACTTGTCCTAACTTCTTATCACCTTTCTGAACTAGATCTAGTTTGAGGCACTGAGAAGGATGAGACATCCACTGAAAAGGACTCCTATCAGAGCAACATGAATTCCACGAAAACTGCAGCAAGAGCAAACATCAAATTTCTGGTGAAGCTTGGGTGGAAGAATGAAGAAATCATTGATGTTTTCGGAAAAGCTGATAAGGACACTACTCCAAAGAAATGAACTCTCTACGAATGTATAGCTTGTTTCAAGAAGAGGTGAGAAGATGTGGAAGATGAATCCTGCAGTGGCTGTGAAAACCACTGTGCCCAGATCAGCTGCAGTTACGACGAGAGCTATCAGTGGAAATTTTAAACAGGAGGGATCACGATCCTGACGCATCCCTCTGACAGATGATAACCGGAAGTTGGAACATGGCTTTACCAATATGATCTCGAGGGCAAGGCATCATCAAAGCGGTGGCTACCAAGAGGTGGCAGTGGTCCAGTCAAAGGAAAAGGAGGCCAGTCAGGAGCCAACATCATGGCATCAGTGTTTTGGGACACTCAAGGCATTTTGCTTGCTGACTTTCTGAAGGGCCAAACATCTGCTTTTTAGGAGAGTGTTCTGAGAAGCTTAGATAAAGCTTTGGTAGAAACATGCCGGGAAAGTCTCACCAGATCCTTGTTCACCACCTCAGTGCTCTGCTCATTCCTCTCATCAAACAAGGGCAATTTTGTCAGTTTCAATGGGCAGTCCTTAGGAATTCACCTTACGGGCTGCTTTCATTCCTTCTAGACTCTTTTTGATTCCTAATTATACTAAGTCACCCTGCCTTGCTTGGAAAGATGAGAGAAAGTCTCCTTGCCTTGCTGGGACAGATGAGAGATGAGATCCTCCTCTTCTCTCCCAGGACAGAATGGTCAGACTTGAGTTTCCTTTCTCCTCACTCTTCTCCTCCTTGAGGGAGGTGCTGTACCGGACAGACCTACTCCCGTGTCTAGACACGGGTAGACTCATTTAAGATCCTCACAGGCAATCCTCCATGGGGTCAAAGGGGAAGGACTTATTTCTTCAGGGCTCAGTAGTCCACATCCTTACGCGCACCTTCACCAGCCCAGGGCGGGGTAGCGGTGGGTGAAAGGGCGTGGCTCAGAGCCCGCTTCTTCCGCTCGGGCATATCCTGGGAGGAACCCTTGTCCAGTGAGCAGGTCTTCGTCTCCACCAAATTCCCTAGGGGGACATTTCTGGCAGCCCTTCTTGTTCAGCAGCTTACGGGGGTCAGGTGGACCTCTGCTGGTCACCAGCCTGAAGCCCTTTCTCCATTTCAGCTATTTTTGCAGTTGCCTAGGTGACTTTTGAACCTCATTACCCAGAACAGCAAACGGACGAGGGGTGAGAAAAGTGGCCGTCTGGGTTTGCAGCATAGTGCTGCCTCAGAGGAGTTGTGCAGTCTTCGGGTGTGTGAAACTTCACCTGGCTGATTTGTGGGAATGCCTCCACAAATTCGCTAAATTCAGTAGCTTTTGCCTTCCAAGATTCATTTACACAATGTTGAATGCTTTAAATGAATGAGCGTGAAGAGTGCTGGGCTGGAAAGTGATGATATGGGTGGTAGGGACTCCTCGGAGTAGAGGAGTAGAGTTTTACTATTATAACTGGGAGGCAAATAAAAAGGAGCTGAACGTGATCCATAATAAAAGAAGCACACACTCACAAAGCTCCGTACCAACTACATTAAAATGGAAATCATGATATTTGGAAATACGACTTAATTGGAAATCATTAAGTAATCTCATCAAACATTTTTCAGTGGGTGGCAGGGCTATGGCGGGAAAACGGCAATGCTTCTGGCACCTACTTAACTTGATTCCATGAAATTCACCCAACAGGCCTCCAGAGAAGATATTACTGCTCTGATATTACAAAGGGAAAAACAGCTATGGCGTCTCTAAAAAGCACAACGTTCTAGGACTGGAATGACTTGAAATCCACACATAAATTTCTGAGTGTTTTTTGCCATAAGGTACTTTCCACCTTACTGTAAAGCACATCCTAAAATTGCCTGCAATGCAAATGGATTATGTGCATCCAACAGGAAACAGCACAGGTTGAGAAGCTGTTACTTCATAGCTCATTGTGACCACTAGTGAAAAGTGTGGGGTCTCATCACTTTTGCCCCCACGTTTTGCCTGTTGGTTTCTCCACAGTGTCAGGAGGATTTGACCAACTCCCTGTGGCTCAGGTTCGCTTATGCAGCCTGGTGGGGAAACCAGTGGGTATTGAAGACCTGCCTCTGGTGTGCCAGGAAGTTGTGCCTGCCGGCCACTCTGACTTGCGATCTTCCGCCTCAGTGTATGGCATCCTACACCTGGGTAATTAACACTGCCAGCATGATAAGAAGGTCCCTTCATCACTATTGCCACTAGTCCTTCCGACTCCTGTGCCCTGTTCCTTCTTTATTGGAACCCAAGAACGAGCAAACATAGTATTTTCAAACATCTCTCCCCCTTCCCTGGTACCACCAATATTCCACCATCCTAATTCCCTCAGAAGCATTCAGTCTCTCCATCCTGAGGTGGTGAAATCCCTCTAGGCATTTATAAGTATACCTGGACGTAAGAAATACAAGATACCGTTGTATTAACCAAACATAGTGTTGCTAAGTTCGTCCTTTTCCTTGGTTGATTTTATTTTATAAATAGGTATCACTGGCATTTTTCAAAATGCGGTAGGCACAGAGAGTATATATGATGGAATTACATCCTCCTTCCCTGCACTCAGCAACCGAGATCTTCCCCCTACGGGCACTCAAAGGTTTCATTGTCTGAAATATCAGCCTAAACGTAGTTTATGTTTAGTAAGCACCAACTGTAAATAGTCCCACCTCCAAACGGAGTGGATTTAGGTTTCACTTTTCCAAGGAAAATCCATCAAAGAATTTTTCCACGTACTTTAAAACCATCCCACGTATAGAATCCATTATTATTGATGGGGACAGGCCCGAGGGGCAGCGGCGGGGATTCCGGGGGACTGGGAGTGGGGGGTTGGGGTTACTCTTGGCTTTTTGCCCTCTCCTGCCGCCGGCTGCTCCAGTTTCTTTCGCTTTGCGGCGCGGTGGACAGGGTGAGCTCTCGGGACTGATGGCGGTTTTGGAAGAGGCCTGGGGCTAAGGACAGGCCAGGGCGGAGGGAGAGGCGGACCGCTGGCGTGGCTGGATCTGGGCGCGCTGTCTGACCTTCCACATCACCAGCTGCAGGCAGGCGTTTGCGTCCTCGCTGGAGTTGTGGCCGTCCTGGCTGTCCTGGATGATCTGTCCCAGGTAGTCGGCCGCGAGATTCCTGAGGGAGCGCTTGTAGGGGAAACCCAGGTAGTGCGGGAAGAGCACGGCCGTGTCCACCACGGTGCTGTGGATGAGCTTCAGGGCCAGCAGATCGCTCTCCAGGCTGTGCCCGATGAGGATGGTTTGGGCGCTGAAAAAGCTCAGCAGGATGGCTTGGACTTGGGGCAAGGTGATGTTCGTCTTGGCGACGTCGGCCTCGGTGACTCCGGAAAACCTGGTGTTGTAGTCCACGATCTCGTTGTCGGGCTTGACGAAGGTGTCGTACACCACTCGCATGTCGGCGTCCACCACGGTGACGCGGGTCAGCTCTAGGCCATGCGTGGTGTAGCACATCTCACAGTCCAAGGCGTAGATTCCTGGATAAGCGTCTCTGGACAACTCTTTCTTGAAGGTCTCCACGAAGCCATCGAGGCTCTCCTTGCGGCCGTCCCGCACGTGCTGCTTTGCCACCTGGCAGCCCACAGAGCCAGGAGCAGCTGCACAGCAGGTGTACTGGCTAACCCGGCCTCCAGCCACCTGGCTCGAGCGGACCCGCCCCCAGTGATAATAACACAATTGGTCGCGTACACAGCGGCCCGAGGAGGACACCAGGTACTCGGTGCCACAACGGCAGCAGACCCTGCAGCAGGAGTCGCCGGGCCCCTTCCCCTGGCCAGTGAAGAGGACGGCGCCTCCGGGCCGCTCGGGGTGCGGGAAGGGGTAGCCGTTCTCCTTGAGCTGGTCCTGGGTGAGCAGGAACTCCTGGAGGCGGCCGTACAGGGCGGCCCTGCTGAGGCCGGGCATGGAGCTGGGGGTCAGGCCCTTGAGTCTCTTGAGGGTGTTCAGGACCACGTTCAGGTACCTGTTCTTGTTGGGGCTGCAGTCGTAGGCCACCTTCTCCTCGTTCAGCGCCTTCTCCTCGGCCTCCTGCTTGGAGGCGCAGAACTTGAGACACTCTTCGGTGAACAGTTGGAGATAGCCTCGGCGGATGACGGTGGGGACTTGGCACCCAGACCTTCGGAGGATAATGGGTTTCTTCAAACTCGGTAAGGATGGACGACGGACGATTCGCTTAGAGCTGATGGTGGTGGTGGTCTTGCATGCCATCCCTGACCTGTTGCGCGTCTTCCCTGGCTGTCTGCCGACCTTGGAGCCACTGGAGCGTTGGCTGCTGCTGGCCACCCGGGTTCTCTTGGCATCTGTGTAACCTGTGACCAAGCAAGGGCTGGAAGAGTGGGCGATCGTCTTCCTCTTCCTGGGGGCTGCGATGCGGACTCCCGAGGGCCTCTCTGACAGCCTTGGGGCGCCTGGCAAGCAGCAGGCCGATCCCCTCTGCGCAGGGAAGTAGCACGCCTCCGTCACCATCTTGGGCCACACTGGGGGCACCGCCGGACCCCTATTCTGGGGCTCCGCCTGGATGTCCACAAATGCTGAGGCCTGGCTGTGCATCTGGGGCACCCGGAGCCTGAAGCTCTGGGCAGGCTGATGAGAGGGCAGTGGGAATTCTGGAGCCTCCAGGGCCGCCTCCTCGGCCACCTTCTTAGCTTCTGGGTACCCAGGTGGGAACCAGCAGGGAGCTGTGGCTCGCAACATCTTGCTGCCTTCGGGAGCACCGGCCTGGCTCTGCTCCGCTCCCAGCTGGCGGCTTGCCTCCAGGGCCGCCTCCTCGGCCACCTTCTTAGCTTCTGGGTACCCAGGTGGGAACCAGCAGGGAGCTGTGGCTCGCAACATCTTGCTGCCTTCGGGAGCACCGGCCTGGCTCTTCTCTGCTCCCAGCTGGCGGCTTGCCTCCAGGGCCGCCTCCTCGGCCACCTTCTTAGCTTCTGGGTATCCAGGTGGGAACCAGCAGGGAGCTGTGGCTCGCAACATCTTGCTGCCTTCGGGAGCACCGGCCTGGCTCTGCTCCTCTCCCAACTGGCGGCTTCAATGAGTGCCGCGGCCGCCACGCGTCGCCTTTATAGACGCACAGGGCAGAGTGGGTGGGACTTCTCCTTGATAGGTTGCTGCTTCAATCCAATCACACTGAGCCTCATCTTCCACCAGACTGCAGCTTGGGAATGCCCCAGGGGGTGCGCTAGCAGAATCAACTGGAACTCCTGGTTGCTAACCTTGGAGCTAGGTTGCTTTTCCTGAGTTAATTAACTGTCCGTGCAGGGCAGTCCTATAATGGCTACTGGAATTGGGCTACCTAGGATTAAATGAAGGTTCAGGGAGGTTGGTCAACTTGCTTGGGCCCACACAGCACCCCATGGAGCCAGGACTGATCCAGCAGTCTGCTGCATGCTGGAGGGCAGGATCTCTCTGGGGTTGCCTTTCCCTGCTCTGTGCACTCCTCCGCTGTGGGCAAATTGAGGACAGGAAGTGGACCGCACCCACTTCTCTCCCAGGACTCGGGCAATGTTCAACACAGGGGGTCTTCCAAAGGTTCATAGAAAATGCACATGCTGAAGAAACTATGCATGGATTTCCACTGGTTTGCACTCAAATAAACTTGTCCTAACTTCTTATCACCTTTCTGAACTAGATCTAGTTTGAGGCACTGAGAAGGATGAGACATCCACTGAAAAGGACTCCTATCAGAGCAACATGAATTCCACGAAAACTGCAGCAAGAGCAAACATCAAATTTCTGGTGAAGCTTGGGTGGAAGAATGAAGAAATCATTGATGTTTTCGGAAAAGCTGATAAGGACACTACTCCAAAGAAATGAACTCTCTACGAATGTATAGCTTGTTTCAAGAAGAGGTGAGAAGATGTGGAAGATGAATCCTGCAGTGGCTGTGAAAACCACTGTGCCCAGATCAGCTGCAGTTACGACGAGAGCTATCAGTGGAAATTTTAAACAGGAGGGATCACGATCCTGACGCATCCCTCTGACAGATGATAACCGGAAGTTGGAACATGGCTTTACCAATATGATCTCGAGGGCAAGGCATCATCAAAGCGGTGGCTACCAAGAGGTGGCAGTGGTCCAGTCAAAGGAAAAGGAGGCCAGTCAGGAGCCAACATCATGGCATCAGTGTTTTGGGACACTCAAGGCATTTTGCTTGCTGACTTTCTGAAGGGCCAAACATCTGCTTTTTAGGAGAGTGTTCTGAGAAGCTTAGATAAAGCTTTGGTAGAAACATGCTGGGAAAGTCTCACCAGATCCTTGTTCACCACCTCAGTGCTCTGCTCATTCCTCTCATCAAACAAGGGCAATTTTGTCAGTTTCAATGGGCAGTCCTTAGGAATTCACCTTACGGGCTGCTTTCATTCCTTCTAGACTCTTTTTGATTCCTAATTATACTAAGTCACCCTGCCTTGCTTGGAAAGATGAGAGAAAGTCTCCTTGCCTTGCTGGGACAGATGAGAGATGAGATCCTCCTCTTCTCTCCCAGGACAGAATGGTCAGACTTGAGTTTCCTTTCTCCTCACTCTTCTCCTCCTTGAGGGAGGTGCTGTACCGGACAGACCTACTCCCGTGTCTAGACACGGGTAGACTCATTTAAGATCCTCACAGGCAATCCTCCATGGGGTCAAAGGGGAAGGACTTATTTCTTCAGGGCTCAGTAGTCCACATCCTTACGCGCACCTTCACCAGCCCAGGGCGGGGTAGCGGTGGGTGAAAGGGCGTGGCTCAGAGCCCGCTTCTTCCGCTCGGGCATATCCTGGGAGGAACCCTTGTCCAGTGAGCAGGTCTTCGTCTCCACCAAATTCCCTAGGGGGACATTTCTGGCAGCCCTTCTTGTTCAGCAGCTTACGGGGGTCAGGTGGACCTCTGCTGGTCACCAGCCTGAAGCCCTTTCTCCATTTCAGCTATTTTTGCAGTTGCCTAGGTGACTTTTGAACCTCATTACCCAGAACAGCAAACGGACGAGGGGTGAGAAAAGTGGCCGTCTGGGTTTGCAGCATAGTGCTGCCTCAGAGGAGTTGTGCAGTCTTCGGGTGTGTGAAACTTCACCTGGCTGATTTGTGGGAATGCCTCCACAAATTCGCTAAATTCAGTAGCTTTTGCCTTCCAAGATTCATTTACACAATGTTGAATGCTTTAAATGAATGAGCGTGAAGAGTGCTGGGCTGGAAAGTGATGATATGGGTGGTAGGGACTCCTCGGAGTAGAGGAGTAGAGTTTTACTATTATAACTGGGAGGCAAATAAAAAGGAGCTGAACGTGATCCATAATAAAAGAAGCACACACTCACAAAGCTCCGTACCAACTACATTAAAATGGAAATCATGATATTTGGAAATACGACTTAATTGGAAATCATTAAGTAATCTCATCAAACATTTTTCAGTGGGTGGCAGGGCTATGGCGGGAAAACGGCAATGCTTCTGGCACCTACTTAACTTGATTCCATGAAATTCACCCAACAGGCCTCCAGAGAAGATATTACTGCTCTGATATTACAAAGGGAAAAACAGCTATGGCGTCTCTAAAAAGCACAACGTTCTAGGACTGGAATGACTTGAAATCCACACATAAATTTCTGAGTGTTTTTTGCCATAAGGTACTTTCCACCTTACTGTAAAGCACATCCTAAAATTGCCTGCAATGCAAATGGATTATGTGCATCCAACAGGAAACAGCACAGGTTGAGAAGCTGTTACTTCATAGCTCATTGTGACCACTAGTGAAAAGTGTGGGGTCTCATCACTTTTGCCCCCACGTTTTGCCTGTTGGTTTCTCCACAGTGTCAGGAGGATTTGACCAACTCCCTGTGGCTCAGGTTCGCTTATGCAGCCTGGTGGGGAAACCAGTGGGTATTGAAGACCTGCCTCTGGTGTGCCAGGAAGTTGTGCCTGCCGGCCACTCTGACTTGCGATCTTCCGCCTCAGTGTATGGCATCCTACACCTGGGTAATTAACACTGCCAGCATGATAAGAAGGTCCCTTCATCACTATTGCCACTAGTCCTTCCGACTCCTGTGCCCTGTTCCTTCTTTATTGGAACCCAAGAACGAGCAAACATAGTATTTTCAAACATCTCTCCCCCTTCCCTGGTACCACCAATATTCCACCATCCTAATTCCCTCAGAAGCATTCAGTCTCTCCATCCTGAGGTGGTGAAATCCCTCTAGGCATTTATAAGTATACCTGGACGTAAGAAATACAAGATACCGTTGTATTAACCAAACATAGTGTTGCTAAGTTCGTCCTTTTCCTTGGTTGATTTTATTTTATAAATAGGTATCACTGGCATTTTTCAAAATGCGGTAGGCACAGAGAGTATATATGATGGAATTACATCCTCCTTCCCTGCACTCAGCAACCGAGATCTTCCCCCTACGGGCACTCAAAGGTTTCATTGTCTGAAATATCAGCCTAAACGTAGTTTATGTTTAGTAAGCACCAACTGTAAATAGTCCCACCTCCAAACGGAGTGGATTTAGGTTTCACTTTTCCAAGGAAAATCCATCAAAGAATTTTTCCACGTACTTTAAAACCATCCCACGTATAGAATCCATTATTATTGATGGGGACAGGCCCGAGGGGCAGCGGCGGGGATTCCGGGGGACTGGGAGTGGGGGGTTGGGGTTACTCTTGGCTTTTTGCCCTCTCCTGCCGCCGGCTGCTCCAGTTTCTTTCGCTTTGCGGCGCGGTGGACAGGGTGAGCTCTCGGGACTGATGGCGGTTTTGGAAGAGGCCTGGGGCTAAGGACAGGCCAGGGCGGAGGGAGAGGCGGACCGGTGGCGTGGCTGGATCTGGGCGCGCTGTCGGACCTTCCACATCACCAGCTGCAGGCAGGCGTTTGCGTCCTCGCTGGAGTTGTGGCCGTCCTGGCTGTCCTGGATGATCTGTCCCAGGTAGTCGGCCGCGAGATTCCTGAGGGAGCGCTTGTAGGGGAAACCCAGGTAGTGCGGGAAGAGCACGGCCGTGTCCACCACGGTGCTGTGGATGAGCTTCAGGGCCAGCAGATCGCTCTCCAGGCTGTGCCCGATGAGGATGGTTTGGGCGCTGAAAAAGCTCAGCAGGATGGCTTGGACTTGGGGCAAGGTGATGCTCGTCTTGGCGACGTCGGCCTCGGTGACTCCGGAAAACCTGGTGTTGTAGTCCACGATCTCGTTGTCGGGCTTGACGAAGGTGTCGTACACCACTCGCATGTCGGCGTCCACCACGGTGACGCGGGTCAGCTCTAGGCCATGCGTGGTGTAGCACATCTCACAGTCCAAGGCGTAGATTCCTGGATAAGCGTCTCTGGACAACTCTTTCTTGAAGGTCTCCACGAAGCCATCGAGGCTCTCCTTGCGGCCGTCCCGCACGTGCTGCTTTGCCACCTGGCAGCCCACAGAGCCAGGAGCAGCTGCACAGCAGGTGTACTGGCTAACCCGGCCTCCAGCCACCTGGCTCGAGTGGACCCGCCCCCAGTGATAATAACACAACTGGTCGCGTACACAGCGGCCCGAGGAGGACACCAGGTACTCGGTGCCACAACGGCAGCAGACCCTGCAGCAGGAGTCGCCGTGCCCCTTCCCCTGGCCAGTGAAGAGGACGGCGCCTCCGGGCCGCTCGGGGTGCGGGAAGGGGTAGCCGTTCTCCTTGAGCTGGTCCTGGGTGAGCAGGAACTCCTGGAGGCGGCCGTACAGGGCGGCCCTGCTGAGGCCGGGCATGGAGCTGGGGGTCAGGCCCTTGAGTCTCTTGAGGGTGTTCAGGACCACGTTCAGGTACCTGTTCTTGTTGGGGCTGCAGTCGTAGGCCACCTTCTCCTCGTTCAGTGCCTTCTCCACGGCCTCCTGCTTGGAGGCGCAGAACTTGAGACACTCTTCGGTGAACAGTTGGAGATAGCCTCGGCGGATGACGGTGGGGACTTGGCACCCAGACCTTCGGAGGATAATGGGTTTCTTCAAACTCGGTAAGGATGGACGACGGACGATTCGCTTAGAGCTGATGGTGGTGGTGGTCTTGCATGCCATCCCTGACCTGTTGCGCGTCTTCCCTGGCTGTCTGCCGACCTTGGAGCCACTGGAGCGTTGGCTGCTGCTGGCCACCCGGGTTCTCTTGGCATCTGTGTAACCTGTGACCAAGCAAGGGCTGGAAGAGTGGGCGATCGTCTTCCTCTTCCTGGGGGCTGCGACGCGGACCCCCGAGAGCCTCTCTGACAGCCTTGGGGCGCCTGGCAAGCAGCAGGCCGATCCCCTCTGCGCAGGGAAGTAGCACGCCTCCGTCACCATCTTGGGCCACGCTGGGGGCACCGCCGGACCCCTGTTCTGGGGCTCCGCCTGGATGTCCACAAATGCTGAGGCCTGGCTGTGCATCTGGGGCACCCGGAGCCCGAAGCTCTGGGCAGGCTGATGAGAGGGCAGTGGGAATTCTGGAGACTCCAGGGCCGCCTCCTCGGCCACCTTCTTAGCTTCTGGGTACCCAGGTGGGAACCAGCAGGGAGCTGTGGCTCGCAACACCTTGCTGCCTTCGGGAGCACCGGCCTGGCTCTGCTCCGCTCCCAGCTGGCGGCATGCCTCCAGGGCCGCCTCCTCGGCCACCTTCTTAGCTTCTGGGTACCCAGGTGGGAACCAGCAGGGAGCTGTGGCTCGCAACATCTTGCTGCCTTCGGGAGCACCGGCCTGGCTCTGCTCCGCTCCCAGCTGGCGGCTTGCCTCCAGGGCCGCCTCCTCGGCCACCTTCTTAGCTTCTGGGTATCCAGGTGGGAACCAGCAGGGAGCTGTGGCTCGCAACATCTTGCTGCCTTCGGGAGCACCGGCCTGGCTCTGCTCCTCTCCCAACTGGCGGCTTCAATGAGTGCCGCGGCCGCCACGCGTCGCCTTTATAGACGCACAGGGCAGAGTGGGTGGGACTTCTCCTTGATAGGTTGCTGCTTCAATCCAATCACACTGAGCCTCATCTTCCACCAGACTCCAGCTTGGGAATGCCCCAGGGGGTGCGCTAGCGGAATCAACTGGAACTCCTGGTTGCTAACCTTGGAGCTAGGTTGCTTTTCCTGAGTTAATTAACTGTCCGTGCAGGGCAGTCCTATAATGGCTACTGGAATTGGGCTACCTAGGATTAAATGAAGGTTCAGGGAGGTTGGTCAACTTGCTTGGGCCCACACAGCACCCCATGGAGCCAGGACTGATCCAGCAGTCTGCTGCATGCTGGAGGGCAGGATCTCTCTGGGGTTGCCTTTCCCTGCTCTGTGCACTCCTCCGCTGTGGGCAAATTGAGGACAGGAAGTGGACCGCACCCACTTCTCTCCCAGGACTCGGGCAATGTTCAACACAGGGGGTCTTCCAAAGGTTCATAGAAAATGCACATGCTGAAGAAACTATGCATGGATTTCCACTGGTTTGCACTCAAATAAACTTGTCCTAACTTCTTATCACCTTTCTGAACTAGATCTAGTTTGAGGCACTGAGAAGGATGAGACATCCACTGAAAAGGACTCCTATCAGAGCAACATGAATTCCACGAAAACTGCAGCAAGAGCAAACATCAAATTTCTGGTGAAGCTTGGGTGGAAGAATGAAGAAATCATTGATGTTTTCAGAAAAGCTGATAAGGACACTACTCCAAAGAAATGAACTCTCTACGAATGTATAGCTTGTTTCAAGAAGAGGTGAGAAGAGGTGGAAGATGAATCCTGCAGTGGCTGTGAAAACCACTGTGCCCAGATCAGCTGCAGTTACGACGAGAGCTATCAGTGGAAATTTTAAACAGGAGGGATCACGATCCTGACGCATCCCTCTGACAGATGATAACCGGAAGTTGGAACATGGCTTTACCAATATGATCTCGAGGGCAAGGCATCATCAAAGCGGTGGCTACCAAGAGGTGGCAGTGGTCCAGTCAAAGGAAAAGGAGGCCAGTCAGGAGCCAACATCATGGCATCAGTGTTTTGGGACACTCAAGGCATTTTGCTTGCTGACTTTCTGAAGGGCCAAACATCTGCTTTTTAGGAGAGTGTTCTGAGAAGCTTAGATAAAGCTTTGGTAGAAACATGCTGGGAAAGTCTCACCAGATCCTTGTTCACCACCTCAGTGCTCTGCTCATTCCTCTCATCAAACAAGGGCAATTTTGTCAGTTTCAATGGGCAGTCCTTAGGAATTCACCTTACGGGCTGCTTTCGTTCCTTCTAGACTCTTTTTGATTCCTAATTATCATAAGTCACCCTGCCTTGCTTGGAAAGATGAGAGAAAGTCTCCTTGCCTTGCTGGGACAGATGAGAGATGAGATCCTCCTCTTCTCTCCCAGGACAGAATGGTCAGACTTGAGTTTCCTTTCTCCTCACTCTTCTCCTCCTTGAGGGAGGTGCTGTACCGGACAGACCTACTCCCGTGTCTAGACACGGGTAGACTCATTTAAGATCCTCACAGGCAATCCTCCATGGGGTCAAAGGGGAAGGACTTATTTCTTCAGGGCTCAGTAGTCCACATCCTTACGCGCACCTTCACCAGCCCAGGGCGGGGTAGCGGTGGGTGAAAGGGCGTGGCTCAGAGCCCGCTTCTTCCGCTCGGGCGTATCCTGGGAGGAACCCTTGTCCAGTGAGCAGGTCTTCGTCTCCACCAAATTCCCTAGGGGGACATTTCTGGCAGCCCTTCTTGTTCAGCAGCTTACGGGGGTCAGGTGGACCTCTGCTGGTCACCAGCCTGAAGCCCTTTCTCCATTTCAGCTATTTTTGCAGTTGCCTAGGTGACTTTTGAACCTCATTACCCAGAACAGCAAACGAACGAGGGGTGAGAAGAGTGGCCGTCTGGGTTTGCAGCATAGTGCTGCCTTAGAGGAGTTGTGCAGTCTTCGGGTGTGTGAAACTTCACCTGGCTGATTTGTGGGAATGCCTCCACAAATTCGCTAAATTCAGTAGCTTTTGCCTTCCAAGATTCATTTACACAATGTTGAATGCTTTAAATGAATGAGCGTGAAGAGTGCTGGGCTGGAAAGTGATGATATGGGTGGTAGGGACTCCTCGGAGTAGAGGAGTAGAGTTTTACTATTATAACTGGGAGGCAAATAAAAAGGAGCTGAACGTGATCCATAATAAAAGAAGCACACACTCACAAAGCTCCGTACCAACTACATTAAAATGGAAATCATGATATTTGGAAATACGACTTAATTGGAAATCATTAAGTAATCTCATCAAACATTTTTCAGTGGGTGGCAGGGCTATGGCGGGAAAACGGCAACGGTTCTGGCACCTACTTAACTTGATTCCATGAAATTCACCCAACAGGCCTCCAGAGAAGATATTACTGCTCTGATATTACAAAGGGAAAAACAGCTATGGCGTCTCTAAAAAGCACAACGTTCTAGGACTGGAATGACTTGAAATCCACACATAAATTTCTGAGTGTTTTTTGCCATAAGGTACTTTCCACCTTACTGTAAAGCACATCCTAAAATTGTCTGCAATGCAAATGGATTATGTGCATCCAACAGGAAACAGCACAGGTTGAGAAGCTGTTACTTCATAGCTCATTGCGACCCCTAGTGAAAAGTGTGGGGTCTCATCACTTTTGCCAACTCGTTTTGCCTGTTGGTTTCTCCACACTGTCAGGAGGATTTGACCAACTCCCTGTGGCTCAGGTTCGCTTATGCAGCCTGGTGGGGAAACCAGTGGGTATTGAAGACCTGCCTCTGGTGTGCCAGGAAGTTGTGCCTGCCGGCCACTCTGACTTGCGATCTTCCGCCTCAGTGTATGGCATCCTACACCTGGGTAATTAACACTGCCAGCATGATAAGAAGGTCCCTTCATCACTATTGCCACTAGTCCTTCCGACTCCTGTGCCCTGTTCCTTCTTTATTGGGACCCAAGAACGAGCAAACATAGTATTTTCAAACATCTCTCCCCCTTCCCTGGTACCACCAATATTCCACCATCCTAATTCCCTCAGAAGCATTCAGTCTCTCCATCCTGAGGTGGTGAAATCCCTCTAGGCATTTATAAGTATACCTGGACGTAAGAAATACAAGATACCGTTGTATTAACTACATATAGTGTTGCTAAGTTCGTCCTTTTCCTTGGTTGATTTTATTTTATAAATAGGTATCACTGGCATTTTTCAAAATGCGGTAGGCACAGAGAGTATATATGATGGAATTACATCCTCCTTCCCTGCACTCAGCAACCGAGATCTTCCCCCTACGGGCACTCAAAGGTTTCATTGTCTGAAATATCAGCCTAAACGTAGTTTATGTTTAGTAAGCACCAACTGTAAATAGTCCCACCTCCAAACGGAGTGGATTTAGGTTTCACTTTTCCAAGGAAAATCCATCAAAGAATTTTTCCACGTACTTTAAAACCATCCCACGTATAGAATCCATTATTATTGATGGGGACAGGCCCGAGGGGCAGCGGCGGGGATTCCGGGGGACTGGGAGTGGGGGGTTGGGGTTACTCTTGGCTTTTTGCCCTCTCCTGCGGTCGGCTGCTCCAGTTTCTTTCGCTTTGCGGCGCGGTGGACAGGGTGAGCTCTCGGGACTGATGGCGGTTTTGGAAGAGGCCTGGGGCTAAGGACAGGCCAGGGCGGAGGGAGAGGCGGACCGCTGGCGTGGCTGGATCTGGGCGCGCTGTCGGACCTTCCACATCACCAGCTGCAGGCAGGCGTTTGCGTCCTCGCTGGAGTTGTGGCCGTCCTGGCTGTCCTGGATGATCTGTCCCAGGTCGTCGGCCGCGAGATTCCTGAGGGAGCGCTTGTAGGGGAAACCCAGGTAGTGCGGGAAGAGCACGGCCGTGTCCACCACGGTGCTGTGGATGAGCTTCAGGGCCAGCAGATCGCTCTCCAGGCTGTGCCCGATGAGGATGGTTTGGGCGCTGAAAAAGCTCAGCAGGATGGCTTGGACTTTGGGGCAAGGTGATGCTCGTCTTGGCGACGTCGGCCTCGGTGACTCCGGAAAACCTGGTGTTGTAGTCCACGATCTCGTTGTCGGGCTTGACGAAGGTGTCGTACACCACTCGCATGTCGGCGTCCACCACGGTGACGCGGGTCAGCTCTAGGCCATGCGTGGTGTAGCACATCTCACAGTCCAAGGCGTAGATTCCTGGATAAGCGTCTCTGGACAACTCTTTCTTGAAGGTCTCCACGAAGCCATCGAGGCTCTCCTTGCGGCCGTCCCGCACGTGCTGCTTTGCCACCTGGCAGCCCACAGAGCCAGGAGCAGCTGCACAGCAGGTGTACTGGCTAACCCGGCCTCCAGCCACCTGGCTCGAGCGGACCCGCCCCCAGTGATAATAACACAACTGGTCGCGTACACAGCGGCCCGAGGAGGACACCAGGTACTCGGTGCCACAACGGCAGCAGACCCTGCAGGAGGAGTCGCCGGGCCCCTTCCCCTGGCCAGTGAAGAGGACGGCGCCTCCGGGCCGCTCGGGGTGCGGGGAGGGGTAGCCGTTCTCCTTGAGCTGGTCCTGGGTGAGCAGGAACTCCTGGAGGCGGCCGTACAGGGCGGCCCTGCTGAGGCCGGGCATGGAGCTGGGGGTCAGGCCCTTGAGTCTCTTGAGGGTGTTCAGGACCACGTTCAGGTACCTGTTCTTGTTGGGGCTGCAGTCGTAGGCCACCTTCTCCTCGTTCAGCGCCTTCTCCTCGGCCTCCTGCTTGGAGGCGCAGAACTTGAGACACTCTTCGGTGAACAGTTGGAGATAGCCTCGGCGGATGACGGTGGGGACTTGGCACCCAGACCTTCGGAGGATAATGGGTTTCTTCAAACTCGGTAAGGATGGACGACGGACGATTCGCTTAGAGCTGATGGTGGTGGTGGTCTTGCATGCCATCCCTGACCTGTTGCGCATCTTCCCTGGCTGTCTGCCGACCTTGGAGCCACTGGAGCGTTGGCTGCTGCTGGCCACCCGGGTTCTCTTGGCATCTGTGTAACCTGTGACCAAGCAAGGGCTGGAAGAGTGGGCGATCGTCTTCCTCTTCCTGGGGGCTGCGATGCGGACTCCCGAGGGCCTCTCTGACAGCCTTGGGGCGCCTGGCAAGCAGCAGGCCGATCCCCTCTGCGCAGGGAAGTAGCACGCCTCCGTCACCATCTTGGGCCACGCTGGGGGCACCGCCGGACCCCTGTTCTGGGGCTCCGCCTGGATGTCCACAAATGCTGAGGCCTGGCTGTGCATCTGGGGCACCCGGAGCCCGAAGCTCTGGGCAGGCTGATGAGAGGGCAGTGGGAATTCTGGAGCCTCCAGGGCCGCCTCCTCGGCCACCTTCTCAGCTTCTGGGTACCCAGGTGGGAACCAGCAGGGAGCTGTGGCTCGCAACATCTTGCTGCCTTCGGGAGCACCGGCCTGGCTCTGCTCCGCTCCCAGCTGGCGGCTTGCCTCCAGGGCCGCCTCCTCGGCCACCTTCTTAGCTTCTGGGTACCCAGGTGGGAACCAGCAGGGAGCTGTGGCTCGCAACATCTTGCTGCCTTCGGGAGCACCGGCCTGGCTCTGCTCCGCTCCCAGCTGGCGGCTTGCCTCCAGGGCCGCCTCCTCGGCCACCTTCTTAGCTTCTGGGTATCCAGGTGGGAACCAGCAGGGAGCTGTGGCTCGCAACATCTTGCTGCCTTCGGGAGCACCGGCCTGGCTCTGCTCCTCTCCCAACTGGCGGCTTCAATGAGTGCCGCGGCCGCCACGCGTCGCCTTTATAGACGCACAGGGCAGAGTGGGTGGGACTTCTCCTTGATAGGTTGCTGCTTCAATCCAATCACACTGAGCCTCATCTTCCACCAGACTCCAGCTTGGGAATGCCCCAGGGGGTGCGCTAGCGGAATCAACTGGAACTCCTGGTTGCTAACCTTGGAGCTAGGTTGCTTTTCCTGAGTTAATTAACTGTCCGTGCAGGGCAGTCCTATAATGGCTACTGGAATTGGGCTACCTAGGATTAAATGAAGGTTCAGGGAGGTTGGGCAACTTGCTTGGGCCCACACAGCACCCCATGGAGCCAGGACTGATCCAGCAGTCTGCTGCATGCTGGAGGGCAGGATCTCTCTGGGGTTGCCTTTCCCTGCTCTGTGCACTCCTCCGCTGTGGGCAAATTGAGGACAGGAAGTGGACCGCACCCACTTCTCTCCCAGGACTCGGGCAATGTTCAACACAGGGGGTCTTCCAAAGGTTCATAGAAAATGCACATGCTGAAGAAACTATGCATGGATTTCCACTGGTTTGCACTCAAATAAACTTGTCCTAACTTCTTATCACCTTTCTGAACTAGATCTAGTTTGAGGCACTGAGAAGGATGAGACATCCACTGAAAAGGACTCCTATCAGAGCAACATGAATTCCACGAAAACTGCAGCAAGAGCAAACATCAAATTTCTGGTGAAGCTTGGGTGGAAGAATGAAGAAATCATTGATGTTTTCGGAAAAGCTGATAAGGACACTACTCCAAAGAAATGAACTCTCTACGAATGTATAGCTTGTTTCAAGAAGAGGTGAGAAGATGTGGAAGATGAATCCTGCAGTGGCTGTGAAAACCACTGTGCCCAGATCAGCTGCAGTTACGACGAGAGCTATCAGTGGAAATTTTAAACAGGAGGGATCACGATCCTGACGCATCCCTCTGACAGATGATAACCGGAAGTTGGAACATGGCTTTACCAATATGATCTCGAGGGCAAGGCATCATCAAAGCGGTGGCTACCAAGAGGTGGCAGTGGTCCAGTCAAAGGAAAAGGAGGCCAGTCAGGAGCCAACATCATGGCATCAGTGTTTTGGGACACTCAAGGCATTTTGCTTGCTGACTTTCTGAAGGGCCAAACATCTGCTTTTTAGGAGAGTGTTCTGAGAAGCTTAGATAAAGCTTTGGTAGAAACATGCCGGGAAAGTCTCACCAGATCCTTGTTCACCACCTCAGTGCTCTGCTCATTCCTCTCATCAAACAAGGGCAATTTTGTCAGTTTCAATGGGCAGTCCTTAGGAATTCACCTTACGGGCTGCTTTCATTCCTTCTAGACTCTTTTTGATTCCTAATTATACTAAGTCACCCAGCCTTGCTTGGAAAGATGAGAGAAAGTCTGCTTGCCTTGCTGGGACAGATGAGAGATGAGATCCTCCTCTTCTCTCCCAGGACAGAATGGTCAGACTTGAGTTTCCTTTCTCCTCACTCTTCTCCTCCTTGAGGGAGGTGCTGTACCGGACAGACCTACTCCCGTGTCTAGACACGGGTAGACTCATTTAAGATCCTCACAGGCAATCCTCCATGGGGTCAAAGGGGAAGGACTTATTTCTTCAGGGCTCAGTAGTCCACATCCTTACGCGCACCTTCACCAGCCCAGGGCGGGGTAGCGGTGGGTGAAAGGGCGTGGCTCAGAGCCCGCTTCTTCCGCTCGGGCGTATCCTGGGAGGAACCCTTGTCCAGTGAGCAGGTCTTCGTCTCCACCAAATTCCCTAGGGGGACATTTCTGGCAGCCCTTCTTGTTCAGCAGCTTACGGGGGTCAGGTGGACCTCTGCTGGTCACCAGCCTGAAGCCCTTTCTCCATTTCAGCTATTTTTGCAGTTGCCTAGGTGACTTTTGAACCTCATTACCCAGAACAGCAAACGGACGAGGGGTGAGAAAAGTGGCCGTCTGGGTTTGCAGCATAGTGCTGCCTCAGAGGAGTTGTGCAGTCTTCGGGTGTGTGAAACTTCACCTGGCTGATTTGTGGGAATGCCTCCACAAATTCGCTAAATTCAGTAGCTTTTGCCTTCCAAGATTCATTTACACAATGTTGAATGCTTTAAATGAATGAGCGTGAAGAGTGCTGGGCTGGAAAGTGATGATATGGGTGGTAGGGACTCCTCGGAGTAGAGGAGTAGAGTTTTACTATTATAACTGGGAGGCAAATAAAAAGGAGCTGAACGTGATCCATAATAAAAGAAGCACACACTCACAAAGCTCCGTACCAACTACATTAAAATGGAAATCATGATATTTGGAAATACGACTTAATTGGAAATCATTAAGTAATCTCATCAAACATTTTTCAGTGGGTGGCAGGGCTATGGCGGGAAAACGGCAATGCTTCTGGCACCTACTTAACTTGATTCCATGAAATTCACCCAACAGGCCTCCAGAGAAGATATTACTGCTCTGATATTACAAAGGGAAAAACAGCTATGGCGTCTCTAAAAAGCACAACGTTCTAGGACTGGAATGACTTGAAATCCACACATAAATTTCTGAGTGTTTTTTGCCATAAGGTACTTTCCACCTTACTGTAAAGCACATCCTAAAATTGTCTGCAATGCAAATGGATTATGTGCATCCAACAGGAAACAGCACAGGTTGAGGAGCTGTTACTTCATAGCTCATTGTGACCACTAGTGAAAAGTGTGGGGTCTCATCACTTTTGCCCCCACGTTTTGCCTGTTGGTTTCTCCACAGTGTCAGGAGGATTTGACCAACTCCCTGTGGCTCAGGTTCGCTTATGCAGCCTGGTGGGGAAACCAGTGGGTATTGAAGACCTGCCTCTGGTGTGCCAGGAAGTTGTGCCTGCCGGCCACTCTGACTTGCGATCTTCCGCCTCAGTGTATGGCATCCTACACCTGGGTAATTAACACTGCCAGCATGATAAGAAGGTACCTTCATCACTATTGCCACTAGTCCTTCCGACTCCTGTGCCCTGTTCCTTCTTTATTGGAACCCAAGAACGAGCAAACATAGTATTTTCAAACATCTCTCCCCCTTCCCTGGTACCACCAATATTCCACCATCCTAATTCCCTCAGAAGCATTCAGTCTCTCCATCCTGAGGTGGTGAAATCCCTCTAGGCATTTATAAGTATACCTGGACGTAAGAAATACAAGATACCGTTGTATTAACCAAACATAGTGTTGCTAAGTTCGTCCTTTTCCTTGGTTGATTTTATTTTATAAATAGGTATCACTGGCATTTTTCAAAATGCGGTAGGCACAGAGAGTATATATGATGGAATTACATCCTCCTTCCCTGCACTCAGCAACCGAGATCTTCCCCCTACGGGCACTCAAAGGTTTCATTGTCTGAAATATCAGCCTAAACGTAGTTTATGTTTAGTAAGCAACAACGGTAAATAGTCCCACCTCCAAACGGAGTGGATTTAGGTTTCACTTTTCCAAGGAAAACCCATCAAAGAATTTTTCCACGTACTTTAAAACCATCCCACGTATAGAATCCATTATTATTGATGGGGACAGGCCCGAGGGGCAGCGGCGGGGATTCCGGGGGACTGGGAGTGGGGGGTTGGGGTTACTCTTGGCTTTTTGCCCTCTCCTGCCGCCGGCTGCTCCAGTTTCTTTCGCTTTGCGGCGCGGTGGACAGGGTGAGCTCTCGGGACTGATGGCGGTTTTGGAAGAGGCCTGGGGCTAAGGGCAGGCCAGGGCGGAGGGAGAGGCGGACTGGTGGCGTGGCTGGATCTGGGCGCGCTGTCGGACCTTCCACATCACCAGCTGCAGGCAGGCGTTTGCGTCCTCGCTGGAGTTGTGGCCGTCCTGGCTGTCCTGGATGATCTGTCCCAGGTAGTCGGCCGCGAGATTCCTGAGGGAGCGCTTGTAGGGGAAACCCAGGTAGTGCGGGAAGAGCACGGCCGTGTCCACCACGGTGCTGTGGATGAGCTTCAGGGCCAGCAGATCGCTCTCCAGGCTGTGCCCGATGAGGATGGTTTGGGCGCTGAAAAAGCTCAGCAGGATGGCTTGGACTTGGGGCAAGGTGATGCTCGTCTTGGCGACGTCGGCCTCGGTGACTCCGGAAAACCTGGTGTTGTAGTCCACGATCTCGTTGTCGGGCTTGACGAAGGTGTCGTACACCACTCGCATGTCGGCGTCCACCACGGTGACGCGGGTCAGCTCTAGGCCGTGCGTGGTGTAGCACATCTCACAGTCCAAGGCGTAGATTCCTGGATAAGCGTCTCTGGACAACTCTTTCTTGAAGGTCTCCACGAAGCCATCGAGGCTCTCCTTGCGGCCGTCCCGCACGTGCTGCTTTGCCACCTGGCAGCCCACAGAGCCAGGAGCAGCTGCACAGCAGGTGTACTGGCTAACCCGGCCTCCAGCCACCTGGCTCGAGCGGACCCGCCCCCAGTGATAATAACACAACTGGTCGCGTACACAGCGGCCCGAGGAGGACACCAGGTACTCGGTGCCACAACGGCAGCAGACCCTGCAGCAGGAGTCGCCGGGCCCCTTCCCCTGGCCAGTGAAGAGGACGGCGCCTCCGGGCCGCTCGGGGTGCGGGAAGGGGTAGCCGTTCTCCTTGAGCTGGTCCTGGGTGAGCAGGAACTCCTGGAGGCGGCCGTACAGGGCGGCCCTGCTGAGGCCGGGCATGGAGCTGGGGGTCAGGCCCTTGAGTCTCTTGAGGGTGTTCAGGACCACGTTCAGGTACCTGTTCTTGTTGGGGCTGCAGTCGTAGGCCACCTTCTCCTCGTTCAGCGCCTTCTCCTCGGCCTCCTGCTTGGAGGCGCAGAACTTGAGACACTCTTCGGTGAACAGTTGGAGATAGCCTCGGCGGATGACGGTGGGGACTTGGCACCCAGACCTTCGGAGGATAATGGGTTTCTTCAAACTCGGTAAGGATGGACGACGGACGATTCGCTTAGAGCTGATGGTGGTGGTGGTCTTGCATGCCATCCCTGACCTGTTGCGCGTCTTCCCTGGCTGTCTGCCGACCTTGGAGCCACTGGAGCGTTGGCTGCTGCTGGCCACCAGGGTTCTCTTGGCATCTGTGTAACCTGTGACCAAGCAAGGGCTGGAAGAGTGGGCGATCGTCTTCCTCTTCCTGGGGGCTGCGATGCGGACTCCCGAGGGCCTCTCTGACAGCCTTGGGGCGCCTGGCAAGCAGCAGGCCGATCCCCTCTGCGCAGGGAAGTAGCACGCCTCCGTCACCATCTTGGGCCACGCTGGGGGCACCGCCGGACCCCTGTTCTGGGGCTCCGCCTGGATGTCCACAAATGCTGAGGCCTGGCTGTGCATCTGGGGCACCCGTGCCCGAAGCCCTGGGCAGGCTGATGAGAGGGCAGTGGGAATTCTGGAGACTCCAGGGCCGCCTCCTCGGCCACCTTCTTAGCTTCTGGGTACCCAGGTGGGAACCAGCAGGGAGCTGTGGCTCGCAACACCTTGCTGTCTTCGGGAGCACCGGCCTGGCTCTGCTCCACTCCCAGCTGGCGGCATGCCTCCAGGGCCGCCTCCTCGGCCACCTTCTTAGCTTCTGGGTATCCAGGTGGGAACCAGCAGGGAGCTGTGGCTCGCAACATCTTGCTGCCTTCGGGAGCACCGGCCTGGCTCTGCTCCGCTCCCAGCTGGCGGCTTGCCTCCAGGGCCGCCTCCTCGGCCACCTTCTTAGCTTCTGGGTACCCAGGTGGGAACCAGCAGGGAGCTGTGGCTCGCAACATCTTGCTGCCTTCGGGAGCACCGGCCTGGCTCTGCTCCGCTCCCAGCTGGCGGCTTGCCTCCAGGGCCTCCTCCTCGGCCACCATCTTAGCTTCTGGGTATCCAGGTGGGAACCAGCAGGGAGCTGTGGCTCGCAACATCTTGCTGCCTTCGGGAGCACCGGCCTGGCTCTGCTCCGCTCCCAGCTGGCGGCTTGCCTCCAGGGCCTCCTCCTCGGCCACCATCTTAGCTTCTGGGTATCCAGGTGGGAACCAGCAGGGAGCTGTGGCTCGCAACATCTTGCTGCCTTCGGGAGCACCGGCCTGGCTCTGCTCCTCTCCCAACTGGCGGCTTCAATGAGTGCCGCGGCCGCCACGCGTCACCTTTATAGACGCACAGGGCAGAGTGGGTGGGACTTCTCCTTGATAGGTTGCTGCTTCAATCCAATCACACTGAGCCTCATCTTCCACCAGACTCCAGCTTGGGAATGCCCCAGGGGGTGCGCTAGCGGAATCAACTGGAACTCCTGGTTGCTAACCTTGGAGCTAGGTTGCTTTTCCTGAGTTAATTAACTGTCCGTGCAGGGCAGTCCTATAATGGCTACTGGAATTGGGCTACCTAGGATTAAATGAAGGTTCAGGGAGGTTGGTCAACTTGCTTGGGCCCACACAGCACCCCATGGAGCCAGGACTGATCCAGCAGTCTGCTGCATGCTGGAGGGCAGGATCTCTCTGGGGTTGCCTTTCCCTGCTCTGTGCACTCCTCCGCTGTGGGCAAATTGAGGACAGGAAGTGGACCGCACCCACTTCTCTCCCAGGACTCGGGCAATGTTCAACACAGGGGGTCTTCCAAAGGTTCATAGAAAATGCACATGCTGAAGAAACTATGCATGGATTTCCACTGGTTTGCACTCAAATAAACTTGTCCTAACTTCTTATCACCTTTCTGAACTAGATCTAGTTTGAGGCACTGAGAAGGATGAGACATCCACTGAAAAGGACTCCTATCAGAGCAACATGAATTCCACGAAAACTGCAGCAAGAGCAAACATCAAATTTCTGGTGAAGCTTGGGTGGAAGAATGAAGAAATCATTGATGTTTTCAGAAAAGCTGATAAGGACACTACTCCAAAGAAATGAACTCTCTACGAATGTATAGCTTGTTTCAAGAAGAGGTGAGAAGATGTGGAAGATGAATCCTGCAGTGGCTGTGAAAACCACTGTGCCCAGATCAGCTGCAGTTACGACGAGAGCTATCAGTGGAAATTTTAAACAGGAGGGATCACGATCCTGACGCATCCCTCTGACAGATGATAACCGGAAGTTGGAACATGGCTTTACCAATATGATCTCGAGGGCAAGGCATCATCAAAGCGGTGGCTACCAAGAGGTGGCAGTGGTCCAGTCAAAGGAAAAGGAGGCCAGTCAGGAGCCAACATCATGGCATCAGTGTTTTGGGACACTCAAGGCATTTTGCTTGCTGACTTTCTGAAGGGCCAAACATCTGCTTTTTAGGAGAGTGTTCTGAGAAGCTTAGATAAAGCTTTGGTAGAAACATGCCGGGAAAGTCTCACCAGATCCTTGTTCACCACCTCAGTGCTCTGCTCATTCCTCTCATCAAACAAGGGCAATTTTGTCAGTTTCAATGGGCAGTCCTTAGGAATTCACCTTACGGGCTGCTTTCATTCCTTCTAGACTCTTTTTGATTCCTAATTATAATAAGTCACCCTGCCTTGCTTGGAAAGATGAGAGAAAGTCTCCTTGCCTTGCTGGGACAGATGAGAGATGAGATCCTCCTCTTCTCTCCCAGGACAGAATGGTCAGACTTGAGTTTCCTTTCTCCTCACTCTTCTCCTCCTTGAGGGAGGTGCTGTACCGGACAGACCTACTCCCGTGTCTAGACATGGGTAGACTCATTTAAGATCCTCACAGGCAATCCTCCATGGGGTCAAAGGGGAAGGACTTATTTCTTCAGGGCTCAGTAGTCCACATCCTTACGCGCACCTTCACCAGCCCAGGGCGGGGTAGCGGTGGGTGAAAGGGCGTGGCTCAGAGCCCGCTTCTTCCGCTCGGGCGTATCCTGGGAGGAACCCTTGTCCAGTGAGCAGGTCTTCGTCTCCACCAAATTCCCTAGGGGGACATTTCTGGCAGCCCTTCTTGTTCAGCAGCTTACGGCGGTCAGGTGGACCTCTGCTGGTCACCAGCCTGAAGCCCTTTCTCCATTTCAGCTATTTTTGCAGTTGCCTAGGTGACTTTTGAACCTCATTACCCAGAACAGCAAACGGACGAGGGGTGAGAAAAGTGGCCGTCTGGGTTTGCAGCATAGTGCTGCCTCAGAGGAGTTGTGCAGTCTTCGGGTGTGTGAAACTTCACCTGGCTGATTTGTGGGAATGCCTCCACAAATTCGCTAAATTCAGTAGCTTTTGCCTTCCAAGATTCATTTACACAATGTTGAATGCTTTAAATGAATGAGCGTGAAGAGTGCTGGGCTGGAAAGTGATGATATGGGTGGTAGGGACTCCTCGGAGTAGAGGAGTAGAGTTTTACTATTATAACTGGGAGGCAAATAAAAAGGAGCTGAACGTGATCCATAATAAAAGAAGCACACACTCACAAAGCTCCGTACCAACTACATTAAAATGGAAATCATGATATTTGGAAATACGACTTAATTGGAAATCATTAAGTAATCTCATCAAACATTTTTCAGTGGGTGACAGGGCTATGGCGGGAAAACGGCAATGCTTCTGGCACCTACTTAACTTGATTCCATGAAATTCACCCAACAGGCCTCCAGAGAAGATATTACTGCTCTGATATTACAAAGGGAAAAACAGCTATGGCGTCTCTAAAAAGCACAACGTTCTAGGACTGGAATGACTTGAAATCCACACATAAATTTCTGAGTGTTTTTTGCCATAAGGTACTTTCCACCTTACTGTAAAGCACATCCTAAAATTGTCTGCAATGCAAATGAATTATGTGCATCCAACAGGAAACAGCACAGGTTGAGAAGCTGTTACTTCATAGCTCATTGTGACCACTAGTGAAAAGTGTGGGGTCTCATCACTTTTGCCCCCACGTTTTGCCTGTTGGTTTCTCCACAGTGTCAGGAGGATTTGACCAACTCCCTGTGGCTCAGGTTCGCTTATGCAGCCTGGTGGGGAAACCAGTGGGTATTGAAGACCTGCCTCTGGTGTGCCAGGAAGTTGTGCCTGCCGGCCACTCTGACTTGCGATCTTCCGCCTCAATGTATGGCATCCTACACCTGGGTAATTAACACTGCCAGCATGATAAGAAGGTCCCTTCATCACTATTGCCACTAGTCCTTCCGACTCCTGTGCCCTGTTCCTTCTTTATTGGAACCCAAGAACGAGCAAACATAGTATTTTCAAACATCTCTCCCCCTTCCCTGGTACCACCAATATTCCACCATCCTAATTCCCTCAGAAGCATTCAGTCTCTCCATCCTGAGGTGGTGAAATCCCTCTAGGCATTTATAAGTATACCTGGACGTAAGAAATACAAGATACCGTTGTATTAACTAAATATAGTGTTGCTAAGTTCGTCCTTTTCCTTGGTTGATTTTATTTTATAAATAGGTATCACTGGCATTTTTCAAAATGCGGTAGGCACAGAGAGTATATATGATGGAATTACATCCTCCTTCCCTGCACTCAGCAACCGAGATCTTCCCCCTACGGGCACTCAAAGGTTTCATTGTCTGAAATATCAGCCTAAACGTAGTTTATGTTTAGTAAGCAACAACTGTAAATAGTCCCACCTCCGAACGGAGTGGATTTAGGTTTCACTTTTCCAAGGAAAATCCATCAAAGAATTTTTCCACGTACTTTAAAACCATCCCACGTATAGAATCCATTATTATTGATGGGGACAGGCCCGAGGGGCAGCGGCGGGGATTCCGGGGGACTGGGAGTGGGGGGTTGGGGTTACTCTTGGCTTTTTGCCCTCTCCTGCCGCCGGCTGCTCCAGTTTCTTTCGCTTTGCGGCGCGGTGGACAGGGTGCGCTCTCGGGACTGATGGCGGTTTTGGAAGAGGCCTGGGGCTAAGGGCAGGCCAGGGCGGAGGGAGAGGCGGACCGGTGGCGTGGCTGGATCTGGGCGCGCTGTCGGACCTTCCACATCACCAGCTGCAGGCAGGCGTTTGCGTCCTCGCTGGAGTTGTGGCCGTCCTGGCTGTCCTGGATGATCTGTCCCAGGTAGTCGGCCGCGAGATTCCTGAGGGAGCGCTTGTAGGGGAAACCCAGGTAGTGCGGGAAGAGCACGGCCGTGTCCACCACGGTGCTGTGGATGAGCTTCAGGGCCAGCAGATCGCTCTCCAGGCTGTGCCCGATGAGGATGGTTTGGGCGCTGAAAAAGCTCAGCAGGATGGCTTGGACTTGGGGCAAGGTGATGCTCGTCTTGGCGACGTCGGCCTCGGTGACTCCGGAAAACCTGGTGTTGTAGTCCACGATCTCGTTGTCGGGCTTGACGAAGGTGTCGTACACCACTCGCATGTCGGCGTCCACCACGGTGACGCGGGTCAGCTCTAGGCCATGCGTGGTGTAGCACATCTCACAGTCCAAGGCGTAGATTCCTGGATAAGCGTCTCTGGACAACTCTTTCTTGAAGGTCTCCACGAAGCCATCGAGGCTCTCCTTGCGGCCGTCCCGCACGTGCTGCTTTGCCACCTGGCAGCCCACAGAGCCAGGAGCAGCTGCACAGCAGGTGTACTGGCTAACCCGGCCTCCAGCCACCTGGCTCGAGCGGACCCGCCCCCAGTGATAATAACACAACTGGTCGCGTACACAGCGGCCCGAGGAGGACACCAGGTACTCGGTGCCACAACGGCAGCAGACCCTGCAGCAGGAGTCGCCGGGCCCCTTCCCCTGGCCAGTGAAGAGGACGGCGCCTCCGGGCCGCTCGGGGTGCGGGAAGGGGTAGCCGTTCTCCTTGAGCTGGTCCTGGGTGAGCAGGAACTCCTGGAGGCGGCCGTACAGGGCGGCCCTGCTGAGGCCGGGCATGGAGCTGGGGGTCAGGCCCTTGAGTCTCTTGAGGGTGTTCAGGACCACGTTCAGGTACCTGTTCTTGTTGGGGCTGCAGTCGTAGGCCACCTTCTCCTCGTTCAGCGCCTTCTCCTCGGCCTCCTGCTTGGAGGCGCAGAACTTGAGACACTCTTTGGTGAACAGTTGGAGATAGCCTCGGCGGATGACGGTGGGGACTTGGCACCCAGACCTTCGGAGGATAATGGGTTTCTTCAAACTCGGTAAGGATGGACGACGGACGATTCGCTTAGAGCTGATGGTGGTGGTGGTCTTGCATGCCATCCCTGACCTGTTGCGCGTCTTCCCTGGCTGTCTGCCGACCTTGGAGCCACTGGAGTGTTGGCTGCTGCTGGCCACCCGGGTTCTCTTGGCATCTGTGTAACCTGTGACCAAGCAAGGGCTGGAAGAGTGGGCGATCGTCTTCCTCTTCCTGGGGGCTGCGATGCGGACTCCCGAGGGCCTCTCTGACAGCCTTGGGGTGCCTGGCAAGCAGCAGGCCGATCCCCTCTGCGCAGGGAAGTAGCACGCCTCTGTCACCAACTTGGGCCACGCTGGGGGCACCGCCGGACCCCTATTCTGGGGCTCCGCCTGGATGTCCACAAATGCTGAGGCCTGGCTGTGCATCTGGGGCACCCGGAGCCCGAAGCTCTGGGCAGGCTGATGAGAGGGCAGTGGGAATTCTGGAGACTCCAGGGCCGCCTCCTCGGCCACCTTCTTAGCTTCTGGGTACCCAGGTGGGAACCAGCAGGGAGCTGTGGCTCGCAACATCTTGCTGCCTTCGGGAGCACCGGCCTGGCTCTGCTCCACTCCCAGCTGGCGGCTTGCCTCCAGGGCCGCCTCCTCGGCCACCTTCTTAGCTTCTGGGTATCCAGGTGGGAACCAGCAGGGAGCTGTGGCTCGCAACATCTTGCTGCCTTCGGGAGCACCGGCCTGGCTCTGCTCCTCTCCCAACTGGCGGCTTCAATGAGTGCCGCGGCCGCCACGCGTCACCTTTATAGACGCACAGGGCAGAGTGGGTGGGACTTCTCCTTGATAGGTTGCTGCTTCAATCCAATCACACTGAGCCTCATCTTCCACCAGACTCCAGCTTGGGAATGCCCCAGGTGGTGCGCTAGCGGAATCAACTGGAACTCCTGGTTGCTAACGTTGGAGCTAGGTTGCTTTTCCTGAGTTAATTAACTGTCCGTGCAGGGCAGTCCTATAATGGCTACTGGAATTGGGCTACCTAGGATTAAATGAAGGTTCAGGGAGTTTGGTCAACTTGCTTGGGCCCACACAGCACCCCATGGAGCCAGGACTGATCCAGCAGTCTGCTGCATGCTGGAGGGCAGGATCTCTCTGGGGTTGCCTTTCCCTGCTCTGTGCACTCCTCCGCTGTGGGCAAATTGAGGACAGGAAGTGGACCGCACCCACTTCTCTCCCAGGACTCGGGCAATGTTCAACACAGGGGGTCTTCCAAAGGTTCATAGAAAATGCACATGCTAAAGAAACTATGCATGGATTTCCACTGGTTTGCACTCAAATAAACTTGTCCTAACTTCTTATCACCTTTCTGAACTAGATCTAGTTTGAGGCACTGAGAAGGATGAGACATCCACTGAAAAGGACTCCTATCAGAGCAACATGAATTCCACGAAAACTGCAGCAAGAGCAAACATCAAATTTCTGGTGAAGCTTGGGTGGAAGAATGAAGAAATCATTGATGTTTTCAGAAAAGCTGATAAGGACACTACTCCAAAGAAATGAACTCTCTACGAATGTATAGCTTGTTTCAAGAAGAGGTGAGAAGATGTGGAAGATGTATCCTGCAGTGGCTGTGAAAACCACTGTGCCCAGATCAGCTGCAGTTACGACGAGAGCTATCAGTGGAAATTTTAAACAGGAGGGATCACGATCCTGACGCATCCCTCTGACAGATGATAACCGGAAGTTGGAACATGGCTTTACCAATATGATCTCGAGGGCAAGGCATCATCAAAGCGGTGGCTACCAAGAGGTGGCAGTGGTCCAGTCAAAGGAAAAGGAGGCCAGTCAGGAGCCAACATCATGGCATCAGTGTTTTGGGACACTCAAGGCATTTTGCTTGCTGACTTTCTGAAGGGCCAAACATCTGCTTTTTAGGAGAGTGTTCTGAGAAGCTTAGATAAAGCTTTGGTAGAAACATGCCGGGAAAGTCTCACCAGATCCTTGTTCACCACCTCAGTGCTCTGCTCATTCCTCTCATCAAACAAGGGCAATTTTGTCAGTTTCAATGGGCAGTCCTTAGGAATTCACCTTACGGGCTGCTTTCATTCCTTCTAGACTCTTTTTGATTCCTAATTATAATAAGTCACCCTGCCTTGCTTGGAAAGATGAGAGAAAGTCTCCTTGCCTTGCTGGGACAGATGAGAGATGAGATCCTCCTCTTCTCTCCCAGGACAGAATGGTCAGACTTGAGTTTCCTTTCTCCTCACTCTTCTCCTCCTTGAGGGAGGTGCTGTACCGGACAGACCTACTCCCGTGTCTAGACACGGGTAGACTCATTTAAGATCCTCACAGGCAATCCTCCATGGGGTCAAAGGGGAAGGACTTATTTCTTCAGGGCTCAGTAGTCCACATCCTTACGCGCACCTTCACCAGCCCAGGGCGGGGTAGCGGTGGGTGAAAGGGCGTGGCTCAGAGCCCGCTTCTTCCGCTCGGGCGTATCCTGGGAGGAACCCTTGTCCAGTGAGCAGGTCTTCGTCTCCACCAAATTCCCTAGGGGGACATTTCTGGCAGCCCTTCTTGTTCAGCAGCTTACGGGGGTCAGGTGGACCTCTGCTGGTCACCAGCCTGAAGCCCTTTCTCCATTTCAGCTATTTTTGCAGTTGCCTAGGTGACTTTTGAACCTCATTACCCAGAACAGCAAACGGACGAGGGGTGAGAAAAGTGGCCGTCTGGGTTTGCAGCATAGTGCTGCCTCAGAGGAGTTGTGCAGTCTTCGGGTGTGTGAAACTTCACCTGGCTGATTTGTGGGAATGCCTCCACAAATTCGCTAAATTCAGTAGCTTTTGCCTTCCAAGATTCATTTACACAATGTTGAATGCTTTAAATGAATGAGCGTGAAGAGTGCTGGGCTGGAAAGTGATGATATGGGTGGTAGGGACTCCTCGGAGTAGAGGAGTAGAGTTTTACTATTATAACTGGGAGGCAAATAAAAAGGAGCTGAACGTGATCCATAATAAAAGAAGCACACACTCACAAAGCTCCGTACCAGCTACATTAAAATGGAAATCATGATATTTGGAAATACGACTTAATTGGAAATCATTAAGTAATCTCATCAAACATTTTTCAGTGGGTGGCAGGGCTATGGCGGGAAAACGGCAATGCTTCTGGCACCTACTTAACTTGATTCCATGAAATTCACCCAACAGGCCTCCAGAGAAGATATTACTGCTCTGATATTACAAAGGGAAAAACAGCTATGGCGTCTCTAAAAAGCACAACGTTCTAGGACTGGAATGACTTGAAATCCACACATAATTTTCTGAGTGTTTTTTGCCATAAGGTACTTTCCACCTTACTGTAAAGCACATCCTAAAATTGCCTGCAATGCAAATGGATTATGTGCATCCAACAGGAAACAGCACAGGTTGAGAAGCTGTTACTTCATAGCTCATTGTGACCACTAGTGAAAAGTGTGGGGTCTCATCACTTTTGCCCCCACGTTTTGCCTGTTGGTTTCTCCACAGTGTCAGGAGGATTTGACCAACTCCCTGTGGCTCAGGTTCGCTTATGCAGCCTGGTGGGGAAACCAGTGGGTATTGAAGACCTGCCTCTGGTGTGCCAGGAAGTTGTGCCTGCCGGCCACTCTGACTTGCGATCTTCCGCCTCAGTGTATGGCATCCTACACCTGGGTAATTAACACTGCCAGCATGATAAGAAGGTCCCTTCATCACTATTGCCACTAGTCCTTCCGACTCCTGTGCCCTGTTCCTTCTTTATTGGAACCCAAGAACGAGCAAACATAGTATTTTCAAACATCTCTCCCCCTTCCCTGGTACCACCAATATTCCACCATCCTAATTCCCTCAGAAGCATTCAGTCTCTCCATCCTGAGGTGGTGAAATCCCTCTAGGCATTTATAAGTATACCTGGACGTAAGAAATACAAGATACCGTTGTATTAACTAAATATAGTGTTGCTAAGTTCGTCCTTTTCCTTGGTTGATTTTATTTTATAAATAGGTATCACTGGCATTTTTCAAAATGCGGTAGGCACAGAGAGTATATATGATGGAATTACATCCTCCTTCCCTGCACTCAGCAACCGAGATCTTCCCCCTACGGGCACTCAAAGGTTTCATTGTCTGAAATATCAGCCTAAACGTAGTTTATGTTTAGTAAGCAACAACTGTAAATAGTCCCACCTCCAAACGGAGTGGATTTAGGTTTCACTTTTCCAAGGAAAATCCATCAAAGAATTTTTCCACGTACTTTAAAACCATCCCACGTATAGAATCCATTATTATTGATGGGGACAGGCCCGAGGGGCAGCGGCGGGGATTCCGGGGGACTGGGAGTGGGGGGTTGGGGTTACTCTTGGCTTTTTGCCCTCTCCTGCCGCCGGCTGCTCCAGTTTCTTTCGCTTTGCGGCGCGGTGGACAGGGTGAGCTCTCGGGACTGATGGCGGTTTTGGAAGAGGCCTGGGGCTAAGGACAGGCCAGGGCGGAGGGAGAGGCGGACCGGTGGCGTGGCTGGATCTGGGCGCGCTGTCGGACCTTCCACATCACCAGCTGCAGGCAGGCGTTTGCGTCCTCGCTGGAGTTGTGGCCGTCCTGGCTGTCCTGGATGATCTGTCCCAGGTAGTCGGCCGCGAGATTCCTGAGGGAGCGCTTGTAGGGGAAACCCAGGTAGTGCGGGAAGAGCACGGCCGTGTCCACCACGGTGCTGTGGATGAGCTTCAGGGCCAGCAGATCGCTCTCCAGGCTGTGCCCGATGAGGATGGTTTGGGCGCTGAAAAAGCTCAGCAGGATGGCTTGGACTTGGGGCAAGGTGATGCTCGTCTTGGCGACGTCGGCCTCGGTGACTCCGGAAAACCTGGTGTTGTAGTCCACGATCTCGTTGTCGGGCTTGACGAAGGTGTCGTACACCACTCGCATGTCGGCGTCCACCACGGTGACGCGGGTCAGCTCTAGGCCATGCGTGGTGTAGCACATCTCACAGTCCAAGGCGTAGATTCCTGGATAAGCGTCTCTGGACAACTCTTTCTTGAAGGTCTCCACGAAGCCATCGAGGCTCTCCTTGCGGCCATCCCGCACGTGCTGCTTTGCCACCTGGCAGCCCACAGAGCCAGGAGCAGCTGCACAGCAGGTGTACTGGCTAACCCGGCCTCCAGCCACCTGGCTCGAGCGGACCCGCCCCCAGTGATAATAACACAACTGGTCGCGTACACAGCGGCCCGAGGAGGACACCAGGTACTCGGTGCCACAACGGCAGCAGACCCTGCAGCAGGAGTCGCCGGGCCCCTTCCCCTGGCCAGTGAAGAGGACGGCGCCTCCGGGCCGCTCGGGGTGCGGGAAGGGGTAGCCGTTCTCCTTGAGCTGGTCCTGGGTGAGCAGGAACTCCTGGAGGCGGCCGTACAGGGCGGCCCTGCTGAGGCCGGGCATGGAGCTGGGGGTCAGGCCCTTGAGTCTCTTGAGGGTGTTCAGGACCACGTTCAGGTACCTGTTCTTGTTGGGGCTGCAGTCGTAGGCCACCTTCTCCTCGTTCAGCGCCTTCTCCTCGGCCTCCTGCTTGGAGGCGCAGAACTTGAGACACTCTTTGGTGAACAGTTGGAGATAGCCTCGGCGGATGACGGTGGGGACTTGGCACCCAGACCTTCGGAGGATAATGGGTTTCTTCAAACTCGGTAAGGATGGACGACGGACGATTCGCTTAGAGCTGATGGTGGTGGTGGTCTTGCATGCCATCCCTGACCTGTTGCGCGTCTTCCCTGGCTGTCTGCCGACCTTGGAGCCACTGGAGTGTTGGCTGCTGCTGGCCACCCGGGTTCTCTTGGCATCTGTGTAACCTGTGACCAAGCAAGGGCTGGAAGAGTGGGCGATCGTCTTCCTCTTCCTGGGGGCTGCGATGCGGACTCCCGAGGGCCTCTCTGACAGCCTTGGGGTGCCTGGCAAGCAGCAGGCCGATCCCCTCTGCGCAGGGAAGTAGCACGCCTCTGTCACCAACTTGGGCCACGCTGGGGGCACCGCCGGACCCCTATTCTGGGGCTCCGCCTGGATGTCCACAAATGCTGAGGCCTGGCTGTGCATCTGGGGCACCCGGAGCCCGAAGCTCTGGGCAGGCTGATGAGAGGGCAGTGGGAATTCTGGAGACTCCAGGGCCGCCTCCTCGGCCACCTTCTTAGCTTCTGGGTACCCAGGTGGGAACCAGCAGGGAGCTGTGGCTCGCAACATCTTGCTGCCTTCGGGAGCACCGGCCTGGCTCTGCTCCACTCCCAGCTGGCGGCTTGCCTCCAGGGCCGCCTCCTCGGCCACCTTCTTAGCTTCTGGGTATCCAGGTGGGAACCAGCAGGGAGCTGTGGCTCGCAACATCTTGCTGCCTTCGGGAGCACCGGCCTGGCTCTGCTCCTCTCCCAACTGGCGGCTTCAATGAGTGCCGCGGCCGCCAAGCGTCACCTTTATAGACGCACAGGGCAGAGTGGGTGGGACTTCTCCTTGATAGGTTGCTGCTTCAATCCAATCACACTGAGCCTCATCTTCCACCAGACTCCAGCTTGGGAATGCCCCAGGGGGTGCGCTAGCGGAATCAACTGGAACTCCTGGTTGCTAACGTTGGAGCTAGGTTGCTTTTCCTGAGTTAATTAACTGTCCGTGCAGGGCAGTCCTATAATGGCTACTGGAATTGGGCTACCTAGGATTAAATGAAGGTTCAGGGAGTTTGGTCAACTTGCTTGGGCCCACACAGCACCCCATGGAGCCAGGACTGATCCAGCAGTCTGCTGCATGCTGGAGGGCAGGATCTCTCTGGGGTTGCCTTTCCCTGCTCTGTGCACTCCTCCGCTGTGGGCAAATTGAGGACAGGAAGTGGACCGCACCCACTTCTCTCCCAGGACTCGGGCAATGTTCAACACAGGGGGTCTTCCAAAGGTTCATAGAAAATGCACATGCTAAAGAAACTATGCATGGATTTCCACTGGTTTGCACTCAAATAAACTTGTCCTAACTTCTTATCACCTTTCTGAACTAGATCTAGTTTGAGGCACTGAGAAGGATGAGACATCCACTGAAAAGGACTCCTATCAGAGCAACATGAATTCCACGAAAACTGCAGCAAGAGCAAACATCAAATTTCTGGTGAAGCTTGGGTGGAAGAATGAAGAAATCATTGATGTTTTCAGAAAAGCTGATAAGGACACTACTCCAAAGAAATGAACTCTCTACGAATGTATAGCTTGTTTCAAGAAGAGGTGAGAAGATGTGGAAGATGAATCCTGCAGTGGCTGTGAAAACCACTGTGCCCAGATCAGCTGCAGTTACGACGAGAGCTATCAGTGGAAATTTTAAACAGGAGGGATCACGATCCTGACGCATCCCTCTGACAGATGATAACCGGAAGTTGGAACATGGCTTTACCAATATGATCTCGAGGGCAAGGCATCATCAAAGCGGTGGCTACCAAGAGGTGGCAGTGGTCCAGTCAAAGGAAAAGGAGGCCAGTCAGGAGCCAACATCATGGCATCAGTGTTTTGGGACACTCAAGGCATTTTGCTTGCTGACTTTCTGAAGGGCCAAACATCTGCTTTTTAGGAGAGTGTTCTGAGAAGCTTAGATAAAGCTTTGGTAGAAACATGCCGGGAAAGTCTCACCAGATCCTTGTTCACCACCTCAGTGCTCTGCTCATTCCTCTCATCAAACAAGGGCAATTTTGTCAGTTTCAATGGGCAGTCCTTAGGAATTCACCTTACGGGCTGCTTTCATTCCTTCTAGACTCTTTTTGATTCCTAATTATAATAAGTCACCCTGCCTTGCTTGGAAAGATGAGAGAAAGTCTCCTTGCCTTGCTGGGACAGATGAGAGATGAGATCCTCCTCTTCTCTCCCAGGACAGAATGGTCAGACTTGAGTTTCCTTTCTCCTCACTCTTCTCCTCCTTGAGGGAGGTGCTGTACCGGACAGACCTACTCCCGTGTCTAGACACGGGTAGACTCATTTAAGATCCTCACAGGCAATCCTCCATGGGGTCAAAGGGGAAGGACTTATTTCTTCAGGGCTCAGTAGTCCACATCCTTACGCGCACCTTCACCAGCCCAGGGTGGGGTAGCGGTGGGTGAAAGGGCGTGGCTCAGAGCCCGCTTCTTCCGCTCGGGCGTATCCTGGGAGGAACCCTTGTCCAGTGAGCAGGTCTTCGTCTCCACCAAATTCCCTAGGGGGACATTTCTGGCAGCCCTTCTTGTTCAGCAGCTTACGGGGGTCAGGTGGACCTCTGCTGGTCACCAGCCTGAAGCCCTTTCTCCATTTCAGCTATTTTTGCAGTTGCCTAGGTGACTTTTGAACCTCATTACCCAGAACAGCAAACGGACGAGGGGTGAGAAAAGTGGCCGTCTGGGTTTGCAGCATAGTGCTGCCTCAGAGGAGTTGTGCAGTCTTCGGGTGTGTGAAACTTCACCTGGCTGATTTGTGGGAATGCCTCCACAAATTCGCTAAATTCAGTAGCTTTTGCCTTCCAAGATTCATTTACACAATGTTGAATGCTTTAAATGAATGAGCGTGAAGAGTGCTGGGCTGGAAAGTGATGATATGGGTGGTAGGGACTCCTCGGAGTAGAGGAGTAGAGTTTTACTATTATAACTGGGAGGCAAATAAAAAGGAGCTGAACGTGATCCATAATAAAAGAAGCACACACTCACAAAGCTCCGTACCAGCTACATTAAAATGGAAATCATGATATTTGGAAATACGACTTAATTGGAAATCATTAAGTAATCTCATCAAACATTTTTCAGTGGGTGGCAGGGCTATGGCGGGAAAACGGCAATGCTTCTGGCACCTACTTAACTTGATTCCATGAAATTCACCCAACAGGCCTCCAGAGAAGATATTACTGCTCTGATATTACAAAGGGAAAAACAGCTATGGCGTCTCTAAAAAGCACAACGTTCTAGGACTGGAATGACTTGAAATCCACACATAAATTTCTGAGTGTTTTTTGCCATAAGGTACTTTCCACCTTACTGTAAAGCACATCCTAAAATTGTCTGCAATGCAAATGGATTATGTGCATCCAACAGGAAACAGCACAGGTTGAGAAGCTGTTACTTCATAGCTCATTGTGACCACTAGTGAAAAGTGTGGGGTCTCATCACTTTTGCCCCCACGTTTTGCCTGTTGGTTTCTCCACAGTGTCAGGAGGATTTGACCAACTCCCTGTGGCTCAGGTTCGCTTATGCAGCCTGGTGGGGAAACCAGTGGGTATTGAAGACCTGCCTCTGGTGTGCCAGGAAGTTGTGCCTGCCGGCCACTCTGACTTGCGATCTTCCGCCTCAGTGTATGGCATCCTACACCTGGGTAATTAACACTGCCAGCATGATAAGAAGGTCCCTTCATCACTATTGCCACTAGTCCTTCCGACTCCTGTGCCCTGTTCCTTCTTTATTGGAACCCAAGAACGAGCAAACATAGTATTTTCAAACATCTCTCCCCCTTCCCTGGTACCACCAATATTCCACCATCCTAATTCCCTCAGAAGCATTCAGTCTCTCCATCCTGAGGTGGTGAAATCCCTCTAGGCATTTATAAGTATACCTGGACGTAAGAAATACAAGATACCGTTGTATTAACCAAACATAGTGTTGCTAAGTTCATCCTTTTCCTTGGTTGATTTTATTTTATAAATAGGTATCACTGGCAGTTTTCAAAATGCGGTAGGCACAGAGAGTATATATGATGGAATTACATCCTCCTTCCCTGCACTCAGCAACCGAGATCTTCCCCCTACGGGCACTCAAAGGTTTCATTGTCTGAAATATCAGCCTAAACGTAGTTTATGTTTAGTAAGCACCAACTGTAAATAGTCCCACCTCCAAACGGAGTGGATTTAGGTTTCACTTTTCCAAGGAAAATCCATCAAAGAATTTTTCCACGTACTTTAAAACCATCCCACGTATAGAATCCATTATTATTGATGGGGACAGGCCCGAGGGGCAGCGGCGGGGATTCCGGGGGACTGGGAGTGGGGGGTTGGGGTTACTCTTGGCTTTTTGCCCTCTCCTGCCGCCGGCTGCTCCAGTTTCTTTCGCTTTGCGGCGCGGTGGACAGGGTGCGCTCTCGGGACTGATGGCGGTTTTGGAAGAGGCCTGGGGCTAAGGGCAGGCCAGGGCGGAGGGAGAGGCGGACCGGTGGCGTGGCTGGATCTGGGCGCGCTGTCGGACCTTCCACATCACCAGCTGCAGGCAGGCGTTTGCGTCCTCGCTGGAGTTGTGGCCGTCCTGGCTGTCCTGGATGATCTGTCCCAGGTAGTCGGCCGCGAGATTCCTGAGGGAGCGCTTGTAGGGGAAACCCAGGTAGTGCGGGAAGAGCACGGCCGTGTCCACCACGGTGCTGTGGATGAGCTTCAGGGCCAGCAGATCGCTCTCCAGGCTGTGCCCGATGAGGATGGTTTGGGCGCTGAAAAAGCTCAGCAGGATGGCTTGGACTTGGGGCAAGGTGATGCTCGTCTTGGCGACGTCGGCCTCGGTGACTCCGGAAAACCTGGTGTTGTAGTCCACGATCTCGTTGTCGGGCTTGACGAAGGTGTCGTACACCACTCGCATGTCGGCGTCCACCACGGTGACGCGGGTCAGCTCTAGGCCATGCGTGGTGTAGCACATCTCACAGTCCAAGGCGTAGATTCCTGGATAAGCGTCTCTGGACAACTCTTTCTTGAAGGTCTCCACGAAGCCATCGAGGCTCTCCTTGCGGCCGTCCCGCACGTGCTGCTTTGCCACCTGGCAGCCCACAGAGCCAGGAGCAGCTGCACAGCAGGTGTACTGGCTAACCCGGCCTCCAGCCACCTGGCTCGAGCGGACCCGCCCCCAGTGATAATAACACAACTGGTCGCGTACACAGCGGCCCGAGGAGGACACCAGGTACTCGGTGCCACAACGGCAGCAGACCCTGCAGCAGGAGTCGCCGGGCCCCTTCCCCTGGCCAGTGAAGAGGACGGCGCCTCCGGGCCGCTCGGGGTGCGGGAAAGGGTAGCCGTTCTCCTTGAGCTGGTCCTGGGTGAGCAGGAACTCCTGGAGGCGGCCGTACAGGGCGGCCCTGCTGAGGCCGGGCATGGAGCTGGGGGTCAGGCCCTTGAGTCTCTTGAGGGTGTTCAGGACCACGTTCAGGTACCTGTTCTTGTTGGGGCTGCAGTCGTAGGCCACCTTCTCCTCGTTCAGCGCCTTCTCCTCGGCCTCCTGCTTGGAGGCGCAGAACTTGAGACACTCTTCGGTGAACAGTTGGAGATAGCCTCGGCGGATGACGGTGGGGACTTGGCACCCAGACCTTCGGAGGATAATGGGTTTCTTCAAACTCGGTAAGGATGGACGACGGACGATTCGCTTAGAGCTGATGGTGGTGGTGGTCTTGCATGCCATCCCTGACCTGTTGCGCGTCTTCCCTGGCTGTCTGCCGACCTTGGAGCCACTGGAGCGTTGGCTGCTGCTGGCCACCCGGGTTCTCTTGGCATCTGTGTAACCTGTGACCAAGCAAGGGCTGGAAGAGTGGGTGATCGTCTTCCTCTTCCTGGGGGCTGCGATGCGGACTCCCGAGGGCCTCTCTGACAGCCTTGGGGTGCCTGGCAAGCAGCAGGCCTATCCCCTCTGCGCAGGGAAGTAGCACGCCTCTGTCACCATCTTGGGCCACGCTGGGGGCACCGCCGGACCCCTATTCTGGGGCTCCGCCTGGATGTCCACAAATGCTGAGGCCTGGCTGTGCATCTGGGGCACCCGGAGCCCGAAGCTCTGGGCAGGCTGATGAGAGGGCAGTGGGAATTCTGGAGCCTCCAGGGCCGCCTCCTCGGCCACCTTCTTAGCTTCTGGGTACCCAGGTGGGAACCAGCAGGGAGCTGTGGCTCGCAACATCTTGCTGCCTTCGGGAGCACCGGCCTGGCTCTGCTCCTCTCCCAACTGGCGGCTTCAATGAGTGCCGCGGCCGCCACGCGTCGCCTTTATAGACGCACAGGGCAGAGTGGGTGGGACTTCTCCTTGATAGGTTGCTGCTTCAATCCAATCACACTGAGCCTCATCTTCCACCAGACTGCAGCTTGGGAATGCCCCAGGGGGTGCGCTAGCGGAATCAACTGGAACTCCTGGTTGCTAACCTTGGAGCTAGGTTGCTTTTCCTGAGTTAATTAACTGTCCGTGCAGGGCAGTCCTATAATGGCTACTGGAATTGGGCTACCTAGGATTAAATGAAGGTTCAGGGAGGTTGGTCAACTTGCTTGGGCCCACACAGCACCCCATGGAGCCAGGACTGATCCAGCAGTCTGCTGCATGCTGGAGGGCAGGATCTCTCTGGGGTTGCCTTTCCCTGCTCTGTGCACTCCTCCGCTGTGGGCAAATTGAGGACAGGAAGTGGACCGCACCCACTTCTCTCCCAGGACTCGGGCAATGTTCAACACAGGGGGTCTTCCAAAGGTTCATAGAAAATGCACATGCTGAAGAAACTATGCATGGATTTCCACTGGTTTGCACTCAAATAAACTTGTCCTAACTTCTTATCACCTTTCTGAACTAGATCTAGTTTGAGGCACTGAGAAGGATGAGACATCCACTGAAAAGGACTCCTATCAGAGCAACATGAATTCCACGAAAACTGCAGCAAGAGCAAACATCAAATTTCTGGTGAAGCTTGGGTGGAAGAATGAAGAAATCATTGATGTTTTCGGAAAAGCTGATAAGGACACTACTCCAAAGAAATGAACTCTCTACGAATGTATAGCTTGTTTCAAGAAGAGGTGAGAAGATGTGGAAGATGAATCCTGCAGTGGCTGTGAAAACCACTGTGCCCAGATCAGCTGCAGTTACGACGAGAGCTATCAGTGGAAATTTTAAACAGGAGGGATCACGATCCTGACGCATCCCTCTGACAGATGATAACCGGAAGTTGGAACATGGCTTTACCAATATGATCTCGAGGGCAAGGCATCATCAAAGCGGTGGCTACCAAGAGGTGGCAGTGGTCCAGTCAAAGGAAAAGGAGGCCAGTCAGGAGCCAACATCATGGCATCAGTGTTTTGGGACACTCAAGGCATTTTGCTTGCTGACTTTCTGAAGGGCCAAACATCTGCTTTTTAGGAGAGTGTTCTGAGAAGCTTAGATAAAGCTTTGGTAGAAACATGCCGGGAAAGTCTCACCAGATCCTTGTTCACCACCTCAGTGCTCTGCTCATTCCTCTCATCAAACAAGGGCAATTTTGTCAGTTTCAATGGGCAGTCCTTAGGAATTCACCTTACGGGCTGCTTTCATTCCTTCTAGACTCTTTTTGATTCCTAATTATACTAAGTCACCCTGCCTTGCTTGGAAAGATGAGAGAAAGTCTCCTTGCCTTGCTGGGACAGATGAGAGATGAGATCCTCCTCTTCTCTCCCAGGACAGAATGGTCAGACTTGAGTTTCCTTTCTCCTCACTCTTCTCCTCCTTGAGGGAGGTGCTGTACCGGACAGACCTACTCCCGTGTCTAGACACGGGTAGACTCATTTAAGATCCTCACAGGCAATCCTCCATGGGGTCAAAGGGGAAGGACTTATTTCTTCAGGGCTCAGTAGTCCACATCCTTACGCGCACCTTCACCAGCCCAGGGCGGGGTAGCGGTGGGTGAAAGGGCGTGGCTCAGAGCCCGCTTCTTCCGCTCGGGCGTATCCTGGGAGGAACCCTTGTCCAGTGAGCAGGTCTTCGTCTCCACCAAATTCCCTAGGGGGACATTTCTGGCAGCCCTTCTTGTTCAGCAGCTTACGGGGGTCAGGTGGACCTCTGCTGGTCACCAGCCTGAAGCCCTTTCTCCATTTCAGCTATTTTTGCAGTTGCCTAGGTGACTTTTGAACCTCATTACCCAGAACAGCAAACGGACGAGGGGTGAGAAAAGTGGCCGTCTGGGTTTGCAGCATAGTGCTGCCTCAGAGGAGTTGTGCAGTCTTCGGGTGTGTGAAACTTCACCTGGCTGATTTGTGGGAATGCCTCCACAAATTCGCTAAATTCAGTAGCTTTTGCCTTCCAAGATACATTTACACAATGTTGAATGCCTTAAATGAATGAGCGTGAAGAGTGCTGGGCTGGAAAGTGATGATATGGGTGGTAGGGACTCCTCGGAGTAGAGGAGTAGAGTTTTACTATTATAACTGGGAGGCAAATAAAAAGGAGCTGAACGTGATCCATAATAAAAGAAGCACACACTCACAAAGCTCCGTACCAACTACATTAAAATGGAAATCATGATATCTGGAAATACGACTTAATTGGAAATCATTAAGTAATCTCATCAAACATCTTTCAGTGGGTGGCAGGGCTATGGCGGGAAAACGGCAATGCTTCTGGCACCTACTTAACTTGATTCCATGAAATTCACCCAACAGGCCTCCAGAGAAGATATTACTGCTCTGATATTACAAAGGGAAAAACAGCTATGGCGTCTCTAAAAAGCACAACGTTCTAGGACTGGAATGACTTGAAATCCACACATAAATTTCTGAGTGTTTTTTGCCATAAGGTACTTTCCACCTTACTGTAAAGCACATCCTAAAATTGCCTGCAATGCAAATGGATTATGTGCATCCAACAGGAAACAGCACAGGTTGAGAAGCTGTTACTTCATAGCTCATTGTGACCACTAGTGAAAAGTGTGGGGTCTCATCACTTTTGCCACCACGTTTTGCCTGTTGGTTTCTCCACAGTGTCAGGAGGATTTGACCAACTCCCTGTGGCTCAGGTTCGCTTATGCAGCCTGGTGGGGAAACCAGTGGGTATTGAAGACCTGCCTCTGGTGTGCCAGGAAGTTGTGCCTGCCGGCCACTCTGACTTGCGATCTTCCGCCTCAGTGTATGGCATCCTACACCTGGGTAATTAACACTGCCAGCATGATAAGAAGGTCCCTTCATCACTATTGCCACTAGTCCTTCCGACTCCTGTGCCCTGTTCCTTCTTTATTGGAACCCAAGAACGAGCAAACATAGTATTTTCAAACATCTCTCCCCCTTCCCTGGTACCACCAATATTCCACCATCCTAATTCCCTCAGAAGCATTCAGTCTCTCCATCCTGAGGTGGTGAAATCCCTCTAGGCATTTATAAGTATACCTGGACGTAAGAAATACAAGATACCGTTGTATTAACTAAATATAGTGTTGCTAAGTTCGTCCTTTTCCTTGGTTGATTTTATTTTATAAATAGGTATCACTGGCATTTTTCAAAATGCGGTAGGCACAGAGAGTATATATGATGGAATTACATCCTCCTTCCCTGCACTCAGCAACCGAGATCTTCCCCCTACGGGCACTCAAAGGTTTCATTGTCTGAAATATCAGCCTAAACGTAGTTTATGTTTAGTAAGCAACAACTGTAAATAGTCCCACCTCCAAACGGAGTGGATTTAGGTTTCACTTTTCCAAGGAAAATCCATCAAAGAATTTTTCCACGTACTTTAAAACCATCCCACGTATAGAATCCATTATTATTGATGGGGACAGGCCCGAGGGGCAGCGGCGGGGATTCCGGGGGACTGGGAGTGGGGGGTTGGGGTTACTCTTGGCTTTTTGCCCTCTCCTGCCGCCGGCTGCTCCAGTTTCTTTCGCTTTGCGGCGCGGTGGACAGGGTGAGCTCTCGGGACTGATGGCGGTTTTGGAAGAGGCCTGGGGCTAAGGACAGGCCAGGGCGGAGGGAGAGGCGGACCGGTGGCGTGGCTGGATCTGGGCGCGCTGTCGGACCTTCCACATCACCAGCTGCAGGCAGGCGTTTGCGTCCTCGCTGGAGTTGTGGCCGTCCTGGCTGTCCTGGATGATCTGTCCCAGGTAGTCGGCCGCGAGATTCCTGAGGGAGCGCTTGTAGGGGAAACCCAGGTAGTGCGGGAAGAGCACGGCCGTGTCCACCACGGTGCTGTGGATGAGCTTCAGGGCCAGCAGATCGCTCTCCAGGCTGTGCCCGATGAGGATGGTTTGGGCGCTGAAAAAGCTCAGCAGGATGGCTTGGACTTGGGGCAAGGTGATGCTCGTCTTGGCGACGTCGGCCTCGGTGACTCCGGAAAACCTGGTGTTGTAGTCCACGATCTCGTTGTCGGGCTTGACGAAGGTGTCGTACACCACTCGCATGTCGGCGTCCACCACGGTGACGCGGGTCAGCTCTAGGCCATGCGTGGTGTAGCACATCTCACAGTCCAAGGCGTAGATTCCTGGATAAGCGTCTCTGGACAACTCTTTCTTGAAGGTCTCCACGAAGCCATCGAGGCTCTCCTTGCGGCCGTCCCGCACGTGCTGCTTTGCCACCTGGCAGCCCACAGAGCCAGGAGCAGCTGCACAGCAGGTGTACTGGCTAACCCGGCCTCCAGCCACCTGGCTCGAGCGGACCCGCCCCCAGTGATAATAACACAACTGGTCGCGTACACAGCGGCCCGAGGAGGACACCAGGTACTCGGTGCCACAACGGCAGCAGACCCTGCAGCAGGAGTCGCCGGGCCCCTTCCCCTGGCCAGTGAAGAGGACGGCGCCTCCGGGCCGCTCGGGGTGCGGGAAGGGGTAGCCGTTCTCCTTGAGCTGGTCCTGGGTGAGCAGGAACTCCTGGAGGCGGCCGTACAGGGCGGCCCTGCTGAGGCCGGGCATGGAGCTGGGGGTCAGGCCCTTGAGTCTCTTGAGGGTGTTCAGGACCACGTTCAGGTACCTGTTCTTGTTGGGGCTGCAGTCGTAGGCCACCTTCTCCTCGTTCAGCGCCTTCTCCTCGGCCTCCTGCTTGGAGGCGCAGAACTTGAGACACTCTTCGGTGAACAGTTGGAGATAGCCTCGGCGGATGACGGTGGGGACTTGGCACCCAGACCTTCGGAGGATAATGGGTTTCTTCAAACTCGGTAAGGATGGACGACGGACGATTCGCTTAGAGCTGATGGTGGTGGTGGTCTTGCATGCCATCCCTGACCTGTTGCGCGTCTTCCCTGGCTGTCTGCCGACCTTGGAGCCACTGGAGCGTTGGCTGCTGCTGGCCACCCGGGTTCTCTTGGCATCTGTGTAACCTGTGACCAAGCAAGGGCTGGAAGAGTGGGCGATCGTCTTCCTATTCCTGGGGGCTGCGATGCGGACTCCCGAGGGCCTCTCTGACAGTCTTGGGGTGCCTGGCAAGCAGCAGGCCGATCCCCTCTGCGCAGGAAAGTAGCACGCCTCCGTCACCATCTTGGGCCACGCTGGGGGCACCGCCGGACCCCTATTCTGGGGCTCCGCCTGGATGTCCACAAATGCTGAGGCCTGGCTGTGCATCTGGGGCACCCGGAGCCTGAAGCTCTGGGCAGGCTGATGAGAGGGCAGTGGGAATTCTGGAGCCTCCAGGGCCGCCTCCTCGGCCACCTTCTTAGCTTCTGGGTACCCAGGTGGGAACCAGCAGGGAGCTGTGGCTCGCAACATCTTGCTGCCTTCGGGAGCACCGGCCTGGCTCTGCTCCGCTCCCAGCTGGCGGCTTGCCTCCAGGGCCGCCTCCTCGGCCACCTTCTTAGCTTCTGGGTACCCAGGTGGGAACCAGCAGTGAGCTGTGGCTCGCAACATCTTGCTGCCTTCGGGAGCACCGGCCTGGCTCTTCTCCGCTCCCAGCTGGCGGCTTGCCTCCAGGGCCGCCTCCTCGGCCACCTTCTTAGCTTCTGGGTATCCAGGTGGGAACCAGCAGGGAGCTGTGGCTCGCAACATCTTGCTGCCTTCGGGAGCACCGGCCTGGCTCTGCTCCTCTCCCAACTGGCGGCTTCAATGAGTGCCGCGGCCGCCACGCGTCGCCTTTATAGACGCACAGGGCAGAGTGGGTGGGACTTCTCCTTGATAGGTTGCTGCTTCAATCCAATCACACTGAGCCTCATCTTCCACCAGACTGCAGCTTGGGAATGCCCCAGGGGGTGCGCTAGCGGAATCAACTGGAACTCCTGGTTGCTAACCTTGGAGCTAGGTTGCTTTTCCTGAGTTAATTAACTGTCCGTGCAGGGCAGTCCTATAATGGCTACTGGAATTGGGCTACCTAGGATTAAATGAAGGTTCAGGGAGGTTGGGCAACTTGCTTGGGCCCACACAGCACCCCATGGAGCCAGGACTGATCCAGCAGTCTGCTGCATGCTGGAGGGCAGGATCTCTCTGGGGTTGCCTTTCCCTGCTCTGTGCACTCCTCCGCTGTGGGCAAATTGAGGACAGGAAGTGGACCGCACCCACTTCTCTCCCAGGACTCGGGCAATGTTCAACACAGGGGGTCTTCCAAAGGTTCATAGAAAATGCACATGCTGAAGAAACTATGCATGGATTTCCACTGGTTTGCACTCAAATAAACTTGTCCTAACTTCTTATCACCTTTCTGAACTAGATCTAGTTTGAGGCACTGAGAAGGATGAGACATCCACTGAAAAGGACTCCTATCAGAGCAACATGAATTCCACGAAAACTGCAGCAAGAGCAAACATCAAATTTCTGGTGAAGCTTGGGTGGAAGAATGAAGAAATCATTGATGTTTTCGGAAAAGCTGATAAGGACACTACTCCAAAGAAATGAACTCTCTACGAATGTATAGCTTGTTTCAAGAAGAGGTGAGAAGATGTGGAAGATGAATCCTGCAGTGGCTGTGAAAACCACTGTGCCCAGATCAGCTGCAGTTACGACGAGAGCTATCAGTGGAAATTTTAAACAGGAGGGATCACGATCCTGACGCATCCCTCTGACAGATGATAACCGGAAGTTGGAACATGGCTTTACCAATATGATCTCGAGGGCAAGGCATCATCAAAGCGGTGGCTACCAAGAGGTGGCAGTGGTCCAGTCAAAGGAAAAGGAGGCCAGTCAGGAGCCAACATCATGGCATCAGTGTTTTGGGACACTCAAGGCATTTTGCTTGCTGACTTTCTGAAGGGCCAAACATCTGCTTTTTAGGAGAGTGTTCTGAGAAGCTTAGATAAAGCTTTGGTAGAAACATGCCGGGAAAGTCTCACCAGATCCTTGTTCACCACCTCAGTGCTCTGCTCATTCCTCTCATCAAACAAGGGCAATTTTGTCAGTTTCAATGGGCAGTCCTTAGGAATTCACCTTACGGGCTGCTTTCATTCCTTCTAGACTCTTTTTGATTCCTAATTATACTAAGTCACCCTGCCTTGCTTGGAAAGATGAGAGAAAGTCTCCTTGCCTTGCTGGGACAGATGAGAGATGAGATCCTCCTCTTCTCTCCCAGGACAGAATGGTCAGACTTGAGTTTCCTTTCTCCTCACTCTTCTCCTCCTTGAGGGAGGTGCTGTACCGGACAGACCTACTCCCGTGTCTAGACACGGGTAGACTCATTTAAGATCCTCACAGGCAATCCTCCATGGGGTCAAAGGGGAAGGACTTATTTCTTCAGGGCTCAGTAGTCCACATCCTTACGCGCACCTTCACCAGCCCAGGGCGGGGTAGCGGTGGGTGAAAGGGCGTGGCTCAGAGCCCGCTTCTTCCGCTCGGGCGTATCCTGGGAGGAACCCTTGTCCAGTGAGCAGGTCTTCGTCTCCACCAAATTCCCTAGGGGGACATTTCTGGCAGCCCTTCTTGTTCAGCAGCTTACGGGGGTCAGGTGGACCTCTGCTGGTCACCAGCCTGAAGCCCTTTCTCCATTTCAGCTATTTTTGCAGTTGCCTAGGTGACTTTTGAACCTCATTACCCAGAACAGCAAACGGACGAGGGGTGAGAAAAGTGGCCGTCTGGGTTTGCAGCATAGTGCTGCCTCAGAGGAGTTGTGCAGTCTTCGGGTGTGTGAAACTTCACCTGGCTGATTTGTGGGAATGCCTCCACAAATTCGCTAAATTCAGTAGCTTTTGCCTTCCAAGATACATTTACACAATGTTGAATGCTTTAAATGAATGAGCGTGAAGAGTGCTGGGCTGGAAAGTGATGATATGGGTGGTAGGGACTCCTCGGAGTAGAGGAGTAGAGTTTTACTATTATAACTGGGAGGCAAATAAAAAGGAGCTGAACGTGATCCATAATAAAAGAAGCACACACTCACAAAGCTCCGTACCAACTACATTAAAATGGAAATCATGATATCTGGAAATACGACTTAATTGGAAATCATTAAGTAATCTCATCAAACATCTTTCAGTGGGTGGCAGGGCTATGGCGGGAAAACGGCAATGCTTCTGGCACCTACTTAACTTGATTCCATGAAATTCACCCAACAGGCCTCCAGAGAAGATATTACTGCTCTGATATTACAAAGGGAAAAACAGCTATGGCGTCTCTAAAAAGCACAACGTTCTAGGACTGGAATGACTTGAAATCCACACATAAATTTCTGAGTGTTTTTTGCCATAAGGTACTTTCCACCTTACTGTAAAGCACATCCTAAAATTGCCTGCAATGCAAATGGATTATGTGCATCCAACAGGAAACAGCACAGGTTGAGAAGCTGTTACTTCATAGCTCATTGTGACCACTAGTGAAAAGTGTGGGGTCTCATCACTTTTGCCACCACGTTTTGCCTGTTGGTTTCTCCACAGTGTCAGGAGGATTTGACCAACTCCCTGTGGCTCAGGTTCGCTTATGCAGCCTGGTGGGGAAACCAGTGGGTATTGAAGACCTGCCTCTGGTGTGCCAGGAAGTTGTGCCTGCCGGCCACTCTGACTTGCGATCTTCCGCCTCAGTGTATGGCATCCTACACCTGGGTAATTAACACTGCCAGCATGATAAGAAGGTCCCTTCATCACTATTGCCACTAGTCCTTCCGACTCCTGTGCCCTGTTCCTTCTTTATTGGAACCCAAGAACGAGCAAACATAGTATTTTCAAACATCTCTCCCCCTTCCCTGGTACCACCAATATTCCACCATCCTAATTCCCTCAGAAGCATTCAGTCTCTCCATCCTGAGGTGGTGAAATCCCTCTAGGCATTTATAAGTATACCTGGACGTAAGAAATACAAGATACCGTTGTATTAACTAAATATAGTGTTGCTAAGTTCGTCCTTTTCCTTGGTTGATTTTATTTTATAAATAGGTATCACTGGCATTTTTCAAAATGCGGTAGGCACAGAGAGTATATATGATGGAATTACATCCTCCTTCCCTGCACTCAGCAACCGAGATCTTCCCCCTACGGGCACTCAAAGGTTTCATTGTCTGAAATATCAGCCTAAACGTAGTTTATGTTTAGTAAGCAACAACTGTAAATAGTCCCACCTCCAAACGGAGTGGATTTAGGTTTCACTTTTCCAAGGAAAATCCATCAAAGAATTTTTCCACGTACTTTAAAACCATCCCACGTATAGAATCCATTATTATTGATGGGGACAGGCCCGAGGGGCAGCGGCGGGGATTCCGGGGGACTGGGAGTGGGGGGTTGGGGTTACTCTTGGCTTTTTGCCCTCTCCTGCCGCCGGCTGCTCCAGTTTCTTTCGCTTTGCGGCGCGGTGGACAGGGTGAGCTCTCGGGACTGATGGCGGTTTTGGAAGAGGCCTGGGGCTAAGGACAGGCCAGGGCGGAGGGAGAGGCGGACCGGTGGCGTGGCTGGATCTGGGCGCGCTGTCGGACCTTCCACATCACCAGCTGCAGGCAGGCGTTTGCGTCCTCGCTGGAGTTGTGGCCGTCCTGGCTGTCCTGGATGATCTGTCCCAGGTAGTCGGCCGCGAGATTCCTGAGGGAGCGCTTGTAGGGGAAACCCAGGTAGTGCGGGAAGAGCACGGCCGTGTCCACCACGGTGCTGTGGATGAGCTTCAGGGCCAGCAGATCGCTCTCCAGGCTGTGCCCGATGAGGATGGTTTGGGCGCTGAAAAAGCTCAGCAGGATGGCTTGGACTTGGGGCAAGGTGATGCTCGTCTTGGCGACGTCGGCCTCGGTGACTCCGGAAAACCTGGTGTTGTAGTCCACGATCTCGTTGTCGGGCTTGACGAAGGTGTCGTACACCACTCGCATGTCGGCGTCCACCACGGTGACGCGGGTCAGCTCTAGGCCATGCGTGGTGTAGCACATCTCACAGTCCAAGGCGTAGATTCCTGGATAAGCGTCTCTGGACAACTCTTTCTTGAAGGTCTCCACGAAGCCATCGAGGCTCTCCTTGCGGCCGTCCCGCACGTGCTGCTTTGCCACCTGGCAGCCCACAGAGCCAGGAGCAGCTGCACAGCAGGTGTACTGGCTAACCCGGCCTCCAGCCACCTGGCTCGAGCGGACCCGCCCCCAGTGATAATAACACAACTGGTCGCGTACACAGCGGCCCGAGGAGGACACCAGGTACTCGGTGCCACAACGGCAGCAGACCCTGCAGCAGGAGTCGCCGGGCCCCTTCCCCTGGCCAGTGAAGAGGACGGCGCCTCCGGGCCGCTCGGGGTGCGGGAAGGGGTAGCCGTTCTCCTTGAGCTGGTCCTGGGTGAGCAGGAACTCCTGGAGGCGGCCGTACAGGGCGGCCCTGCTGAGGCCGGGCATGGAGCTGGGGGTCAGGCCCTTGAGTCTCTTGAGGGTGTTCAGGACCACGTTCAGGTACCTGTTCTTGTTGGGGCTGCAGTCGTAGGCCACCTTCTCCTCGTTCAGCGCCTTCTCCTCGGCCTCCTGCTTGGAGGCGCAGAACTTGAGACACTCTTCGGTGAACAGTTGGAGATAGCCTCGGCGGATGACGGTGGGGACTTGGCACCCAGACCTTCGGAGGATAATGGGTTTCTTCAAACTCGGTAAGGATGGACGACGGACGATTCGCTTAGAGCTGATGGTGGTGGTGGTCTTGCATGCCATCCCTGACCTGTTGCGCGTCTTCCCTGGCTGTCTGCCGACCTTGGAGCCACTGGAGCGTTGGCTGCTGCTGGCCACCCGGGTTCTCTTGGCATCTGTGTAACCTGTGACCAAGCAAGGGCTGGAAGAGTGGGCGATCGTCTTCCTATTCCTGGGGGCTGCGATGCGGACTCCCGAGGGCCTCTCTGACAGCCTTGGGGTGCCTGGCAAGCAGCAGGCCGATCCCCTCTGCGCAGGAAAGTAGCACGCCTCCGTCACCATCTTGGGCCACGCTGGGGGCACCGCCGGACCCCTATTCTGGGGCTCCGCCTGGATGTCCACAAATGCTGAGGCCTGGCTGTGCATCTGGGGCACCCGGAGCCTGAAGCTCTGGGCAGGCTGATGAGAGGGCAGTGGGAATTCTGGAGCCTCCAGGGCCGCCTCCTCGGCCACCTTCTTAGCTTCTGGGTACCCAGGTGGGAACCAGCAGGGAGCTGTGGCTCGCAACATCTTGCTGCCTTCGGGAGCACCGGCCTGGCTCTGCTCCGCTCCCAGCTGGCGGCTTGCCTCCAGGGCCGCCTCCTCGGCCACCTTCTTAGCTTCTGGGTACCCAGGTGGGAACCAGCAGTGAGCTGTGGCTCGCAACATCTTGCTGCCTTCGGGAGCACCGGCCTGGCTCTTCTCCGCTCCCAGCTGGCGGCTTGCCTCCAGGGCCGCCTCCTCGGCCACCTTCTTAGCTTCTGGGTATCCAGGTGGGAACCAGCAGGGAGCTGTGGCTCGCAACATCTTGCTGCCTTCGGGAGCACCGGCCTGGCTCTGCTCCTCTCCCAACTGGCGGCTTCAATGAGTGCCGCGGCCGCCACGCGTCGCCTTTATAGACGCACAGGGCAGAGTGGGTGGGACTTCTCCTTGATAGGTTGCTGCTTCAATCCAATCACACTGAGCCTCATCTTCCACCAGACTGCAGCTTGGGAATGCCCCAGGGGGTGCGCTAGCGGAATCAACTGGAACTCCTGGTTGCTAACCTTGGAGCTAGGTTGCTTTTCCTGAGTTAATTAACTGTCCGTGCAGGGCAGTCCTATAATGGCTACTGGAATTGGGCTACCTAGGATTAAATGAAGGTTCAGGGAGGTTGGGCAACTTGCTTGGGCCCACACAGCACCCCATGGAGCCAGGACTGATCCAGCAGTCTGCTGCATGCTGGAGGGCAGGATCTCTCTGGGGTTGCCTTTCCCTGCTCTGTGCACTCCTCCGCTGTGGGCAAATTGAGGACAGGAAGTGGACCGCACCCACTTCTCTCCCAGGACTCGGGCAATGTTCAACACAGGGGGTCTTCCAAAGGTTCATAGAAAATGCACATGCTGAAGAAACTATGCATGGATTTCCACTGGTTTGCACTCAAATAAACTTGTCCTAACTTCTTATCACCTTTCTGAACTAGATCTAGTTTGAGGCACTGAGAAGGATGAGACATCCACTGAAAAGGACTCCTATCAGAGCAACATGAATTCCACGAAAACTGCAGCAAGAGCAAACATCAAATTTCTGGTGAAGCTTGGGTGGAAGAATGAAGAAATCATTGATGTTTTCGGAAAAGCTGATAAGGACACTACTCCAAAGAAATGAACTCTCTACGAATGTATAGCTTGTTTCAAGAAGAGGTGAGAAGATGTGGAAGATGAATCCTGCAGTGGCTGTGAAAACCACTGTGCCCAGATCAGCTGCAGTTACGACGAGAGCTATCAGTGGAAATTTTAAACAGGAGGGATCACGATCCTGACGCATCCCTCTGACAGATGATAACCGGAAGTTGGAACATGGCTTTACCAATATGATCTCGAGGGCAAGGCATCATCAAAGCGGTGGCTACCAAGAGGTGGCAGTGGTCCAGTCAAAGGAAAAGGAGGCCAGTCAGGAGCCAACATCATGGCATCAGTGTTTTGGGACACTCAAGGCATTTTGCTTGCTGACTTTCTGAAGGGCCAAACATCTGCTTTTTAGGAGAGTGTTCTGAGAAGCTTAGATAAAGCTTTGGTAGAAACATGCTGGGAAAGTCTCACCAGATCCTTGTTCACCACCTCAGTGCTCTGCTCATTCCTCTCATCAAACAAGGGCAATTTTGTCAGTTTCAATGGGCAGTCCTTAGGAATTCACCTTACGGGCTGCTTTCATTCCTTCTAGACTCTTTTTGATTCCTAATTATACTAAGTCACCCTGCCTTGCTTGGAAAGATGAGAGAAAGTCTCCTTGCCTTGCTGGGACAGATGAGAGATGAGATCCTCCTCTTCTCTCCCAGGACAGAATGGTCAGACTTGAGTTTCCTTTCTCCTCACTCTTCTCCTCCTTGAGGGAGGTGCTGTACCGGACAGACCTACTCCCGTGTCTAGACACGGGTAGACTCATTTAAGATCCTCACAGGCAATCCTCCATGGGGTCAAAGGGGAAGGACTTATTTCTTCAGGGCTCAGTAGTCCACATCCTTACGCGCACCTTCACCAGCCCAGGGTGGGGTAGCGGTGGGTGAAAGGGCGTGGCTCAGAGCCCGCTTCTTCCGCTCGGGCGTATCCTGGGAGGAACCCTTGTCCAGTGAGCAGGTCTTCGTCTCCACCAAATTCCCTAGGGGGACATTTCTGGCAGCCCTTCTTGTTCAGCAGCTTACGGGGGTCAGGTGGACCTCTGCTGGTCACCAGCCTGAAGCCCTTTCTCCATTTCAGCTATTTTTGCAGTTGCCTAGGTGACTTTTGAACCTCATTACCCAGAACAGCAAACGGACGAGGGGTGAGAAAAGTGGCCGTCTGGGTTTGCAGCATAGTGCTGCCTCAGAGGAGTTGTGCAGTCTTCGGGTGTGTGAAACTTCACCTGGCTGATTTGTGGGAATGCCTCCACAAATTCGCTAAATTCAGTAGCTTTTGCCTTCCAAGATTCATTTACACAATGTTGAATGCTTTAAATGAATGAGCGTGAAGAGTGCTGGGCTGGAAAGTGATGATATGGGTGGTAGGGACTCCTCGGAGTAGAGGAGTAGAGTTTTACTATTATAACTGGGAGGCAAATAAAAAGGAGCTGAACGTGATCCATAATAAAAGAAGCACACACTCACAAAGCTCCGTACCAACTACATTAAAATGGAAATCATGATATTTGGAAATACGACTTAATTGGAAATCATTAAGTAATCTCATCAAACATTTTTCAGTGGGTGGCAGGGCTATGGCGGGAAAACGGCAATGCTTCTGGCACCTACTTAACTTGATTCCATGAAATTCACCCAACAGGCCTCCAGAGAAGATATTACTGCTCTGATATTACAAAGGGAAAAACAGCTATGGCGTCTCTAAAAAGCACAACGTTCTAGGACTGGAATGACTTGAAATCCACACATAAATTTCTGAGTGTTTTTTGCCATAAGGTACTTTCCACCTTACTGTAAAGCACATCCTAAAATTGCCTGCAATGCAAATGGATTATGTGCATCCAACAGGAAACAGCACAGGTTGAGAAGCTGTTACTTCATAGCTCATTGTGACCACTAGTGAAAAGTGTGGGGTCTCATCACTTTTGCCCCCACGTTTTGCCTGTTGGTTTCTCCACAGTGTCAGGAGGATTTGACCAACTCCCTGTGGCTCAGGTTCGCTTATGCAGCCTGGTGGGGAAACCAGTGGGTATTGAAGACCTGCCTCTGGTGTGCCAGGAAGTTGTGCCTGCCGGCCACTCTGACTTGCGATCTTCCGCCTCAGTGTATGGCATCCTACACCTGGGTAATTAACACTGCCAGCATGATAAGAAGGTCCCTTCATCACTATTGCCACTAGTCCTTCCGACTCCTGTGCCCTGTTCCTTCTTTATTGGAACCCAAGAACGAGCAAACATAGTATTTTCAAACATCTCTCCCCCTTCCCTGGTACCACCAATATTCCACCATCCTAATTCCCTCAGAAGCATTCAGTCTCTCCATCCTGAGGTGGTGAAATCCCTCTAGGCATTTATAAGTATACCTGGACGTAAGAAATACAAGATACCGTTGTATTAACTAAATATAGTGTTGCTAAGTTCGTCCTTTTCCTTGGTTGATTTTATTTTATAAATAGGTATCACTGGCAGTTTTCAAAATGCGGTAGGCACAGAGAGTATATATGATGGAATTACATCCTCCTTCCCTGCACTCAGCAACCGAGATCTTCCCCCTACGGGCACTCAAAGGTTTCATTGTCTGAAATATCAGCCTAAACGTAGTTTATGTTTAGTAAGCAACAACTGTAAATAGTCCCACCTCCAAACGGAGTGGATTTAGGTTTCACTTTTCCAAGGAAAATCCATCAAAGAATTTTTCCACGTACTTTAAAACCATCCCACGTATAGAATCCATTATTATTGATGGGGACAGGCCCGAGGGGCAGCGGCGGGGATTCCGGGGGACTGGGAGTGGGGGGTTGGGGTTACTCTTGGCTTTTTGCCCTCTCCTGCCGCCGGCTGCTCCAGTTTCTTTCGCTTTGCGGCGCGGTGGACAGGGTGAGCTCTCGGGACTGATGGCGGTTTTGGAAGAGGCCTGGGGCTAAGGACAGGCCAGGGTGGAGGGAGAGGCGGACCGGTGGCGTGGCTGGATCTGGGCGCGCTGTCGGACCTTCCACATCACCAGCTGCAGGCAGGCGTTTGCGTCCTCGCTGGAGTTGTGGCCGTCCTGGCTGTCCTGGATGATCTGTCCCAGGTAGTCGGCCGCGAGATTCCTGAGGGAGCGCTTGTAGGGGAAACCCAGGTAGTGCGGGAAGAGCACGGCCGTGTCCACCACGGTGCTGTGGATGAGCTTCAGGGCCAGCAGATCGCTCTCCAGGCTGTGCCCGATGAGGATGGTTTGGGCGCTGAAAAAGCTCAGCAGGATGGCTTGGACTTGGGGCAAGGTGATGCTCGTCTTGGCGACGTCGGCCTCGGTGACTCCGGAAAACCTGGTGTTGTAGTCCACGATCTCGTTGTCGGGCTTGACGAAGGTGTCGTACACCACTCGCATGTCGGCGTCCACCACGGTGACGCGGGTCAGCTCTAGGCCATGCGTGGTGTAGCACATCTCACAGTCCAAGGCGTAGATTCCTGGATAAGCGTCTCTGGACAACTCTTTCTTGAAGGTCTCCACGAAGCCATCGAGGCTCTCCTTGCGGCCGTCCCGCACGTGCTGCTTTGCCACCTGGCAGCCCACAGAGCCAGGAGCAGCTGCACAGCAGGTGTACATAGCATTAGATTCCAAAGGGCCGAGTCCCGCAAGACTGGCCTCACACACTAATAACAATGGGAAGCCCTACGTTGTTTTACCTGTGCTCCTCAGCAACTGGCTATAAATCAGGTTTCCACCACTCCCAGTTTTAGTTGCATTCATTTGCTGGAGGAGCTCACAGCACGCAGGGAAGCACTGACATTTCCCATTTTCTGTATTTTAGCGGATATTGCAAAAACTTCAGAAAAAACTTTTGGGCCCGGCATGTGGGGAGGGGCGCACTGCCTTCCAGGAAGTGTTATCCAGAAGCTCTCTAAACCCAGTCCTTTTGGGTTTTTATGGAGACCTCATTCTATAAGCATGATGGGTTAAACCATAGGCTATTGGTCATCAACTCAACCTGAGGCTCTCAACCCTCCCTGGAAATTGGGGTTGAGGATTTGCCATTCTCAGTCTGAGTAAAAGAATTTACACAAACGGAATTTTAAAACAGATTAGTATAACTGGAAACTTAACTAGACGATGGAATTATCTGGAGCCACACCTTGATATTCCTAACCCGAGCACCCTCATCCAATGAATGCTCCACCCAACTGGCTCCCAAGCCTCTACGGGGTTCCAGAGCAAAAGATTGATTCTACAACGCCTATCTCCACCTCTTCTTCAAAGTCTTTTCGCTTACACGGGTAATTCTTCAACTGCCATGCATCAGGGTCAGGGGGAGGGCTAGTTACCACAGAGGTCTGTGGATCTCCGGGGTTTGAGGGTGACAAGGATGCTGCTGGTGTCAAAACCACAACGTGGGAACCACAGAACCCCTAGTTGGTTTTCAGTGTTTCCGTGCGTTTAATTCATCATATCTTTGGCCAAGAAAACTTGTAAGTTCTCAGATTGTCCCTAAGGTGGTGCATGAAATCAAATCAGGAGAACAGTTTCCTACGAGGTGTAGCCTGGGAAAGTTGGGGGTGACTGATGGAAAGGAGGAGTGAAGCTCCGCCCTTTCCACTGCGAGGCTGCGCCCGAGGCTATTTAAACCCACCCTGGCTGGCCTGTACTCAGATCTTCGCAGAGCGGAGCAGCGGCCGGAGCGTTTGGCGGACTCTGCGTGGACTTGGAGCTCACAGCGTCTTGCGACTTGGAAGCGGATTCAGAGGACAGGACAGAACACTTGGGCAAGTGAATCTCTGTCTGTCTGTCTGTCTGTCTGTCTCATTGGTGGGTTTATTTCCATTTTCTTAAGGACCACATACCTCACGTCCCACACACACAAACACACACGCACACACACATGCACACACACACACACACACACACACACACTCTCCTTCATTCTGCGGGTTAGGAAATTAGTAGAGGTCTCTGGGAGCTGCAGGTTTCCTAATCATGTCTGCACCTAAGAACACTAGGGTCTTGTCTGGCTCTTCTTATGAACGGTCCCCCAGCCCGGACTCCCCAAGATCCATGCGAGCCTCACCCAGCTTCTCCCTCTCCCCTCTCTGAAACTCAGACTTAAGAGGAAGCTCCTCACCAGGGATCCAGAGCTACCATTCACCATCCCCTAGGGCTTCACCACACTCACCTCTGTCATCACCAGTATCCCACAATCTCCCATGTCCCTGTCCTCTCCGTGATGGGCAATCAATGAAGCCATTGGGCTCTCCCTTGTCCTCCTCTGAGGATTCTTCAGAGTCACCACGTTCATCAGTAATATACCACATGTTCCTACTGCCATCACCCAGCAGCTCACCCCCAGCTCTCGGGGGGTCTCCTGGGTCTCCCAGCTACTCTCCAAACAACCCCAGATTTCAGCTGGAGTCAGCCCCCCACACCCAGGAATCACCTACAAACTCACGAGCCTCACGGTGCTCCTCCCCTATGTCTTTCATCTCTTCACCCCCAGGCCTCAGGGACTCTCCTGTGGCTCCCAGTTACTCTCAAGCCATCCCTAGGTTCCTGCGGGAGTCAGCCCCATGCACCCAGGAGTCCCCCAGAGACTCACAGGTCTCGGGAGAATATGAGCGGTCCCCCAGCCCTGACACCTCAAGATTCATGCCTGCCTCACCCAGCATCTACCTCTCCCCTCCCAGGAACTCAGACCCAAGGGGCAGCTCCTCACAAGGGATGTGGAAGTACTCTACATCATCCCGCAGGGCTTCACCACTCTCACATCCGTCATCGACAGAATTCCACAACTTTACATTTCCCTTTCCTAACCAAGCAGGACAATCACTCACGTCATTGTTTTCTCCCGTGTCCTCCTCGGGAGATTCCTCACAGTCACCCATTCATCAATAATATACCATATGTTCTTACTGCCATCATGAAGCAGCTCACCCCCAGCCACCAATGACTCTCCTGTCTGTCCCAGCTACTCTCCACCTACGCCCAGATTTCAGCGGGCGTCGGTATCCCACACCCCAGAAACACCTACAAACTCACAGATCTCAGTGAGATCCTCGCCAGTCTCTCTCACGTCTTCACCCCCAGCCCTTACGGACCCTCCAGTCTCTCCCAGCTACTCTCCAAGCACGCCCACATTTCAGCGTGGGTCAGATCCAGGAACCCAGGGATCACCACCAAGCTCACCACTTTCACTGTGTTACTCCCCAGTCTCTAGCACGTCTTTATCTCCAACCCTCAGGGATTCTCCTGTCTGTCCCAGCTACTCTCCAACCACGCTCACATTTCAGCGGGAGTCCGTTGCAGGCACCCAGAAATCACCACCAAACTCACCAACTTCACTGCGTTACTCCCCAGACTCTCTCATGTCTTCACCAGCCCTCAGGGACTCTCCTGTCTGTCCCAGCTACTCTCCAACAACGCCCAGATTTCAGCTGGAAGCAGTTCCTTGCACCCCGGAATCAACACCAAACTCACCAATTTCACTCAATTACTCTCCAGTCTCTCTCATGTCTTCACCAGCCCTCTGGGACTCTCCCGTCTGTCCCAGCTACTCCCCAACAACACCCAGATTTCAGCTGGAAGCAGTTCCCTGCACCCCGGAATCAACACCAAACTCACCAATTTCACTCAATTACTCTCCAGTCTCTCTCATGTCTTCACCAGCCCTCAGGGACTCTCCCGTCTGTCCTACCTACTCTCCAACCACGCTATGTACAGTATATAATGTATTTTTGGTTTACTTTGATATTTTATGTACAGTATATAATATAAATTAAGTGTGCTTTTATATTTTATGTACAGTATATAATATATATTTGGTGTACTCTGGTATTTTATGTACAGTATATAATACATATTTTGTGTATTTTCACATTTTATGTACAGTATATAATATATATTTGTAGTACTTTTATACTTTCTGTACAGTATATAATATATATTTGGTGAACTTTGACACTTTATGTACAGTATATAATATAGATTTCGTGCCCTGTGATATTTTATGTACAGTATATAATATATATTTGGGGTATTTTGATATTTTATATACAGTATATAATATATATTTGGTGTACTGTGATATTTTATGTACAGTATAAAATATATATTTGGTGTACTGTGATATTTTATGTACAGTATATAATGTATATTTGGTGTACTTTGATATTTTATGTACAGTATATAATATATATTTGGTGTGCTTTGATATTTTATATACATTACATAATATACATATGGTGTACTTTGATATTTTATGTACAGTATATAACATATATTTTGTGTATGTTCATATTTTATGTACAGTATTTTATATATATTTGGTGTACTTTTATATTTTATGTACAGTATATAATATATATTTACTTCAGTTTGATATTTTATGTACAGTTTAAAATACATATTTGGTGAACTTTTATATTTTTTGTTCAGTATATAATATACACTTGGTGTCGTTTGATATTTCATGTACAGTATATGATATATATTTTGTGCATTTTCACATTTTATGTACAGTGTATAATATACAATTGGTGTACTTTGATATCTTATGTAGAGTATATAATACTTATTTGATGTACTGTGATATTTTGTGTACAATATATCATGTATATTTGGTGTACTTTGATATTTTATGTACAGTATATAATATATATTTTGTGTATTTTAACATTTTATGTACAATATATAATATATATTGGGTGTACATATATTTTAAGACAGTATATAATATATATTTAGTGAAGTTTCATATTTTATGTACAGTATATAATACATATTGGGTGAACTTTGACATTTTATGTGCAGTGTATAATATACATTTGGACTCCTTTGACATTTTATGTACAGAATGTAATATATATTTAGGGTATCTTGATATTTTATTTACAGTATATAATATATATGGTATACTCTGTTATGTTATGTACAGTATAAAACATATTTCGTGTATTTTGATATTTTAAGTACAGTAGATAATATATATTTGGTATACATAAAAATTTAATTTAGAGTATATAATATTCATTTGGTGTAATTTCATATTTTATGTACAGTATATAATATATATTTGGTGAATTTTGATATTTTATGTACAGTATATAATATATATTTTGTGTACTTTGCTATTTTATGTACAGTATATAATATTCATTTGGTGTACTTTGATATTTTAGGTAAAGTAGAAAATATATATTTGGGGTACTTTGATACTTTATGAACAGTATATAACATATATTTGTTGTGCTGTGATATTTTATGTACAGTATATAATATATGTTTGGGGTACTGTGATATTTTATGTACAGTATATAAAGTATATTTGGTGTACTTTGATATTTTATGTACAGTATATAATATATGTTTGGTGTCCTATGATATTTTATCTACATTTTAAAATATATATATGGTATAATTTGACACTTTTTGTACAGTAGATAATATATATTTTTTGTATTTTCATTTTTTATGTAGAGTATATGATACTTATTTGGTCTACTTTAATATTTTATGTTCAGTATGTAATACATATTTAGTTTAATTTGATATTTTATGTACAGTATATAGTATGTATTTGGTGTACTTTGATATTTAGTGTACAGTATATAATAAATATTTAGTGTACTTTGATATTTAATGTACAGAATATAATAAATATTTAGTGTACTTTGATATTTTATGTACAGTATATAAGTTTGGTGTAGTTTGATATTTTATGTGCAGTATATGATATATATTTGGTGAAATTTGATATTTTATTTGCAGTATATAATATATATTTGGTGAAATTTGATATTTTATGCACACTATACAATATATATTTGGTGAAATTTGATATTTTATGTACAGTATATAATATATATTTGTTGTTCTTTGCTATTTTATGTACAGTATATAATATATATTTGGTGGAACTTGATATTTTATGTACAGTATATCATATATATTTGGTTAAGTTTGATATTTTATGTACAGTATGTAATATATATTTGGTGAAATTTGATATTTTATGTACATTATATGATATATATTTGGTGTACTTTGATATTTTATGTACAGTATATAATATATATTTGGAGTATTTGATATTTCATATAAGGTATATAATATATATTTGGTATACTTTGATATTTTATGTACAGTATATAATATATATTTGCTGTACTTTGATATTTTTTGTACAGTATATAACATATGTTTGGTGAAATTTGATATTTTATGTACAGAATATAATATATATTTGGTGAAGTTTGATGTTTTGTGTTCAGTATGCAATATATATATGGTGTACTTTATTATTTTCTATACAGTATATAACATGTATTTGGTGTACTTTGATATTTTATATACAGTACATAGTATATATTTAGTGTACTTTGATATTTTATGTACAGTATATAATATATATTTGGTGAAGTTTGATATTTTATGTGCAGTGTATAATATATATTTGGTCAAATTTGATATTTTATGTAGAGTATATAATATATATTTGGTGTACTTTGACATTTTCTGTATATTATATAACATATATTTGTTAAGTATGATATTTTATGTGCAGTATATCATATATATTTGGTAAAGTTTGATATTTTATGTGCAGCATATAATATATATTTGGTGAATTTCGATATTTTATGTACAATATACAATATATATTTGGTGTAGTTTGATATTTAATGTTCAGTATATAATATATATTTAGTGTACTTTGATATTTTATGTACAGTATATAATAGAAGTTTGGTGTGCTTTAATATTTCATGTGCAATATATGACATATATTTGGTGAAATTTGATATTTTATTTGCGGTATATAATATATATTTGGTGAAATTTGATATTTTATGCGCACTATATAACATATATTTGGTGAAATTTGATATTTTATGTACAGTATATAATATATATTTGGTGTACTTTGATATTTCATGTACAGTATATAATACATATTTGGTGGAACTTGATATTTTATGTACAGTATATCATATATATTTGGTGAAGTTTGATATTTTATGTACAGTATGTAATATATATTTGCTGAAATTTGATATTTTATGTACAGTATATAATATATATTTGGAGTACTTTCATATTTTATGTACAGTATATAATATGTATTTGGAGTATTTGATATTTTAAATACGGTATATAATATATATTTGGCATACTTTGATATTTTATGTACGGTATATAATATCTATTTGGTGTACTTTGATATTTTATGTACAGTATATAATATATATTTACTGTACTTTGATATTTTATATGCAGTATATTATATATATTTGGTGAAGTTTGGAATTTTTTCTGCTGTATATAATATATATTTGGTGAAATATGATATTTTATGTACAGTATATTATATATATTTTGTGTCCTTTGATATTCAATGTCCAGTATATAATATATATTTAGAGTACTTTGATATTTTATGTATAGTATATAATATATATTTGCTGTCCTTTGATATTTTTTGAACAGTATATAACATATGTTTGGTGAAATTTGTTACTTTATGTACAGAATATAATATATATTTGGTGAAGTTTGATATTTTATGTTCAGTATACAATATATATATGGTGTACTTTGATATTTTCTGTACAGTATATAACATGTATTTGGTGTACTTTGATATTTTATGTACAGTACATAATATATATTAAGTGTAGTTTGATATTTTATGTACAGTATATAATATATATTTGGTGAAGTTTGATATTTTATGTGCAGTATATAATAATTATTTGGTGAAATTTGATATTTTATGCAGAGTATATAATCTATATTTGGTGTACTTTGATTTTTTATATACAGTATAAAATATATACATGGTGTAATTTGACATTTTCTGTACAGTATATTACATATATTTGGTAAAATATGATATTTTCTGAACAGTATATAATATATTTTGGTGAAGTTTGATATTTTATGTACAGTGTAAAATACATTTTTGTTGAAATTTGATATTTTATGTACAGTATATAATATATATTTGTTGTACTTTGATATTTTATGAACAGTATGTAATATATATTTGGTGTACTTTGATAATTTATGTACAGTATATGATATATATTTTGTGTAGTTTGATATTTTATGTGCAGTATATAATATATATTTGGTGTACTTTCATATTTTGTGTACAGTATATAATACATATTTGGTGTACTTTGATATTTTATGTACAGTATATAATATTTATTCGGTGTACATTCACATTTTATGTACAGTATATGATATATATTTGGTGTAATTTGATATTTTATGTACAGTATATAACATATATTTGGTGTACTTTGATATTTTCTGTGAAGTATATAACATGTATTTGGTGTACTATGATATATTACGTACAGTACATAATAGATATTTGGTGAAGTTTGATATTTTTTGTGCAGTATATAATATATATTTGGTGTACTTTGATATTTTATGTACAGTATATAATATATATTTGGTGTACTTTGATATTTCATGTGCAGTATATGATATATATTTTCTGAATTATCATATTTTATGTACAGTATATAATATATATTTGGTGAAAATTGGTATTTTATGTACAGTATACAATATATATTTGGTGTACTTTGATATTTTATGTGCAGTATATAATATATATTTTGTGAAATTGTATATTTTATGTACAGTATAAAATATATATTTGGTATACATTGATATTTAATGTACAGTATATAATACATATTTAGTGTTCTTTGATATTTAATGTACAGAATATAATAAATATTTAGTGTACTTTGATATTTTATGTACAGTATATAAGTTTAGTGTAGTTTGATATTTTCTGTGCAGTATATGATATATATTTGGTGAAATTTGATATTTTATTTGCAGTATATAGTATATATTTTGTGAAATTTGATATTTTATGCACACTATATAATATATATTTGGTGAAATTTGATACTTTATGTACTGTATATAACATATTTTTGGTGTAATTTGCTATTTTATGTACAGTATATAATATATATTTGGTGGAACTTGATATTTTATGTACAGTATATCATATATATTTGTTGAAGTTTGATATTTTATGTACAGTATGTAATGTATATTTGATGAAATTTGATATTTTATGTAGATTATATGATATATATTTGGTGTACTTTGATATTTTATGTACAGTATATAATATATATTTGGAGTATTTGATATTTTATATACAGTATATAATATATATTTGGTATACTTTGATATTTTATATACAGTATATAATATATATTTGGTGTACTTTGATATTTTATGTATAGTATATAATATATATTTGGTGTACTTTGATATTTTTTGTACAGTATATAAAATATGTTTGCAGAAATTTGATATTTTATGTACAGAATATAATATACATTTGGTGAAGTTTGATATTTTATGTTCAGTATGAAATATACATATGGTGTACTTTATTATTTTCTGTACAGTATATAACATGTATTTGGTGTACTTTGATATTTTATGTACAGTACATAATATATATTTAGTGTACTTTGATATTTTGTGTACAGTATTATAATATATATTTGGTGAAGTTTGATATTTTATGTGCAGTGTATAATATATATTTGGTGAAATTTGATATTTTATGTAGAGTATTTAATATATATTTGGTGTACTTTGATATTTTATGTACAGTATACAATATATATATGCTGTACTTTGATATTTTCTGTACAGTATATAACATATATTTGAGAAAATATGATATTTTATGTACAGCATGTAATATATATTTGGTGAAGTTTGATATTTTATGTACAGTATATAATATATTTTTGTTGAAATTTGATGTTTTATGGACAGTATATAATATATATTTGGAGTAATTTGATATTTTAAGTACAGTATATAATATATATTTGGTGGAACTTGATATTTTATGTACAGTATATCATATATATTTGGTGAAGTTTGATATTTTATGTACAGTATGTAATATATATTTGGTGAAATTTGATATTTTATGTACATTATATGATATATATTTGGTGTACTTTGATATTTTATGTACAGTATATAATATATATTTGGAGTATTTGATATTTCATATACAGTATATAATATATATTTGGTATACTTTGATATTTTATGTACAGTATATAATATATATTTGCTGTACTTTGATATTTTTTGTACAGTATATAACATATGCTTGGTGAAATTTGATATTTTATGTACAGAATATAATATATATTTGGTGAAGTTTGATATTTTGTGTTCAGTATGCAATATATATATATGGTTTACTTTATTATTTTCTATACAGTATATAACATGTATTTGGTGTACTTTGATATTTTATATAGAGTACATAATATATATTTAGTGTACTTTGATATTTTATGTACAGTACATAATACATATTTGCTGAAGTTTGATATTTTTTGTGTAGTATATAATATATATTTGGTGTACTTTGATATTTTATGTACACTATACAATGTATATATCGTGTACTTTGACGTTTTCTATACAGTATATAACATATATTTGTTAAAATATGATGTTTTATGTACAGTATATAATATACATTTGGTGAAGTTTGATATTTTATGTACAGAATGTAATATATATTTGGTGAAGTTTGATATTTTATGTACAGTGTATAATATATTTTTGTTGAAATTTTATATTTTATGTTCAGTATATAATATATATTTTGTGTACTTTGATATTTAATGTAGAGTATATAATATATATTTAGTGTGCTTTGATATTGTATGTACGGTATATCAAAAAAGTTTGGTGTACTTTGATGTGTTATGTGTAGTATATGATATATATTTGGTGAAATTTGATATTTTATTTGCAGTATATAATATATATTTGGTGAAATTTGATATTTTATGCGCAGTATATAATATATATTTGGTGAAATTTAATATTTTATGTACAGTATATAATATATATTTGGTGTAATTTGATATTTTATGTACAGTATATAACATATATTTGGTGAAACTTGATATTGTTTGTACAGTATATCATATATATTTCTTGAAGTTTGGTATTTTATCTACCGTATATAATATGTATTTGGTGAAATCTTATATTTTATGTACAATATATAATATATATTTGGTGTACTTTGGCATTTTATGTACAGTATATAATATATATTTGTTGTACTTTGATAAATTATGTACAGTATATAATATATATTTGGTGTACTTTGATATTTTATGTGCTGTATATGATATATATTTGGTGAAGTATCATATTTTATGTACAGTATATAATATATATTTGGTGAAAATTGGTATTTTATGTCCAGTATATAATATATTTTTGGTGTACTTTGATATTTTAAGTGCAGTATATAATATATATTTGGTGTACTTTGATATTTTTTGTACATTATATGATATATATTTCGTGAACTTTGATATATTTGTACAGTATATAACATATATTTGGTGTACTTGGTATTTTATGTACACTATATAATATGTATTTGGTGTACTTTCATATTTTATGTACAGTATATCATATATATTTAGTGAAGTTTGATATTTTATGTGCAGTATATAATATGTGTTTGGTGAAATTTGACATTTTATGAACAGTATATAACATACATTTGGTGAAATTTGATATTTTATGTATACTGTATAATATATATTTTGTGAAATTTGATATTTTATGAACAGTATATAATATGTATTATGTGTACTTGGTATTTTATGTACAGTACATAATATATATTTGGTGTATGTTGAAATTTTATGTACAGTATATAACATGTATTTGGTGAAGTTTGATAATTTATGTATAGTATATAATATATACCTGGTGAAATTTGATATTTTATGTAGAGTATTTAATATGTATTTGGTGTACTTTGATATTTTATGTACAGTATATAATATATATTCGTGTACTTTGATATTATATGTACAGTATATAATATATATTTGGTGTATATTATATTTTATGTGCAGTATATGATATATATTTGGTGAAGTTTTATATTTTATGTTCACTATAGAATATATATTTGGTAAAATTTGATATTTTATGTATAGTATATAATATAAATTTGGTGAAGTTTGATATTTTATGTAGAGTATGTAATATATTTTTGGTGAAGTTTGATATTTTATGTGCAGTATATAATATATATTTGGTGAAATTTGATATTTTATGTGCAGTATATAATATATATTTGGTGAAATTTTATATTTTATATACAGTATGTAATATATGTTTGGTGTACTTTGATATTTTATGTACAGTACATTATATATATTTGGAGAAATTTGATATTTATGTGCAGTGTATAATATGTATTTGGTGTACTTTGAAATTTTATATACAGTATATAATACACATTTGGTGAAATTTGATATTTTATGTACAGTACACAGTATATATTTGGTGAAATTTGATACTTTATGTACATTATATAATATGTATTCGGTGAAATTTAATATTTTATGTACAGTATATAATATATATTTGGTGACATTTGATATTTTATGTACAGTATATAATATATATTTGCTGTAGTTTGATATTTTATATATAGTATATAATATATATTAGGTGTATTTTGATATTTTATGTACAGAATATAGTATAAATTTGGAGAAATTTGATATTTTATGTACAGTATATAGTATATATTTGGTGTTCTTTGATATTTTATATACAGTATACAGTATGTATTTTTGAAATTTGATATTTTATGTACAGTATATAATATATATTTGGTGAAGTTTGATTCATTATGTACAGTATACAATATATATATGGTGCACTTTGACATTTTCTGTACAGTATATAACATATATTTGGTGAAGTTTGATATTTTAAGTACAGTATATAATATATATTTGGTGAAGTTTGATATTTAATGTACAGTATATAATACATTTTTGGTAAAGTATGATATTTTATGTGCAGTGTATAATATATATTTGGTGAAATTTGATATTTTATGTACAGTGTAGAATATGTATTTGGTGTACTTTGATATTTTATATACAGTATTTAACATATATTTGGTGTACTTTGATATTTTATGTACAATATTTAATGTATATTTGGTGAAGTTTGATATTTTATGTGCAGTATATGTTATATATTTGGTGAAGTTTGATATTTTATGTGCAGTATATAATATATATTTGGTGTACTTTGATATTTTATGTACAGTATATTACATATATTTGGAGTACTTTGATATTTTATGTACAGTATATAATATATATTTGGGGTAGTTTGATATTTTATGTGCAGGATATAACATATATGTGGTGAAGTTTGATATTTTATGCAAAGTATATAATATCTATTTGGTGAAATTTGGGATTTTATGTACAGTATATAACATATATTTGGTGTACTTTGATATTTTATGTAGAGTAAACAATATATATATGGTGTACTTTGACATTTTCTGTACAGTATATAACATATATGTGGTGAAAGATGATATTTTATGTACAGTATGCAATATATGTTTAGTGAATATTGATACTTAATGTACAGTATTTAATATATATTAGGTGAAATTTAATATTTTATGTGCAGTATATAATATATGTTTGGTGTTCTATGATATTATGTGTACAGTATATAATATATATTTGGTGTTGTTTGATATTTTATGAACAGGATATAATATATATTTGGTGAAGTTTGATATTTTATGTTCAGTATGCAATATATATACGGTGTAAATTGATATTTTCTGTACAGCACTTTACATATAGTTGGTGTACTTTGATATTTTATGTACAGTATATAATATATATTTAGTGTACTTTGATACTTCATGTACAGTATATAATATATATTTGGTGAAGTTTGATATTTTATGTACAGTATATAATATATGTTTGGTGAAATTTGATATATTATGTACAGTATATAATATATATTTGGTATACTTTGATATTTTATGTACAGATTATTGTATATATTTTGGGAAATGTGATATTTTATGTACAGTGTATAATATATATTTGGTGTACTTTGATATTTTATATACAGGATATAATAAATATTTGGTGAAATTTGATATTTTATGTACAGTATATAGTACATATTTGGTGAAACTTGATATTTTATGTACGTTATATAATATACATTTGGTGAAATTTGATATTTTATGTACATTATATAATATATATTTGGTGAAATTTGATATTTTATGTACAGTATATAATACATATTTGGTGAAATTTGATATTTTATGTACATTATATAATATACATTTGGTGAAATTTGATATTTTATATACAGGATATAATATATATTTGGTGAAATTTGATATTTTATGTACAGTATATAGTATATATTTGGTGAAATTTGATATTTTATGTACATTATATAATATATATTTGGTGAAATTTGATTCATTATGTATAGTACATAATATATATTTGGTGCAATTTGACATTTTATGTACAGTATATAATATATATTTGGTGAAATTTGATATTTTATGTACAGTATATAAAACATTTTTCGTGAAGTTTGATATTTTCTGTGCTGTAGATAATATATATTTGGTGAAATTTGATATTTTATATACAGTGTATAATACATATTTGGTGAAGTTTGATATTTTATGTTCAGTATACTATATATATGGTGTACTTTGATATTTTCTGCACAGTATATAACATGTATTTGGTGTACTTTGATACTTTAAGTACAGAATATAATATATATTTAGTGTACTTTGATACTTCATGTACAGTATATAATATATATTTGGTGAAGTTTGATATTTTATGTGCAGTATATAATATATATTTGGTGAAATTTGATATTTTATGTACAGTATGTAATATATATTTGGTGTACTTTGAAATTTTATGTACAGTTTATTATATATACTTGGAGAAATTTGATATTTTATGTACAGTGTATAATATATATTTGGTGTACTTTGATATTTTATATACAGGATATAACATATATTTGGTGAAATTTGATATTTTATGTACAGTATACCGTATATATTTGGTGAAATTTGATATTTTACGTACATTATATAATATATATTTGGTGAAATTTGATATTTTATGTACAGTATATAATATATATTTGGTGAAATTTGATATTTTATGTATAGTATATAATACATTTTTGGTGAAGTTTGATATTTTCTGTGCAATATATAATATATATTTGGTGAAATTTGATATTTTATGTACAGTGTATAATATATATTTGGCGAAATATGATATTTCATGTACAGTATGTAATATATGTTTGCTGTATTTTGATATTTTATATGCAGCAGATTATATATATTTGGAGAAATTTGATATTTTATGTACATTGCATAATATGTATTTCATGTACTTTGATATTTTATATACAGTATATAATATATATTTGGTGAAATTTGATATTTTATGTGCAGTATATTCTATATAATTGGTGAAATTTGATATTTTATGTACATACATATTTGGTGAAATTTGATATTTTATGTAAAGTATATAATATTTATTTGGGGTAACTTGATATTTTATGTACAGTATATAGTATATATTTGCTGTAGTTTGATATTTTTTGTACAGTATATAATATATATTTGGTGAAGTTTGATATTTTATCTACAGTATATAGTATATATTTGGAGAAATTTGATATTTTATGTACAGTATATAGTATATATTTGGTGTTCTTTGATATTTTATATACAGTATACAATATATATTTGGTGAAATTTGATATTTTATGTACAGTATGTAATATATATTTGGTGTACTTTGATATTTTATATGCAGTATATGATATATATTTGGTGTACTTTGGTATTTTTGTAAAGTGTATAACATATGTTTTTTGAAATTTGATATTTTATATTCAGAATATAATATATATTTGGTGAAGTTTGATATTTTATGTTCAGTATACAATATATATATGGTGTACTTTGATATTTTCTGTACAGTATATAACTCGTATTTGGTGTAATTTTATATTTTATGTACGGTAAATAATATATATTTAGTGTACTTTGATATTTCATGTACAGTATATAATATATATATGGTGAAGTATGATATTTTATGTACAGTATATAATATATATTTGGTGTACTTTGAAATTTTAAGTACTGTATATAATATATATTTGGTGTACTTTGGTATTTTATGTGCATTATATGATATATATTTGGTGAAGTTTGATATTTTATGTACAGTGTATAATATATATTTGGTGAAATTTGATATTTTATGTACAGAATATAATATATATTTGGTGAAGTTTGATATTTTATGTTCAGTATACAATGTATATATTGTGTACTTTGACATTTTCTGTACAGTATATAACATATATTTGGTGAAATATAATATTTTATGTACAGTATATAGTATATATTTGGTGAAGTTTGAAATTTTACTTACAGTATATAATATATACTTGGTGAAATTTGATATTTTATGTACAGTGTATAATATATATTTGGTGTACTTTGATATTTTATGTACTGTATATAATATATATTTGCTGTAGTTTGATATTTTATGTGCAGTATATAATATATATTTGGTGAAATTTCAAATTTTATGTGCAGTATATAATATATATTTGGTGAAGTTTGATGTTATATGTACAGTAAACAATATATATATGGCGTACTTTGACATTTTCAGTACAGTATATAACATATATGTGGTGAAATATGATATTTTATGTACAGTAAGTAATATATATTTAGTGAAGTTTGATATTTTATGTACAGTATTAAAATATATATTTGGTGAAATTTGATATTTTATGTACAATATAAAATATATAATTGGTGTTCTTTGATATTTTGTGTACAGTATATAATATATATTTGGTGTACATTGATATTTTATGTACTGTATATAATATATATTTGGTGAAGTTTGATATTTTATGTTCAGTATACAATGTATATATGGTGTAGTTTGACATTATCTGTACAGTATATAACATATATTTTCTGAAATATGATATTTTATCTACAGTATATAATATATATTTGGTGAACTTTGATATTTTATGTGCAGTATATGATATATATTTGGCGAAGTTTGATATTTTATGTGCAGTATATAATATATATTTATTGAAATTTGAAATTTTTTTTACAGTATATATTTGGTGTACTTTCATATTTTACGTACAGTATATAAAATATATTTGGTGTACTTTGATATTTTATGTACAGTATATAACATATATTTGGTGTACCTTCATATTTTATGTACAGTATATAACATATATTTGCTGAACTTTGATATTTTATGTGCAGTATGTGATATATATTTGGTGAAGTTTGATATTTTATGTGAAGTATATACTATATATTTGGTGAACTTTGATATTTTTTGTACAGTATATAATATATATTTGGTGTACTTTGATATTTTATGTACAGTATGTAATATATATTTGGTGTACTTTGATATTTTATGTACAGTATATGATATATATTTGGTGTACTTTGATATTTTATGTACGGTATATGATATATATTTGGTGTACTTTGATATTTTATGCACTGTATATAATATATATTTGGGGTACTTTGATATTTTATGTGCAGTATATGATATATATTTGTTGAAGTTTGATATTTTATGTACGGTATGTAATATATATTTGGTGAACTTTGATATTTTATATGCAGTATATGATATATATTTGATGAATTTTGATATTTTATGTGCAGTATATAATATATATTTGGTGAAATTTGATATTTTATGTACAGTATATAATATATATTTGGTGTTCTTTGATATTTTATGTACATTATATAATATATATTTGGTGTACATTTATATTTTATGTACTGTATATAATATATATTTGGTGTACTTTGATATTTCATGTACAGTGTATAATATATATTTGGTGTGCTTTTATATTTTATGTGCAGTATTTGATATATATTTGGTGAAGTTGGATATTTTATGAGCAGTATATAATGTATATTTGGTGAAATTTGATATTTTATGTACAGTATGTAATATATATTTGGTGTAATTTGATATTTTATGTGCACTATATTATATATTTGGTGAAATTTGATATTTTACGTAGAGTTTATAACATATATTTGGTGTACTTTGATATTTTATGTACAGTATATAGTGTATATTTGGTGAAATTTGATATTTTATGTACAGGATATAATATATATTTGTGAAACGTGATATTTTATGTACAGTATATAATATATATTTGATGAAATTTGAAATTTTATTCACAGTATATAATATATATTTGCTGTAGTTTGATATTTTATGTACAGTATATAATGTATATTTGATGAAATTTGATATTTTCTGTACAGTATAATGTATATATTTGTTGAAATTTGACATTTTATGTACAGTATATAGTATATATGGTGAAATTTGATATTTTATGTACACTATACAATATATATTTGGTGTACTTTGATATTTTATGTACAGTTTATGATATATATTTGGTGTACTTTCATATTTTATGTACAGTATACAATATATATGGTGTACTTTCAAATATTCTGTACAGTACATAACATATATTTGGTGAAATATGATATTTTATGTACTGTATATAATATATATTTGGTGAAGTTTGATATTTTATGTACAGTATATAATACATTTTTTGTGAAGTTTGATATTTTCTCTGCAGTATATAGTATATATTTGGTGAAATTTGATATTTTATGTACAGTGTAGAATATATATTTGGTGAAATTTGATATTTTATGTGCAGTATGTAATATATATTGGGTGAACTTTGATATTTTATGTACAGTATACTATATATATTTGTAGAAATTTGATATTTTATGTACAGTGTATAATATGTATTTGGTGTACTTTGATATTTTATATACATAATATAGTATATGTTTGGTGAAATTTGATATTTTTTGTACAGTATATAGTATATATTTGGTGAAATTTGATATTTTATGTACAGTATACTATATATATTTGGTGAAATTTGATATTTTATGTAATGTATATAGTATATATTTGGTGTTTTTGATATTTTATATACAGTTTACAATATATATTTGGTGAAATTTGATATTTTATGTATAGTATATAATATATAATTTGTGTACTTTGATATTTTGTGTACAGTTTATAATATATATTTAGTGTACTTTGATATTTTATGTACAGTGTATAATACGTATTTGGTGAAGTGTGATATTTTATGTACAGTATTTAATATATATTTGGTGTACTTTGGTATTTTATGTTCTGTATATAATATATATTTGGTGTACTTTGATATTTTATGTGCAGTATATGATATATATTTGTTGAAGTTTGATATTTTATGTACAGTATATAATATATATTTGGTGAAATTTGATATTTTATGTACAGAATATAATATATATTTGGTGATGTATGATATTTCATATTCAGTATACAATATATATATGGTGTACTTTGACCTTTTCTGTACAATATATAACATATATTTGGTGAATGTGATATTTTATGTACAGTATATAATACATATTTGGAGAAATTTGATATTTTATGTACAGTATATAAAATATGTTTGGTGTACTTTGATATTTTATGTACAGTATATAATATATATTTGGTGTACTTTGATATATTATGTAGTGCATATAATATATATTTGGTGTACTTTGATATTTTATGGTCAGCATATGATATATATTTGGTGAAGTTTGATATTTTACGTGCAGTATATAGTATATATTTGGTGAAATTTGATATTTTATGTACAGTATATAATATATGCTTGGTGAAATTTCATATTTTATGTACAGTATGTAATATGTATTTGGTGTTCTTTGATATTTTATGTACAGTATATTATATATATTTGTAGAAATTTGTTATTTTATGAACAGTATATAATATATATTTGGTGAAGTTTGATATTTTATGTTGAGTATACAATATATATGGTGTAATTTGATATTTTCTGTACACTATATAACATGTATTTGTTGTTCTTTGATATTTTATGTACAGTATATAATATATATTTAGTGTACTTTGATATTTTATGCACAGAATACAATATATATTTGGTGAAGTTTGATATTTTATGTGCAGTGTATAATATATATTTGGAGAAATTTGAAATTTTATGGGCAGTATATAATATATATTTGGTGAAGTTTTATATTTTATGTACAGTAAACAATATAAATATGGTGTACTTTGACATTTTCTGTACAGTATATAACATATATGTGGTGAAATGCGATATTTTATGTACAGTATGTAATATATATTTAGTGAAGTTTGATATTTTATGTACACTATATCATATATATTTGTTGAAATTTGATATTTTATCTACAGTATATAATATATGGTGTTCTTTGATATTTTGAGTACAGTATATAATATATATTTGGTGTACTTTGATATTTTATGAACAGTATATAATATATATTTGGTGAAGTTTGATATTTTATGTTCAGTATGCATTATATATATGGTGTATTTTGATATTTTCTGTACAGCATATAACATGTATTTGATGTACTTTGATATTTTATGTACAGTATATAATATATATTTAGTGTACTTTGACACTTTATATTCAGTATATAATATATATTTGGTGAAGTTTGATATTTTATATGCAGTATATAATATTTATTTGTTGAACTTTGATATATTATGTACAGTATACAATATATATATGGTGTACTTTGACATTTTCTGTACAGTATATAACATATATTTGGTGAAGTTTGATATTTTAAGTACAGTATATAATATATATTTTGCGAAGTTTGATATTTAATGTACAGTATATAATATATTTTTGGTAAAGTTTGATATTTTATGTGCAGTGTATAATATATAGTTGGTGAAATTTGATATTTTATGTACAGTATGTAATATATGTTTGGTGAACTTTGATATTTTATGTACAGTATATTATATATATTTGGAGAAATTTGATATTTTATGTACAGTGTATAATATATATTTGGTGTACTATGGTATTTTATATACAGTATATAATATATATATGGTGAAATTTGATATTTTATGTACAGTATATAGTATATATTTGGTGAAATTTGATATTATATGTACAGTATATAATATATATTTCGTGAAATTTGATATTTTATGTACAGTATATAATATAAATTTGGAGAAGTTTGATATTTTATGTACAGTATATAGTATAAATTTGGAGAAGTTTGATATTTTATGTACAGTATATAGTACATATTTTTTGTTCTTTGATATTTTATGTACAGTATACAATATATATTTGATGAAATTTGATATTTTCTGTACAGTATATAGTATATATGTTAAAATTTGAAGTTTTATATACAGTATATAATATATATTTTGCGTAGTTTGATATTTTATGTACAGTATATGAAATATATTTGGTGTACTTTGATAGTATTTGTACAGTATATAACATATGTTTGGTGAAATTTGATATTTTATGTACAGAATATAATATATGTTTGGTAAAGTTTGACATTTTATGTTCAGTATACTATGTATATGGTGTACTTTGATATTTTATGTACAGATTATAACATGTACTTGGTGTACTTTGATATTTTATGTACACTATATAATATATATTTAGTGTACTTTTATATTTTATGAAGAGTATATTATATATATTTCGTGAAGTTTGATATTTTATGTGTAGTACACAATGTATCTTTCGTGAAATTTGGTGTTTTATGTTCAGTATATAATATATATTTGGTGTACTTTGATGTTTAATGTACAGTATACAATATATATGGTGTACCTTGCAATTTTCTGTACACTATATAACATATATTTGGTAAAATATGATATTTTATGTACAGTATATATTATATATTTGGTGAAGTTTGATATTGTATGTGCAGTATATAATATATATTTGATGAAATTTGAAATTTTATGTGCAGTATATAATATATATTTGGTGAAGTTTGATATTTTATGTACAGTATGCAATATATATATGGTGTACTTTGATATTTTCTGCACAGTACATAACATACATTTGGTGAAATATGATATTTTATGTACAGTATATAATATATATTTGGTGAAGTTTGATATTTTACGTACAGTGTATACTTTATGTTTGTTGAAATTTGATATTTTATGTACAGAATGTAATATATATTTGGTGTGTTTTGATATTTTATGTACAGTATATAATATATATTTGGTGTACTTTGATATTTTATGTTCAGTATATGATATATATTTGCTGAAGTCTTACATTTTATGTAAAGTATATAATATATGTTTGGTGAAATTTGATATTTTATGTACAGTATGTAATATATATTTGGTGAACTTTGATATTTTATGTACAGTATATAATATATATTTTGTGTACTTTGATATTTTATGTAGACTATATGATATATATTTGTTGTACTTTGACATTTTTTGTACAGTATATGATATATTTGGTGAAGTTTGATATTTTATGTGCAGTATATAATATATATTTGGTGAAATTTGATATTTTATTTACAGTATGTAGTATATATTTGGTGTACTTTGATATTTAATGTATAGCATATAATATATAATTGGTGAAATTTGATATTTTATGTACAGTATATAATAGATATTTGGTGAAGTTTGATATTTTATGTACAGTATATAATGGATATTTGGTGAAATTTGATATTTTATCTTCAGTATATAGTATAAATTTGGATAAATTTGATATTTTATGTACTGTATATTGTATATATTTGGTGTTATTTGATATTTTATATACAGTATACGAGATATATTTGGTGAAATTTGATATTTTATGTACAGTATATAATATATATTTGGTGTACTTTGATATTTTATATGCAGTATATGATATATATTTGGTGAAGTTTGATATTTTATGTACAGTATATAATACATTTTTGGTGAAGTTTGATATTTTATTTGCAGTATATAATATATATTTGGTGAAATTTGATATTTTATGTACAGTTTATAAAATATGTTTTGTGAAATTGTTATTGTATGTACAGTATGTAATATATATTTGGTGTAATTTGATATTTTATGTACAGTTTATTACGTATATTTGGAGAAATTTGAAATTTTATGTACAGTGTATAATATGTATTTGATGTACTTTGATATATTATATACAGTATATAATATATATTTGGTGAAACTTGATATTTTTTGTGCAGTATATAGTATATATTTGGTGAATTTTGATGTTTTATGTACCGTATATAATATATGCTTGGTGAAATTTGATATTTTATGTACAGTATGTAATATGTATTTGGTGTACTTTGATATTTTATGTACAGTATATTATGTATATTTGGAGAAATTTGATATTTTATGTACAGTGTATAATATGTATTTGGTGAAGTTTGATATTTTATGTTCAGTATAATATATATATAGGGTGTACTTTGACATTTTCTGTACAGTATATAACATATATTTGGTGTACTTTGATATTTTATGTACAGTATATAATATATATTTGCTGAACTTTGATAGTTTATGTGCAGTATGTGATATATATTTGGTGAAGTTTGATATTTTATGTGCAGTATATACTATATATTTCATGAACTTTGATATTTTTTGTACAGTATATAATATATATTTGGTTTACTTTGATATTTTATGTACAGTATATAGTATATATTTGGTGTACTTTGATATTTTATGTAGAGCATATGATATATATTTGGTGCACTTTGATATTTTATGAACCGTATATGATATATATTTGGTGTTCTTTGATATTTAATGTGCAGTATATGATATATATTTGGTGAATTTTGATATTTTATGTGCAGTATATAATATATATTTGGTGTACTTTGATATTTTATGTACATTATATAAAATATATTTGGTGTACTTTTATATTTTATGTGCAGTATATGATATATATTTGGTGTTGTTTGATATTATTTGTACAGTATATAACATATGTTTGTTGAAAATTGATATTTTATGAACAGAATATAATATATATTTGGTGAAGTTTGATATTTTATTTTCAGTATATAATATATATACGGTGGACTTTGATATTTTCTCTACAGTATGTAACATGTATTTGGTGTACTTTTATATTTTATGTACAGTATATAATATATATTTGGTGAAGTTTCATATTTTATGTGCAGTATATAATATATATTTGGTGAAATTTGATATTTTCTGTACAGTATACAATATATACATGGTGTACTTTGACATTTTCTTTACAGTATGTAACATATATTTGGTGAAAATTGATATTTTTTGTACAGTATTTAATATATATTTGGTGAAATTTGATATTTTAAGTACAGTATATAATATGTATTTCGTGTAATTTGATATTTTATGTACGGTATATGATATATATTTCGTGAAATTTGATATTCTATGTACAGTATATGATATATATTTGGTGTACTTTGATATTTTATGTACATTATATAATATATATTTGGTGTACTTTGATATTTTATGTACAGTATATGATATATATTTGGTGTACTTTGATATTTTATGTGCAGTATATGATATATATTTGGTGAAGTTTGATATTTTACGTGAGGAATATAATATATATTTGGTTAAATTAGATATTTTATGTACGGTATATAATATATATTTTGTGTACTTTGATATTTTATGTACAGTATTTAATATATATTTGGTGTACTTTGATATTTTATGTATAGTATATAATATACATTTGGTGTACTTTGATATTTTATGAACAGTATATGATATATATTTGGTGAAATTTGACATTTTATGAACAGTATATAATATATATTTGGTGAAATTGGATATTCTATGTATAGTATATAATATATATTTGGTGTACGTTGATATTTTATGTACAGTATGTAATATACATTATGTGTATGTGGTATTTTATGCACAGTATATAATATATATTTGGTGTACTATGATATTTTATGTACAGTATATAATATATATTTGCTGAAATTTGATATTTTATGTAGAGTATATAATATATATTTGGTGTTCTTTGATATTTTTCGTACAGTATATAATCTATATTTGGTGAAGTTTGGTATTTTCTGTACAGTATGTAATAAATATGTGGTGAAATTTGATATTTTATATACAGTATATAATGTATAATTGGTGAAGTTTGATGTTTTATGTACAGTATGTAATATATATTTGGTGTACTTTGATATTTTATGGACATCATATGATATATATTTGTTGTACTTTGTTTTTCTTTGTACAGTATGTAACATATTTGGTGAAATCTGATATTTTACTTGCGATATATAGTATATATTTTTTGAAGTTTGATATTTTATTCACAGTATATAATATATATTTGGTGAAATTTGATGTTTTATGTACAGTATGTAACATATATTTGGTGTACTTTGATATTTAATGTGCAGCATATAATATATATTTGGTGAATTTTGATATTTTATGTACAGTATTTAATATATATTTGGTGAAGTTTGATATTTTAAGTACAGTATATAATGTATATTTGGTGAAATTTGGTATTTTGTCTTCAGTATATAGTATAAATTTGGAGAAATTTAATATTTTATGTACTGTATATAGTATATATTTGGTGTTATTTGATATTTTATATACAGTATACAATATATATTTGGTGAAATTTGATATATTATGTGCAGTATATAATATATATTTGGTGTACTTTGATATTTTATATGCAGTATATGATATATATTTGGAGAAGTTTGATATTTTATGTACAGTATATAATACATTTTTGGTGTAGTTTGATGTTTTATGTGCAGTATATAATATATATTTGGTGAAATTTGATATTTTATGTACAGTATATAAAATATGTTTGGTGAAATTGTTATTGTATGTACAGTATGTAATATATATTTGGTGTACTTTGATATTTTATGTACAGTTTAATATATATTTTTGGACAAATTTGATATTTTATGTACAGTGTATAATATATATTTGGTGTACTTTGATATTTTATATACAGTATATAATATATATTTGGTGAAATTTGATATTTTATGTACATTATATGATATATATTTGGTGAAATTTGATATTTTATGTACAGTACATAATATATATTTGGTTAAATATGATAATTTATGTACAGTACATAATATATATTTGGTGAAATTTGATATTTTATGTACAGTATATAATACATTTTTGGTGAAGTTTGATATTTTCTGTGCAGTATATAATATATATTTGGTGAAATTTGATATTTTATGTACAGTGTATAATATATATTTGGTGAAATTTGATATTTTATGTATAGTATGTAATACATATTTGTTGTACTTTGATATTTTATATACAGTATATTATATATATTTGGAGAAATTTGATATTTTATGTACTTTGTATAATATGTATTTGATGTACTTTGATATTTTATATACATTATACAGTATATATTTGGTGAAATTTGATATTTTATGTACAGTATATAATATATATTTGGTGTACTTTGATATTTTATATGTAGTACAAGATATATAATTGGTGTACTTTGATATTTTTTGTACAGTATATAACATGTTTTGTGAAATTTGATATTTTATGTACAGAATATAATATATATTTGGTGAAGTTTGATATTTTATGTTCAGTATACAATATATATATGGTGTAATTTGATACTTTCTATACAGTAAATAACATGTATTTGGTGTAATTTGATATTTTGTGTACAGTATACAATATATATTTAGTGGACTTTGATATTTTATGTTCAGTATATATTATATATTTGGTGAAGTTTGATATTATATATACAGTATAATACATATTTGGTGTACTTCGATATTTTATGTACTGTATATAATATATATTTGGTGTACTTTGATATTTTATGTGCTGTATATGATATATATTTGGTGAAGTTTGATATTTCATGTACGGTATATAATATATATTTGGTGAAATTTGATATTTTATTTACAGAATGTAATATATATTTGGTGATGTTTGATATTTTATGTTCAGTATACAATACATATGGTGTACTTTGACTTTTTCTGTACAATATATAACATATATTTAGTGAAATATGATATTTTATGTAAAGTGTATAATATATATTTGGTGAAATTTGATATTTTATGTACAGTATATAAAATATGTTTGGTGTACTTTGATATATTATGTACAGTATATAATATATGCTTGGTGAACTTTGATATTTTATGTACTGTATATAATATATATTTGGTGTAATTTGATATTTTATGTGCAGTATATGATATATGTTTGGAGAACTTTGATATTTTATGTACAGTATATAATATATATTTGGTGAAGTTTGATATTTTATGTACAGTGTAAAATATATATTTGGTGAAGTTTGATGTTTTATGTACAGTATATAATACATTTTTGGTGAAATTTGATATTTTCTGTGCAGTATATAATATATATTTGGTGAAATTTGATATTTTATGTACAGTACATAATATATATTTGTTGAACTTTGATATTTTATATACAGCATATTATATATATTTGGAGACATTTGATATTTTATGTACTTTGTATAATATGTATTTGGTGTACTTTGATATTTTATATACAGTATCTAATATATATTTGGTGAATTTTGATATTTCATGTACAGTATATACAATATATTTGGTGAAATTTGATGTTTTATGTACATTATTCTATATATATTTGGTGAAATTTGATATTTTATTTACAGTATATAATATATATTTGGTGAAATTTGATATTTTATCTACAGTATATAGTATATATTTGGTGTTTTTTGATATTTTGTATACAGTATACAATATATATTTGATGAAATTTGATATTTTATGTACAGTACATAATATATATTTAGTGAACTTTGATATTTTATGTACAGTATATTATATATTTGGTGAAGTTTGATATTTTATGTACAGTATATAATATGTATTTTGTGTACTTTGATATTTTATATACTGTATATAATGTATATTTGTTGTACTTTCATATTTCATGTGCAGTATATAGTATATATTTGGTGAAATTTGATATTTTATGTACAATATATAATATATATTTGGTGTACTTTGATATTTTATGTACAGTATATGATATATATTTGGTGTACTTTGATATTTTTTGTACAGTACATAACATATGTTTGTTGAAATTTGATATTTTATGTACAGAATATAATATATATTTGGTGAAGTTGATATTTTATGTTCAGTATACAATATAGATATGGTGTACTTTGATATTTTCTGCACAGTATATAACATGTATTTGGTGTACTTTGATATTTTATGTACAGTATATAATATATATTTGGTGAAGTTTGATAATTTATGTGCACTATTTAATATATATTTGGTGAAATTTGAAATTTTATGTACAGTATATAATGTATATTTCGTGTATTTTGATATTTTATGTTCTGTATACAATATATATGGTGTACTTTGACATTTTCTGTACAGTATATAAAATATATTTGGTGAAATATGATATTTTATGTACAGTATAAAATATATATTTGGAGAAGTTTGATATTTTATGTACAGTATATAATACATTTTTGGTGAAGTTTGATATTTTCTTTGCAGTATATAATATATATTTGGTGAAACTTGATATTTTATGTATAGTGTATAATATATATTTGGTGAAATTTCATATTTTATGTACAGTATGTAATGTATATTGGCTGAACTTTGATATTTTATGTACAGTATATTATATGTATCAGGAGAAATTTGATATTTTATGTACAGTGTATAATATGTATTTGGTGTACTTTGATATTTTATACACAGTATATAATACATATTTGGTGAAATTTGATATTTTATGTACAGTATATAGTATATATTTGGTGAAATATGATATTTTATGTACATTATATTATGTATATTTGGTGAAATTTGATATTTTATGTACAGTATATAATATATATTTGGTGAAATTTGATATTTTATGTACAGTATATAATATATATTTCCAATAGTTTGATATTTCAAGTACAGTATATAAGAGATATTTGGTGAAATTTGATATTTTATCTTCAGTACATAGTATAAATTTGAAGAAATTTGATATTTTATGTACTGTATATAGTATATATTTGGTGTTCTTTGATATTTTATATACAGTATACAATAAATATTTGATGAAATTTGATATTTTATGTACAGTATATAATATATATTTGGTGTACTTTGATATTTTATATGCAGTATATGATATATATTTGGTGTACTTTGATATTTTTTGTACAGTATATAACATATGTTTGGTGAAATATGATATTTTATGTACAGAATATAATATATATTTGGTGAAGTTTGATATTTTATGTTCAGTGTACAATATATATATGGAGTACTTTGATAATTTCTGTACAGTATATAACATGTATTAGGTGTAATTTGATATTTTATGTACAGTACATAATGTATATTTAGTATACTTTGATATTTTATGTACAGTATATAATATATATTTGGTGAAGTTTAATATTTTATGTACAGTATATAATATACATTTGGTGTACTTTGATATTTTATGTACTGTATATAATATATATTTGATGTACTTTGATATTTAATGTGCAGTATATGATATATATTTGGTGAAGTTTGATATTTTATGTACACTATATAATATATATTTGGTGTACTTTGATATTTTATATGCAGTATATGATATATATTTGGTGTAA